>NC_088172.1:2282941-2584608 GCF_028769735.1 Zonotrichia leucophrys gambelii | reverse complement strand
AGCAGTTTTAAACAGGTTTCTGTTTGCCAGACTTTAAATGAAATAATAGCATCATACTGATGATATCTGGTGTAGTGCCTACAAATTGACAAACAACAGTGAATTTGGGGAAATCTAGAGTTACAAAAGATCAAGAGAGTAATAGAAGGAGCATTAATTCTCTCTGCTCTATGTCAGTCTTATGAAAGACTCTTTTAATACCCACAAGTATTTGAAACACTTTCAAATTAAGAACCTCCTATCTCTCCTTTGCCAATCCCATTTGCTGCAGTATTTCTGGTAACAATCCCTTCCTGGTAGGCCCTGGTGCTGTGATGACCAATTCCACTTCTCTTTGTTTGGACATTTATATTTCCAGAAGACATGACAGAAATGCAGCAAGCCCTAGAGAGCCTTTGTGCCATTGCACTAGCATTCCAGGACAAAGCCTCCACCAGACCTGAGAATACTGAGGCAGGGGGATGTAAAACATCACAGATGGAAGGATGCCTGCACCACCAATTTGGCAGGAGAAGGATGAGACCACATCAGCCTCTCCATTCAGATCCAGAGCGTGGTTTCACTGTAAGCCTTCCCACTGCACTCCGCTTACAGAGCTCTGGCTCTCACCACAGCTCATGCCCAGAGCAGATTTGCTCTGGGGGAGAGACATTTCATGGTCTCTGATAAAGGCCTCTAAACCTGTGTAGGGTGAATGGAAGGCTTTGGCACCATTGGGTAATGTTACCTACCTGCTCCTGCCAGCCATGCTGGCCTACTGGCACAGACACGGCCAAGGAGGGAGAAGGGGTAAAATCTGTGACTGCTGCCACCAGTCAGCAGCTCCACAAGCATTTAAACCTCAGAAATGTGCAAAATGTTTACTCTCTGTCTGTTTTATACAAAGTGTCTGGACAATCCAGAGCTATTCCATCAGATGACTTTCACGGTCCTCATGGACCCACCATGCTCTCCAATGCATTTTAAAAAGTCTATCATGCTGCCACTGCTCACTTAATCACAGATAGCATGCTATTATTACTAGAGATTTCCCTTTAAATAATTAAGGACATTTCCTGAGGCTTCTCTAAGATCTACAGCTGATAGCAGTAAAGTTTAAGGCTTTTGTATCAGTATATCAGAGACACACTTCATGTGGCTGAGGCAGAAGGGAGAACACACTTAAAGAGCAGGAAGGCAGTGGGAGACTCCAAAGCACTCCTGTGGATCAGCTGGAGCCATGGATGGCTCTGTTCCTGTCCCATCACAGCTGCCTGCAGCAGCTGGCAGCAGCAGGGCTGGATGGCAGCAGGCAGAACGCCCTGCCTGGTGGCTGTGCCACCTCCAGAGCAGTCCCACTCAAAAATGAACACTTTCTAACCATGTTTTGCCTCTTACATTTCCAAAGCACCAGACAAACAATAGCTAATAATCCATAAGAAAGGATTATATGTTTGGCAGCTTGTGGTAATGCATTTGAGGCAATTGCTCGGGAGTTTTAGAAATCTAACACTTTGCTGCTAAATCACCTAACCAGAATTTCTGTGCTTGGACAATGGAGATTCATAGGAAGGATCAAGCCCCATTTATCACTTTCCTGTGGGTACAATTTTATTGCAATTGCCAAAATAAAGTATCAGTGACCACTCTATTGCAAACAGCAAGCCTGGCCTCTGTTGCTCATGGAAGCAGGACCTCTCTTCAGGGAACCATGGCACGCAGGCCTAGCACCTAATTCTTCATTGCAGGCACCTCATAAATGCATGGGGCTGGGGTCTCACTGCTGGGAGCTGATCAAGGCACTGATGGCAGCTTTAGATCTGGCCTATAGGCTGGTGTAGAAAAGCACTGTTCTTAAAAACAAAGTAAATGCTGCAAAGTTCAGGAAAAGAGACACATAGGCACCCCCTAAAAACATGCTATTATCTTTGAAACCTCATAGTTACATATACAGTAATTAGAATGGGAAGAGAAAGTACAGAGAAAACATCTTTGAATGAGATCTTTTCAAAGAATTATGAATTTTTTGAGCTTAGAAATACTGTAATTTTTCTGATAATCCTCTTCCAGTGCACAAAAGGCTTAAACTGTGATGGCAATGAGTGCCATCTTCAGCAGCAATCAATTTGGCCTCTACAACAAATAATGAGCACTTGCAGCTACAGCTCTGTAGACTTCCTGGGAAACCCCATAGAGCTGGCACAAACACTGGAGGATGAGTGGTGGGACCAGAGCCAGGAAAGCAGATGTAGGGCAGTGCACCCTGTCAGCAGCCACTTCTCTGTCAGCCCCTAAGTCAGCCACAGTTTGTTACAGCCAAACTCTCTTCTAACTGGAAAAAGCCACCCCTGGTGCCCCTCCCCACCACCAGCAAACACAACCACAGGAACCACCAGTCCCTGCCCAGCCCTAACCTTACAGGCATGCAAAAACAGGCACACATTGCTAGAGAAAGTAGTGTGAGCCTCTGCTTCACTTTGGGAACCATCTGAAGGGTACCCAACAAAGTTTAATGGACAGTTTCACTTCTGAAGTTGGGATGTTTTGTTAAAGCAGTTGTGTGGTGAGATAAATCTCTGCAGACAATATTCAGCACTAGCAGAAACTGTACTGATGATGCTGAAGTGTTTACTGTTCATCTACCTTTGCTCAAAGGAGTAAAACTTACACCTTGTTTCAAAGCTCTTCATCTGCCTGGTTCTGGCTTTTATTGGAAACCTTCGGTCTTAAACTGCAGGACTATAAAACAGACTGAAGAGTGTGAACAGAGCTAGCAAAGCAAGGTGTGTGCTGCCCTGAGGGCAGGTTGCTCTGGGACAAAGGGTGGGGACTCCACATGCCAAGGAAAAGCATTAAGAACTTTATCAGGCAGGTGTGCACCACCTGAGCATGGAAGCCTGTGCAAGTTACAGCCTCTAAATGTCAGGGTTGCTGAGACAGATACATTTCACACAGAGCAGTGGAGCTGCTCTGCAGGTGCAAAGCAAAGGAACCTTGGGCTCTCTGTTCCTTGGCAGTGACCACAACTAGGGCCTAGCAAGAAGAGTAAGAAAACAACCAATCAATACCCTATCGTTGCAATTTTCCATTCCTCCTACCCTGTTTTCCACATTTCCCATGCTTGAGTCCATTCAGTACAAAGTCACTGCACCACACTCTCTGACAATGTCAGTTATTCCAGCTGTTGAGATCTCCCTGTGTAGCAGACAGCTACTGTCCCCACTGACAGCTGTTTTAGAGCACAATAGCTAAGCACAGCTCCTACAACATAGCAATGAAACCTATTTCTCTCCCTCAGTCACACTGGTGACCAACATTGTGTCTGACAAGTGATGAGTGTATCACACTAAATTCAGAAGCATGTTTAAAAAAGCATTGGCCAAGTAAAAACTTAGTTTATTCTTCCCTCTCTCCCCCTGTTATATACCCTAGAGCACAATCATCAAATGTTAAAGAGATTGATTTTGATTCTTTTAACTATTACATGTGGCTTTTGCTTACCATGAATCTATTTTTAGGGGGAGAGGTTCTAGGGACATGTCTCCTCCCTCAGCTTGGAGTGCCTTCAGTGGCTTATTTCCCACTATTTTACAACTGCATAATGAGTAAAAAAATCTTCATACCTGAATATTTAGCATTGCAGATGCACAGGACCAATATTTCTTCTTTGTTTTATGTTTGGCACAGTTTCAAAAGACGCGCCCTATGAATGCTGTAGCTAAATGTAACCAAGCGCTGTAAGCCTTGAGTATTCCCACTACCTGGGAGCAGAGCCCTGTCTGCAGTATTTTCAACAAGTTGCAGTCTTGCTGTTCTGTTTTATATGATGGGTTTTGTGAGGTAATCTTTACAGATCAGTGCTAGGGTTAACAAGTTGCAAGAAACCATGTCAACACCTAGCCATGGACTTGCTGCCCTCTTAGGAATATGGTGAAATGGCAAAGGAAACACAGTACACAAATGGTCTTGGTTCTTCTATCTGAAGAAACACTCAAAATAGCCTGTGCACTTATATCCTTCCCTTTGGAACCCAGAAATTAAGGTGTGGTTGCACCAGCTTTTATATATCATGCAATTGTAAGGGTCATCTTTTTACTTCTTATTTCAGACTTATTGTCCAAAAATGGCATTTTGTACTTTTGAATTTCGAATTTTCTTCCTCCCAAGTGCTCCTCCCTAGCACTCACTTGTGTTTTTAGCTACTTCTCTTTGCCTATTGGCTTTGTACTAATGCCATGGACACCAGGTCTGCTCAGGGGACAATGAAGCCCTCAGTACAGTGCATGGTACTTTCATCCATCTGTGACATCCACAGCAGAAGAGCTTTGGAAAAGGCTGGGAAAGGATGTTACTCATGGAAGAATACATCTCAGCTCTGCAAACTACTTTGTCTTTGTAAAACAGCTGCGGGGAAACTGTGGGGGAGTCAACAATAGGGGAAAGAGAATAAGCGATAAAAAGGGTTCAGGAAGAAATTGCCTGAACACTGTTTCTTCCTTGTTACTGTACAGGAGAAGAATATGAGGAACAATAACCACATGAAAAATATAAAACAGCACAAACACAAGTGACAAAATGCCCTATTTTTTATAATCAAGATTAACTTTCCCCTATAATCAAGACAGCATCGCCAAGTCTGTTGTCAATTCTATTTCAACAAAAATAGAGCATTTCCACCAAAAAAATCCATTAAAAGCTGTCATATGGAAACAGGAAATCAAAAGAGCTTTCTGGAATGCTTTCTTCACAGAGCCATCGCCTTAATTCTTAAATCACAGCTCCTCATTGAGACCCTTTCCTCAGAGAAAAAGAAGCTGTGACCAAAAAGTACCACAAAAGACAAATCTCTGGTGAATGCCTGAGCTTTTAATGACTGATGAGAACAAGGAATAGAGACTCTGAATTAAATCATGAGCAAAATTTTGATGTCTATAGCACGAAACCAAGAATGGATTTAAAAGACAGCAGTCATGAGGCCTTCAGAGAAAACACAAAAGATTTTAAAATACGAACTTGAATCAAGTCTAAAGTTATCAGACAGACCTCTTATCTGCTATAAACTGATAATAAAGGAGGAAAGATCAAGCACACTATTATTGCTAGGACAAACTCATAAATTCTTAAGGAAAGAAAAAGAGATACTGCACTGGGTTTGCCTGGCCAGGTTTTGGTAGTGGGGGGCTGCAGGGATGGTGTCTGTGAGAAGCTGCCAGAAGCTCCCCCCATGTCCTATGCCAACTGGCTGCAGGATGGACCCACGCTGGCCAGGTCCAACCCTGCCAGCAATGATGGTGGCACCTGAGGGGTGACAAATTTAAGAAGGAGTGGGGGGAGAGTTCCCATGCAACAGTGGCCACAGGCAGAGAGGAGTGGGAGTGTGTGCAAGAAACAGCTCTGCAGGCAACGGTCAGTGGTCAAAAAGGAGGAGGAGGAGGTGCTCCAGGCATCAGACCAGAGGTTCCCTGCAGCCCCTGGTGCAGACCATGGTGAGGCAGCTGAGCCCTGCAGCCCATGGAGATCCTCAATGGGGCAGATTTCCACTGCAGCCCACAGAGAATCCCTTGCTGGGGCAGCTGCATGCCCGAAGGAGACTGTGACCCTGTGGGAAGCCTGTGCTGGAGCAGACTCCTGGCAGTACCTGAGTACCCATGGACAGAGGAGTCCATGCTGGAACAGGCTCCTGGAAGGACTTGTGACCCCATGGGGAACTGTTGAAGATTGCAATGCAAGTTGTTTTCCATTACCATCTGTATGGCAGATTACCTTTGTCAAGTGGGCAGTTTGCTTTATCTCTCTCTTTGAGTGACCATATTCACACCTCCCTAGGGAGGGGACATCTGCTGATAACAGACTATTGAATGTCACTGCATGGCTGATAAGAACAATAACATCCCATTGTGAGATGCTCCACCCAGGGGGAGGAGCCAAGGATTGCTACCCAGATATAATCCAGAGGTCTTTGAGACTCCAGCACGGCTTTCTCCACGGGATTCCCCAGAGGAACAGCAGCTGCCTCTCCTTCCACTGGGTCTTCAGAGGAAGAAGTAGAATCTTAGAGATTCTACTTCTAGAGAAGTAGAACCCAGTAGAATCCTTCTCTACAGATCCCCCTTGCTCCAACAGAACCACCCCTGACACTGCAGGAGGGCTGCAGCCACCTTTCCAATTGGACTGCCACCAACACCCCACAGGGTGTCAGGTTGGGTTCTGACTCTGTCAGTGTTGTTCTAGTGTACTGCATTGTTTAATTTATCCTTTATTTTTTTTCTTTTCCTTATTAAAGAACTGTTATTTCCTGCTCCCATATTTTTGACTGAGAGCCCCTTAATTTAAAATTTATAGCAATTTGGAGGGGTGGGGAGGGTTTACATTCTCCATTTCAGGGGAGGCTCCTGTCTTCCTTAGCAGACTCCTGTCTGTCCAAACCAAGACAGGAACCCATGTTGGAGCAGTCTGCTCCTGAGGGAGCTACACTAGAGCAGTTTGTGAAGAACTACAGCCAGTGGGAAGGTCTCACAGTGAAGAAGTCTTTGGAGGACTGTTCATTGTGGGAGGGACCCCACTCTGGAGCAGGGAAAGAGTGTGAGGAGGAAGGAATGGCAGAGACAACCTGTGATGAGCTGACTACAGCCTCCATTACCACTGAGGAGGAGAAAGTAGAAAATTTGGGACTGAAGTTGAACCCGAGAAGAAGTCAGTGGTGCAGGGAAGGTGTATGAAGATGTAGTATCATTTTCTCATTATCCTACTTTGATTTGTTTGTTAATAAATTAAAGTAATTTCCTTAAGTTGAGTCTGTTTTTCTCATGATGGCAACTGACGAGTGAGCTGTCCTTGTCTTTATCCCAACCCACCAGCCATCCTTATGTTTTTTCTCTTTGTCTTGCAAAGAGGGGGGAGATTGAGCAGCTTGGGTGGGCACTTGATGGCACCTGGTGGCCACCATGGTTACAAAAATATTTGAAAAAAATTTCCTCCTTTATATGTGCCTTAAATTTCCTTTATTCACAGTCACTGTATTAGAGCAATAGGATCTCTAAATCCAGGCTCAGCATCCTCACCAGAAGCCTGTGCCTGCTTTCTGTCTCATGGACCCAGCCAGAAACATGCTACAAGATCTGAGAGTATCAGGCAGTGAAGTACAGACCAGGGAGCCTCCCTCAAAGATGCTCATGCTGCCTTATTAAAAATGCAGGGAAGGAAGAGTGGACAGTAAGTAAAATGGGCAGCCACCCTCAAAGAAAAAGGCTGGAACCTGCATTTCCTTTTCTTTATTTTTCTTTTGTGGCTTCTTTTCTTCTTGTATTTGATTGGTTGGTTGGTTGGTTGGTTGGTTAGTTGGTTGGTTGATTTTGTTTGTTTGGGTTTTTTTAGTGGAGGAGAACCACAGTTCTTTGCACTTTGATGCTGTAAACCAGAAATGGGGGAGCTGGAACAGGAGAGAAAAGTAAGGGCTGTTCCCTGCCAGGGAGGGAGGGAGCACAGGCAGGGACTAACTTCAACATTGCCTGCAATTAAACAGGGAACATCTCCATTATAAATGTGTTGTTCTGATTCAAATGTTTTAACTTGCATGGCTCCTTAAGGATTTTGCTTTTTTCTTTTCTTTTAGTATAGCTTGCAATCTGGTAATACAGACAAAAGGTAAATGTAACAAACCTTCAGTGCCACTGGTCTTTGAGGGCTGCAATTCTCCCTCTCCAAGAGTGATGCAACACAATCACACCACTCTCTCATGCCATCCACCAGATCCCCCTCCCTCTCAGCAGGGCCCAGGTGCACTGATGAGAAGTGAACAGTAGAGGCAAAGGGTTAAAAATGAGCTATCAAATGTTTAGTTGTTTACCAATTGTTGAATTGATCTTAAGTTGTTTACCATTCTCTTGAATCTCAAGGACTTTTGTGGTGGCTGAGGCACAAATGAAATAGAAATCCTTGCTTTAGGGGCAGCCTCAAGAGATGGGACAAAACATTATGAGCCCACCCAGGAATCCAGCCCACCTCTCCTGCATCCTGCACCACCTCCCTCTCCACTTGAGGAAGGAGCTAACCATTCTTTCCTTGACCCTCACCTGCTCTGCCCAAGGGAGGGAACAGTGCTTGTGTTGCCCTTTCCCACCTGCTCCAATGGAAGAGGGCTGGGAGCATTGACAGGATTTGCATCATGCCCAGAAAGGTCTCAGTAGAACCCTGCCAGTGGCAAGGCACTGAATTGTGTCTGAGAGTGAAGGAGAGGGAAATGCTTGCCCTGAGCTCTCCACTTTGCTTTACAGAGAGCTGTCAGCAGCACCATCCTGTGCTGTTCCCTGCCAACATCCTCTCCTGACTGACAGCAGAGTGCTCACTGCTGAGCAGGACACACAATGAAGACCCAAGTCTACAGCCCATGATAGAAAAGGAGGTCACACTGGAGAGCCTGCCTTGGAAGACAGCTACTGCCATCCTCATATTTATTAAAGTGATGCTGAAAAATAAATCTGGGTGCAGTCGCTTTATCTGCCGAGAGCCTCTTGCAGAGCGCTGAAACACTGAAAGGATTAGAGGGGATGGAGGGATCTATTCTGCCCACCCCTCCTAAGTCTGTACCTTTGGCAGCATGCAGGATGAAATTGCTGTGTCAGGGATGGATTTCCACACAACTGGAAACCTGGTTAGAAATGGTATGGACACCCAGGTGTTGGACTATCCCTGATCCTGGAGTAGGTTTCATCCAAAATGCTGCCAAAATAAGACTACTACAAACACAGGGCCTCTAATCTTGTTTTCTCCTCTGTGGCTTCATGTGCACATGTGTGTAATTCCTTTCTTGCTGCAGTGTGCCTGCATGAAGGTGGTGCTGACCCAGAAGGCCCCAGTCCTGCCCCTTGCTCCCAATGGGGCAGTGACAATGGCCCAGGGTCCCTCAGTGTGGGGAATGCTGCTGCAGCCCCACACAAATGGGGACCAGTGCTGGAACCCAGCCCTTCCAAGCAGCTCCTGCACTGCCCATGGAGGCACCCTGGCTCCTCTGAGGATGGTTTCCTGCAGCAGCAATTTCTCCTCCCTGAGACAGGCTGCACCCATGAGTGATGGTGTGTGGATACAGCAAGGAAAACCTGCTCCACGAGGCAGGGCAGCAGCTCTATTGCACTGCTCAGCAGCAATGACAGTGACAAAATCTGGCACTAAATTATTTGTATTGAACACAGAATCCATAAAGGTAGCAGTCAGGGCCAGGCAGAAATTATAACTGCATCATCTCTACCTCTTGAATTTGTTTTTATCATTGAGTCCTGAATCTTGGAATAAGTGTTTACCCCAGAACTGAGTGGGTTTGTCTTTGGTAGGAGCCTCAGAGCATAGGATGATGTTTACATAACCGTTGTTCCTTTGTGATCCCATCAGCCAGAGCAGAGAAATTTTGAAAAGATATGGTATCCTGACAAGCTTTGAGAAAATCTGTGGCTGGGAAAAGAGGAGAGACACAAACTGCTGCCACACACAGTGTGAGTTCTGTAGCCACCAGCTGGCCACAAATCCCAGCAGCCTGTGGCCGTCCTGGCACTGAGGGGACTGTGGGACACAAGGAGGAGCAGTGGGACCATGACTTGGTGACACTATGAGAGAGATGCCAGGGAGTTGTAGCAGAGGGAAGAAAGCAGCCCCTAGCAAATCCACCTTTGCCAGAGATAACTGCCTTTCCAGGGCCTATGAGCATGGAAAAATGCTGGAAACATGATCTTAGAAAATTGCAAAGTATTTGAAACTAAGTCACTTTTATGTGTTACTTTTAAAATGTCAGTATTCTTAAGCTAACTTCATTATTTTGGGAATGCAGATTGTAATTTCTGGGTACTTTACAGCAAGCCAGGCTTTTACATGAATGTCAGTGCACATGACAATTTTCAAATGACCTCTCTCTTAAGCACTGAACCCTGGAAGTTCCCCTTCCTCTTCCTCAGCTTGTGCTAGAGTGGCTGACTAGGACACAGGCATCTGAGGGTATCTAAATCCAGGCAATATCCCTCCTCTTAGTGCTTTTCAAAGCCACTCAGGTATTGGTGTCTGTTTGGACACAGCCAAATCTCCAAGCTGCTGGCCAGGTTGCAGCAGCGGCTTCTTGTTTTCCCTGAGTCCCTTGCTGGAAGGGGCTCCCAAGGGGTGGTGCCCTGAAAGCTCAGGGACCAGAGGACCATTTGCAGAACTAGAACTTCTGGGCTCAAATATGCATTCTGGCTCCACTGGAAGTGTAGGATCCCAGGGGTGAAATCTGGGGGGTGCCACGGCCATTCAGAGCTTCAGCACTGCATGTCAAGGCAGCTGCCACTGCTTTCTGAAAACTTCAGGACATCAAGAATGCAAAGCTGGAGACATTGACTGCTCCTATCAATTTATTGGCATTGCTTGTTTGCTTCCTCTTCTCCCACATTTTTAAATGGCAGAAAAGTGTAGAAGAGATCATGTGACATTTCCCATTTGCTTTTGCATGAGAACTGTTTAGAATAGTCACGGTTTAAAAAAAATACAAGTATAAACAAAACAGTATTTATATGGATATTACAGTAAGGAGAATAATACCCTCCTCCACCTTTTTTCCCCTCAGCAAAGAATATTTTACATCTGTCCTTTTCCTGGCTTTATTGCTTGAGTCTTCAAGCATTCCAGTGAGTGCACACCAAAGAGGGAAGTGCCAGCATGGGACCCTGGTTTACACCAAAACCTCTGCCTTTCTCTTTGTACAGCTGATGAGGCAAGAAACCCTTGCCTCTGATCAAACTGGAATACATTTCATACTCTGCGTACGTCTATCCACTGTTCCCACCAGGCACAATTTTCATAGCACTGCCATAAGCTATTGAGGGTCTTTTTACCTGCCTGTAATCATTCCTGACACTTTTTTCCAACAACATAAAGACTATGAAGATAGCTAGGAGTGGGTGGTATTCCTGTTTTTAAGCTCAACAGAGGAAGGAGAGAGTTTGTTTATTCTAGGTTTCCAGTCTCAAGTGGCACCAGTTGTTTTATTGTATTGTTTTTTCCTGACAAGTTATTTTGAATAAACAGAGCTGCTGTTACTGCTGTTTAAGGTGGCACTTGCTACATCCTCAGCTTACATCCTCCTTAGGCTCCTTTGATGTCCCCTGTGGTTGTTTCTCAGTTCCCTCTTCCTTTTGAGGTACCTCTGGGTCCTTGTTTCATTATGTTGAGTCACGCAGAAGACAGACCGATGTGCTTGTGCTGCAATGATGAGGCTGCTACTGAGCCTGCACTGTCTGTAGTAGTTTATTATTGCTGCCAGTGAAAAAGAAATCTAAACCTGGCAGCTCAGCCTGCTGTGAATCAATATTTTACAGGTAGTGTACTTTGAAGAGATGACACAAAGACAGACTTGAAGGAGGAGAGGTGGGGGGAAGGGAGGAAGGAGAGGAAAAGAAGAATTTACCTTGACATCGTTGACATACTTTTCCACCAAAAGTGAAGGCAAACAAGAACCAGGCACTGGTGCCGAGGCTCTCTCGCATAACAGGACTCTGCATCCTTTACAGGACCATTTATTCCCTGGTTGTCTTCCTTGCTATTTTTCTACTGCAAACAGAATAAAACCCAGAACCATTCAACTTAGCAGAGAGAGAATCTGCACTTTGGGATGAGTACAGAGAACAGAATCCCTTGAGGGGATTCTCAGAGCAAGAGTTTCTGAGCAACAAAGGATGAGGGCTTTTTTCTACTTCTGTCTTCAAGGTCTTGGCAAAGTTTGTTTATTTTTTTACTTTTTTTTTCTCCTTTTTAGATGGATCTGATTAAGCAATTTTTAGTTCTTTGTCACTGTACAATGAAGGAGCTTTCTAAGGTGCTGTATGGTAATAAAGCCTTTCATTACTTTGTGCTGGCCACCCATTTTCTTCCTGGTGAAAATCAAGATATCAGTTACAATCTGCTAAGGCCTAAATGGCCTGACTCCAGATTATCAGAGAAATGATCTCTCCCAGCCCGCCTCATTTGTACATCTGCTTTTAAATAGGACACTTTGGCTGTTTAACTCAAAGGTAAAGCTGGCAGGAGCCAGGCTCAGGCAGCCCCTCAAACTCTGCAATTCCCTGCCCCTGGAAAAAAAGCTTAAATCCTTTTATTTTTAAAAGTACATTATACTGGCTTCTCTTATTTGCCCTCGTTGTTATGATATCCATAAGGCTTAAATACCCTGTTGGCCGGCACCTAGAATTCAGCAGTCTGGCCAGCTGCAGGCTTCAGCCTCCAGGGTCTGCTCATCCACTATCAGAGGACTGCAAAATCCCAGGGGGGACCCCAGAGTAGGAGCTTTATCAAAAATATGCGAGGGATAATGTCACAGTGACAGATGCATCTTATAAACACACATGGGGATGTCAGTCTTGCATTGAAATGAATATAGTGGTTAAAATTACAAAATAGTTTGAATTTTACAGGATTTGGATCAACATGTGAATGGAAGGGGGAAGGAAAAGTCTACACCTGAGTACTCATTAGCACGGGGATGATAAATTACAAAATTTTGACTAGCACACCAACAGTCACTATGTTTTATGTTGAAATCTGAATAAAGGGAAGCTTTCTAGAAGAAACTAGAATCATATTTCTCCACCTGTGCAGAATGATGCCACAAATGCGAAACATAGCTGGGAGATTTAATGCAGCAAGAAATCCCTAGGGACAGAGACATAACAAAGATAAAGAAGTTTGCCCACAGTTTTACCAAAAAAAAAATAAATAAAAGGACTTTAAGGTTAAGTTCACACTTTGCCACAATAATTTAGAGATTCTTCATTCTTGCTTCAACACAATGTGTATCAGAATTAAAAAGATAATGGTCAGTTGAATACCAGATTACCTGGTTTTTAAAGTTGATTGTTATCCTTATCAAGGGAAGTCATAAGACTAAGTCTAACTGAGTGGATACCTGCAGCAGAAGAAGGAGCCTGGGGTCATGAAGGTACCATGACATCTTTCTGAACTTGAAGGCTGACTTGTTGTTTGCAAGAGATTCCAATAGTGGACACACTTGTGTCCAATTTAGGAAAAGTACATGTGTTTCAGGGAATCCATCAAAAAGAAACATAAGGTCTCTAGTTCTAACACCCTCATCATAAAATTGTGTATAACATAATGCCTAACAGTTCAAAGACACACTGTGATGATAATTATTAGCGATAGCACATGAACCCTACAAAGCAATTTTGGTCAGGTATAAAAGGATTATTTGATCTGATCATAGAGAGTTACAAACCAAATTACTTCTGATACAAGAGATGTTATTAGTGATCTCCATGGCCTCCCCGACTCATCTAAAAATTATTTTACAAATTTGAATAATGGAAAGTGAAACAATATAGATTTCTGCTCCGCTTTCCCAAACTGTACAGATGAAAAGACCCTTAATCCACATGTGTGTACCTAGAATAATGACTGATCCAGGCTTACTTTTAAGTCTGCACTCCCTGATGAGGTTGATAATGAGCTGACATGAATTAAAGTAAATAAAACTCATGAGACCTATAACCTGGAACCTCTGTGCCTTGGAATTGAGGTCTTGATAATTGCTTAACTAACACCACCACATCATTTTAAATGCTGAATTACAAACAATTTGAGAGAATTCTATGCTGTGCCCATGACATAACAGCTGTGGAGTCTAACATGCAAAAATAAATACATCTCTGCTGCAGGTTAGTTTGACTCAGTTCTTCAAGCAGTATGAACACACTTTCCATATGAAGGCACTGTAAAGCCTTCAGGTGTCTCTTGCAGCAGCCCCTGCAGCACAGACAGTGCCCTGCCCCACGTGCACGAGCATCTGCCCCCTCCAGCCCCCCTGCCCTGCCAGCGGCCAGGGAGAGGACAAGGCTCTGGCCACAGACACCTGATGCTGGAAAACAAACTGAGTTCACCGCTGTGTCAGTGACCCACAAGGGAAGCAGGGGCAGCTTCCTTTCAGTCCTCCGGGGTCATCATTAATAACAGATGGAATACAGCCAGGGCTGAGGCAGGGCTGCCAACCAGCCCATGCCAGGGTGCTGGGCAGCAGGGCTGGCCCCAGGCTGCAGGCAGGGAGGCTGATGTGCCCAAGCTTGCTCAGTGAGCTGGTGGCAGGGCTGAAAAGAGCATCTGGGTTCCTGAATATGGTCGGTTTTTCAGGGCAGTGCCCTCTCCTTACGCCCCCAGCCAATGGGATAAAAGTTTGAATGGAAAGAGAGATATTTAAAGTGTTGGAGGAAAACAGAGGAGGAAAAACCAGACAGTGAAATAAAATGTGTATCTCTATACACAGTTCTTATGTTGTACAAAGATTTTAGACAGACAGACTTCATATCAATTGGATGAACGCAGAATATTGCACATTGTTACCCTTGTCTGTGGGGCAGACATAGCCAAAGCATTTTCCCTTCATGCTCAAACTTTTCGGAGACAGGGCTGTCAGATCAACTTTGCCACCCTGTTTAACATACAAACCATCATCCACACTAATTTTTAATCTTTGAGGAGTGTGAGAACATCTCACACATCAGCATCCTCTATCTTTTCCTTTGCCCTTCTATTGCCTTCCTATTTATAGGCTTCTAGTTTCCATCTCAGCAAACCTTCCAACCTTCTGTCTACTCATACACAGCAGCTATTTTCTAACCCCAAAAACTCTCTTGGGTTTTGGACTGCAGCCCACTGCTCACAGTTGCTCTTAGCTGACCATTAATCAGCTGGGTTTCCATTATAGTTATTTGTTTACCTAGTGTGAAAACCTAGTATCTCAGTGCAATCACCTGGCATTCACTGGATACTTAATATGTGCTCTTCATAAATTATTGAGGAGAAAGTCTTTCCCTTCAACCTGTCCTACTAAAACAATGGCTGTTTTTAAAAGCTACCTTTGAAACTTTGGCACTTTCCATAATTCTCAACTGTGGAAGTCAGAAGTTATCTACCAAACTATGAAAAACACATCAAAGGGTTAATTTCCAAGGTAAGAAGAAGGATCTATTCCTCAGCTGAATTTGCAACTTTTTATTAGTATTCTACTGTTTTCTCCTTATGTTTTCATCACTGTAATCAAATTCCAGTTTGTGGGTATTTTGGATGCAGAGTTTTAGGCTCAAAGAGTTGAAACTGCTGTATTTTTTCATGTTACCGTAAAAAAAAAAATCCAGAAGGCTTTTTGTTTCTCTCTTTATCTGTATTTCTACAAACTCACTGCTTCA
Source organism: Zonotrichia leucophrys gambelii (assembly GCF_028769735.1). Classification (NCBI taxonomy): domain Eukaryota; kingdom Metazoa; phylum Chordata; class Aves; order Passeriformes; family Passerellidae; genus Zonotrichia; species Zonotrichia leucophrys. Next base: position 2,569,423 of record NC_088172.1, on the reverse strand, counting down.
GCTGCCCTGACTGCTGCTTCCCTGTGTGAGCTGAGGTGGTCACCAGAGCCCACACAAAGCTTCCAGCCCTCCACAGCCCGTCTGGTGCAAGCAGAACAGGCAGGGGGCAGAGCACAAGCTGCACCTCTCTGGACTCGGGTACCCATGAGCAGTTCTTCCATACTCTCTAGCTTCCAACAGGACAGGACAGAAGTCACATTTTTGCACATACCACCTCACTGAAACACCTTGAGTTAAAAATAAGAGCCAAGATAAGGCCTTAAGCCTATAACCACAATCTACTTTAAATGCTATTACACAGCATTTCCTCACTCAAACCAATGACAATTTTGTTGCAAAGAGAAAATTAGATGCATCAGAAAGCTCTAAAATTGTGCTACCCCTCACCTCACGTATTTATGTGAAACAAAAGGAATAGGTGCTCCTTTTAGACTTGCTTGAACAGGCTGGCTTGTTGAAAGGCATTTTTATCTATTGTTTTATGTAGTATTTTAGATTTTAAGAAAAAAATTGTTTACATCTGATTTCCCCTTTAAAATCAAAGCAAATTTGCTAGGAACAAACACTCGCATCCTTACGAATAACATCATTATGTTACGTGATTTAGCTTTCACACTGAGAAAAACAACTATTTAAAAACAAGAGCTGAAATAATTGCATTTCACAAGGGTAACGTTATATTACACTGAGCTCTGAAGCTCACTTCATTGTTACACTTAACTTTACCCTTCACGGTGGTTGTAAACACATCAACCTACCTGCTCGGCTGTGAGATGCTGAATAGGAAGAGCACTTTGAAATTTGAAAAGAACCAACTTGTAAAAAGCAGGGACAATTTTGTGACTCTTTCCCTGCCTCCAGGAGGAGGTGCATGAGCCATTCTCATTCCTATGCCTGTGTTCTCCAAATGTGAACAGGCAGTCTCTTTCCAATGGGCCGATGACCACTGGCTTGTTTGGAATCTTCTGGGGGCAAAATAGGAAACTGAGCTGCAGTGCTGCTGTCAAAGACAGGAAAGGCAGCTGTCAGAGGGACACTTTTCCTGTTTTAAAGCCAACGACCAGTTGCAAGGCTTACTAATATTGCAAAAGAGCAATTTACCCAATTCCTGCTTACAAACCCAATAAACTCAAAGAAAAACCCAAAAAATCCATGTCCAGGCACCCTGCCAATCCATCTGAGCAAGAGTCCTGGCTTCAGTGAAGCACTGTGATATAACAGTAGCACAGTCATTATGGACCAAGCACCAGCTATTTTTCAACCCCTCTGAAATCATCAGGCTTCCATCAGGCAAAAATTGAAAATCTGATACATACAGATGTGGAAGAAAATCCTTCCCTTCCCCCACACAAAAGGTTTGCCCTGGATTTTGCTTCAGGAGCAAGACTGGGTGCGTGGATGGGTGTTACTTTATATATTCCTTATGCGGTATTTATTGTGTTTATAGCAGCCAGGATAGCAGACAGCCAATGAATTAACATAACAGCTTGCAAAGCTGGTGTGAAATATTATTTTATATACAAAAATCTATCTGAGATCAAAGATACAGCATCAAGCCCTATGAGGCTGCCGGTTGGAAACTCAGTTGATAAAGGGCATAAGAAACAGCTAGCAATACTGCATTTAAAGAGAAACTCAGCCTCCAAGTGAGCCAAGCAGGTATAAACTCCCTTGCTGAGAACTGCAGATCTAATCTAATCTGCCCACCCATTTATAGGATGCTACACTTGCAGCATTTAAGCACCTCACAAAGATAATCACAGTCATAAAATAGGCACATGCATGTGGTCTCCTAATCCACACAGTCCTCATTTCCTTTCATTCCAGCACCAAAATACCTGCAATAATATACGGACGCCATCAGGACACAAGGCTGTATGCAGGCATTTTGGAAAAGAGGCTGTTTTTCTGCTATGATGAAAGTGAGAAATACCTACATTAATTTTGTATTTATACCTGCTTCTGCCCTGCTGTTTGCTATCTGGTTTCAAAGTGTTGGCTGCTATCGGGGTTTGCCACACACTGCAGGAAAGCATTCGATGACTTTAGAGAGCTCAGCAGCTGATATTCACCAAAAAAACTCACATATTAAGTTTGGTACTGTTCAAACTGGGCACAACCACCCTTATCTTAAGGCAGGGTTGTGTACCTTCAGTTGGACAATGCCGCTGAGCAGGGAGGGACATGGGGTTAGCAAAAGTAATGCCAGCTCCCAGAAATTGATCCATCAGTGACAAATCAGGCTAGCTCACATCCCAAGGGAAACAGCAGACTGCCAGCCAGGCACAGGCAATACAGGCTGTTCCTTTTTGCACTGGTTGCTGCATATAAAATTAATAATTCTGTGATGTGGCAATGCTGATATGAGTCACTACCCCTTTACTCTGGGCACTCTGCTGTGGGGGAGCAAACACAACAGACCTCCCAGAGCAGCAGGTTTGCAAACAGGGGTGGGAGCCAGCCAGCAAGAGGGAGCTGTGTCAGGTCTCCCAGGTCGGGGAGGGAGGATGGAGGCTGCTGCCCAGAGCAGAAGCAAAGCACTCACAAGAGGTGGACAGGGGTTCAGCTCACTGTCCTGGGGTGAACCCCTCCTCATCACACATTCACTTTCTACTTCTCATCACCTTAGCATCCACACAAAACAGTTCTTTTCCTTTCCTGACATCTTTGAAATGCAGATCAACTTTTCTGTCCTAGGAAGATGCACAGCTGCATATTTGCAGGATGCAAACACAAAGAAAATGCACATTGTCTCCAATGCAGAGCATTCTGCTCTGGAAGCCACAAGTCCCCAGTGAAGAAGAAACCAATCCCTGTAAAGGAATATTGGAGGAGAGCAATTGGCCAGTGCTTGGCTGGCTGTCCTGCTTCCCTTGCCAACAAATGATATGTAGATTGTCAGGAGTCAAATAATTCTTCTGTTAAATTTAATAATAAAAGCTACACAGATTGCAGGGCATTCACCTTGACCAGACAAACCACTCACAAGGAGCCAAAAACTAAGTTCCATCACAATTTATAATCCAGGAGTTAATATTTAGGAGAATCCTAGCCAAACTGCCCCCTGACATCACTGAGGGATCCCAATCCTTACTCCCCAGTCTGTGCTCAGGTTTATTTTGCCTGTCATCCCCCACAGCAGCACTGCCTGCTCCCCAGCCCATCCTTTTCTCCCTTGGGAGCCTTGTAGTTCACAGGGGAGCTCAGTGAAACAGGCAACACCAGCCAGTACTGAAACAGTTTGGAAAAGAACACTTGAATCGCTTGTACAAAAGCAAGAACACAAGATACAGGTAAGATACACGGCTATGGTACCCCAGATATCAGTTTTCCATAGCACTGTTTGTTCCTCATTAGTAAACATTTTCTTTAAATTATCTTGGATACTCATTAAATATTATCAGCTACTTAGAACCAAAGGATAATTATGAGTTTAATGAAGCGTGTACCAGCTTGCTGAAGTCTAACGTTTGTTTCTCTGCTGGGACTCCATTTTACTTTGCACTTATCCTTCAGCAAAGCTCCTCTACAAAGTCACTTTGGCAATAAGAAGTATTTAATTAGATTAATGAATTTTTATCACCTCTCCTAGGGATTAGGCTTGTTAAATCCTGGCGACTAAAGAACAACAGATTTTTTATTACTAAATGTTTAGGGATGCATTGGTTGTGTTGCTGTGGCAGTTCTCATAAGTCAGGCTGCTTTGGGCAGTTCTACCTTGTATATCCCTGGGTAGGCAGGGGATATTTGGCAGTGACAACCTGTGCCTTCAGTTAAATCACAGACATCAAAATGCAAATTAGGGTGTGCAGACTCCAGACAGGGTTTCCAGCAGCTGACTTTATTTCAAACTTTTCTAACTATCTCTGTGGGAGGATTAATGAAACCACTTATCATGGGGTCCTCTCAATTGAAAAAAAAAGAAAAGGAAAAATAAAAAGGAAGGCTGACAATCTGTATTTGGCTTTGCTCACTAGCTAGAGAGCAGTGCTGCTGTCTGAGCTAACTCTTAGTGTATTTGCTCTTTTGGTTGCTTTTTGTCATAATCTTAGTTACAGCTTGGGAAACTGGTTTTAGGTGCTGCACTGAGACAAGAAGGAGCATGGCTCCTCCATCCCAAGGAGTATCCTGATAAAGGATTCATCGTGTCACGTCACACATGTCACACATGAAGCATATTTCTTACACACCACCTCAGTGATGAGCCACTGGGCCTCCAAGACTCAGCCTGGAAAAGCTTTGGGCCCCCCTCACCAGTACAATGGATGCACTTAATATCCTGATCCTTTGCACTTTCATCATCCTGATCATTTGCACTATCAAAGCGTAGTTGCACTTTTATAGAAAGGCACTGAAGCCATCTCACAGCACAAGCAAACAAGCTCTTAGATCTGGATAGCTGAGTCCCCCTCAAGACTGATGAACATTTGAAGTTAGTTATGAGACTTAGCAGTGGCTGACTCTAGCTACCAGCACAGCGTGGGGAGAATTTGTGTGATTTGTGTGACCCGAGCCTTGTTTCAGCTGCACACAAGTGATGGTCACCACTGTTGCTCAAGTAAGACACAGTCGCAGACATCTTTTTCACTAAAAATCTTTTCTTTAGGATTTTCCCTTCTGGGAAGCTGAGGCCCCAGAAAAAGAATGTAAACAATGGTTATCTGCTGCTGTGGAATGCATCAGGTGGATTCTTGATTGAGCCATCTTGAATGTTTATAATTAATGGCCAATCAAGGACTGAGCTACCTCAGACAGAGTCCGAGAGAGCTGGCTTTGTTATCATTCTTTTCTATTCTATTCTTAGCTTAGCTAGCTTCTGAGGAAACCTTTTCCTTCTATTTCTTTTTAGTATAGTTATAATGTAATATATATATCATAAAATAATAAATCAAGCCTTCTGAACATGGAGTCAACATTCTCGTCTCTACCTTCACCTGAAAACCCCTGTGACCACTGCCACAAGACACCATCCAAGAAGGTCATTCACAAAATACCACAAATTTTAAATAGTGGTAAATGGGCCAAAAAACATCAACCATACAGCTGATGGAATTTCTGTTCCTAAATAATCTGGGCACTTTAAAATCTCCACCTTAATGACCTGCCAGACTTGGAGGACAGGCTTCATATTAATGTGGGGACAAGAATGGCAGAAGTCCTGCCAGTCACAGCAGAGATCAGTATATAGTTATCATCATTCTGGATTTGTCCTTAAACATGAAACATTAGTATCACATTTCTTCACTCAGCACAGCCCAGAATCCACCTGCAGAAACTGAGCATTAAGCATCGAGGTTCCTCTCCTCAGCTGGGCTCTGATGGATTCCCTGTTCATGAGAAGGCAATGCCACCTCCCAGACAAGAGGCTTCAGAGAGTTTGCAGAAGGACAGGAACTAGTGGCAGCAAAAGAGACAGCAATTACATTGATTTTGAAAGGCTGTCACAAAGCAATAGGGAAGGGAAAACATGAGGTTGGTGCAAAGAGATGTCTTTTTTAAGAAGTTGTGTCTGTGTGATTGCAGCTCTGCACAGGTCTGATGGCTATGGCCAAGCCTGCAGAGCCTAGCAGGAATTCATGTGCAGGCACATGTGCCCCTGTGGGCCCCCAGCTGAAGGCATCAGAGCAACACGGGGTCACCAGTGCTCCCCACACTCCCTAGGCTCTGGCAATTTCCCGGGTGTGTGGATGTGACCATGCAGCTGTCGGCCCTCCCATCCACGGAACGGCTGCATCCAGCCTCGCCCGCTAATGTATGCACACTTCTCTGCCCATCTGTCTTCAATAATCTGTCCCCCAGGACCAGGAGAAAGAAAGAATAATTAAGCTGTTCCATTAAGGAAGGAGGATGTTTTTGACCAGGGGAAGTAACTTACTCGTTTCGCTCGTCTCACAGACCGAGTAAAACGTGCGCTCATTGACCACTGGCACTGCAAGTGTGTGCTGATCTGAACTTGTTAATGAAGATAACTCTCTGTGCTGGGAGTGCTAGAAGAGGATGGAGGGTTAGAGGGGAGCACTGAGGTTTATCTGTATTCTGCAGAGTACATCTGAGTAATAAAAGTCACCTTCCTCAGAAACCTTTGCCCAAGAGTGAACTCAATTCCTCTCAGCATGTTTAAAAGAGTCCTGTAAGACACCTGCATGAATAATACTGAGTAGGGCATGCTCACTGAACTTCCTGGGATGCTGGATTCAAAGGGTAAAGAAGAGATGGTGAGAAGCAGAAGAATTGGAGGAAAGCAAAAAGGAGGGGGAGAAAACCAGGATATGGGTAAAAAATTGAAGCAGGATATGAATAAAAAACTGAAGCTGTAAACAAATCTTACTGATGATTTTCCGAGGGGACAAGGCAAAGGACAAAACTGGGGTATAAGAAATTAATGGCATTATCTCACATATTGAAAATACAATGGGTCTCTTTCTCTGAAAAATCTGTCTTGAAATATATTGAGAGAAGCATCTTTCAATTACCAGCACATTAAACTCCAAACTCCATGGTGTCACAGCAAACAGAGGGGGAATGACTCTGAGGGGAAATGAATGATTAGGACTCCATCCACATCCCAGCTGCGACAGGATGTGTTTTCACAACACATCAACTGTTTAAATCATTTGATCTTCTTATTGTCTGACAGAGCAAATTAAATATGCGATCTGCTTTCATGAGGCTTCCTGGTTCAAATCCTGCAACTTTCCTTTCTTTTTTTTTTTTTTTTTTTTTCCTCATATGCTTTTTAAGTTAATTAGAGCTCAGCTTACAAATCCCACAGCAGTGTTCCACAGGTGATGTGGGGTGAGGACCCATCAACTCATGGAGTAAAAGGCTTTTTTTAGCTGTCTCTGCTGGGAGGCTCTGGGGCTTTGCTGTGACTCAGACACTCAGTTGTGCTTGTAGGCAAGGGAAAAGTTACTCTTGCTGTCCGTGGGGCTGAATTCCCTGAGCTGCCTTTCTCGGGAGGGATTGAGCTCTGTGGAGGTGGCTGAGGAGGGCAGGGATATGGGGAGTACAGTGAAAATTGCACAAGGAATTAAGAGTAAAAAGGGGGGGAAAAGGAGCAACATCTCTGGCAAGTTGGGATCCTGGTGAGCCACCACTGTGGAGGCTCTGGCAGACACCAAGAAGCACTCAAACACCCAAAAATGCCTAGGAGAAGCAAAGGCATGAGGAATAACAGGCATGCTAGCACAGACTTGGAACACAAGGTACAGCTGGAAAAATTCAAACATGTCAGAAGTCAGCACATGTTTCTGGAGAAGTGGCAATGAGGGACTCAACTTGCCTTGAAGGGAATGGACAGAGAGATGTGGGGCACTAACCACATTTAACAGGCCCAAGCTCCTGTTTACAGATGGAGAAGAAATTCTGGCCTGGAGCTAGGCTTGATTTCTTGATGCAGCCCTGGAGAGCAAAGGTTTGTCTCTGGACTAATTGGTTGTGTTGGCAGTGAGTTGGACAGGCCAGAAATTCACACCTAGAACAAGAACCTGACTTCTATCCCAAGGCCTTTTGACCCACCAGGAGCGTTCTTCTGTGGCTACTGGGAGATGAACGTGACAAAGGTAAAATCACTGAGACACTGCACACTGTGATACTGCACACATGTATACTATATACACACACATACATATATAAATATATATATATATATATGCATGTGAAAGAAAGAGATCATTTGACATACAGGGGAGGATCATTTTATTCAGTGTTTGTAAAGTGAGTAGCATAAAGATGTCTGCAGGTATTTGCTGCAGATCCATACTACATCTTGAAGTTTAAACAATAATAATTAATGCATGATAATATGAACATTCCTATTAGTGAAGGTGCCTCAATCAGGGAGATTTTGTTTACATTTAATTCAAGACCAGTTTGACACAGAGTATTCAAAGCTTCCAGAAATATTTTCAGTTCCTATCAGCATAAACAGGGCAATTTTCAGGTCAAAGAAAGTGTCCTAGCCATTGTTACAGGGCACCAAAAAATTGTTATGCAAGGATGTCTAGCTCTTCCTAGAAGGCTGCAGTTTGCAGTGTAATTACTTTACAGTGATTAAAGGGAATTTACAAAGAGATCCTCAAGGATACTCCGTGGCAGCACTGCTGAATATCTGTGCTGGCTAAAACAATGCAATTGGAGTGTGAGGCAGCTGAGTAGATCACACAATGATTTTGCTTTGTACCTTAAAGCAGGATCCACCGTGTTATGCTGTGTGATGTATTTCACTCCAGAACGTGGCAGGAGGTACAAAACACTGCACTGTGCAGACCATACTACTTTCAAAAAGCTTTTGAAAAACATGTGCAGCTTAATTCAATATTGCCAGCCTCTGGTACTCTCTGGCAGGAACTTATACATCTCTTATAAATCTCTCTGTTTATCTGCAAGTGCAGGGATATGGAGGCATGATGGTTACATCTTAATATTATCTTTGTTGTTGCATATAGGTTTTAATTTAATTTTACGTTATGTGGCATTTACTTTATCTGCTCCGATTAAACTAATTCTTCAAGGGACACAAGGAAGGTGACTGAAGGTGATACAGGCAGTCTCCTGTGGTCTGGATCTGCATAGGCAGCCCCTTCCAGCCAGCTGTGACTGGATCCACCAGAGAATGTGATTAGAGGGGGAGCAGCATCTTCAGTGCTGGGCATTGGGAGAGATTTAAAAACTAAGAGAAAGTGAAGGTAAAACTATAATCTAATTTTGAAAAATGAGGATTAAAGGTTCCATTACTCATGCTGTTTCCACTGTACATATGGAGGTAACAATATGTGATTTTGCTGGATAAAAATATTGGCCCCATGCAGCTAGTGTGGTGCAAGTAAATCCCTACTGTGCTTGTAATGAGGGGAGGTTAGGATCATGCAGATGTGTGGCTGTAAGCCGGTTTAGTATTTGAGCTGGCATAATATGAAGAGATTGTTCCTTGCCTTACTGGCAAGTCTGGATATTCTCCACCATGTTGTGACAACAACAACAAAACCACCAGGAGAGCGGCGTGGCTCGGTGTGCATCTTCCACTCGTCACCCTCTAATGCACAAATTGGGTGCCAGCAGGAGCCTCCTGCCTGGGGTGCTCGGGGCTTTCTTTCCCATGAGGCTGCTTTAATTTCATATGTTTGGTAAGCATCTGTTTTTACAAGGGTAGCACAATGTGTAGAAGCATGGAGCAAAACACTGGTGCTGATGTTTCTAAGTAGTCAGAGACTTCTGCCTTAGTAGTCCAGGGATGCCCCTGGGGCAAGGCTGCCTGCCCAGATGGGCAGACAATTCAACCTGGAGAATAACACAGTCATGGATACTCCTGTGGGAAGGTGAGGGAAGAGGAGGGCTGCTTCACTGCTGAACAAGGAGGTCACTTTGCATGTTCATCCACTGTCCACGCACGATAGTGCAAAAAGAGTAGATGAAGGTAGCAGAAGTGAGCTATCACAGCTAGGAATGCTTTGGAAAAGTGGGAGAAAAAGTTACCTGAGGTTACCTGAAGCACAGGGATGTGGAGGGATAGAATGTAAGAAAATATAGTGCAGAAGGTAATCTCACACCTGAGGAGTTGCAGCTGTACTAATCACCACAGATTAGTAACAGGCCTGCCCTTCATAGGCCACAGCTGAGTCCAATAAGATGATGAGTGCTACAAAAGAGTGGGGAAGCTGGGTGACGAGAGGGCTGGAGTTTGTTGATTGTGCTGTGGAGGGAGCTGCAATTTGGGGGCTGAGCTGGAATTTGGGGGCTGAGCCCCCTCAGTGCTGTGAGGAACTGCCTATAAGAAATCACCAAGCAGGTATGGGAGCTTTGCAATAACAATGACAACACAGGGACATCACTTCTTCTGCATCACTGAGGAGGAATGGCAGTTTTGGCTAAGGTAAGCAGAGACACAGGGAGGTGTGAGAGAAATCAGAGATGGATCAGCAGCTTGACAGGGACAGAAGAAAAGGTAGAGCATAGGAGAAGAGAGCATAGTAAGTGGTCATGCAGGGGAAGCAGGAATTACAGCTGGAGTGGTAGGGAAAATGAGCGTCTTTGAGGCTGTGTGTACTGAGGAGACAGCAGAGCCTGACTCTGAGCTCTGTGGAAGGTGAGGAGCTACGTGCTGGTGCGTGGGGCTGGGGGCATTGGCAAAGGCAAAGGAAATTATATATCACTCTAATCTGCAGCACATTCCTTGTTGTCTGGGAATATATGTGTCAGCTGGGGAGATACCTGTGGAGGTTACTGGAATTAATTGTATTTTTGCATTTCCCTCTCTCTCCCACTCACCTCCCACAGATGCACACGCAGATTTCTATAGGCATAAATGTAACACTGAAGTTTCATTGTGGTTACCAGCATCACTTGTCTCCAACTATCACATTGCCATTTGAACATTTTGTGATTCCATACCCCCTCAATTCCCAGGGCCTATAGAGAAGTTGTAATTTCCAAGGAAAAGAAAAATAAAAAGGAATAAACAAACAAAATCCCAACCGAAAAAACCAACCCTTTGGGTCTCCAGGAAGCTTTCCAAATTTGTCTATGTATTGGATCACCAAGAATTTTCTGGAGCTTGATTTTTCTGGCCTATGGGGCTTAATAGATCTGGATGTCTGAGATTTAAAACTGCCTTACTGCTGATAAGATTTTTCTCACCTGTAAGTTGCAGTAGATTAATCATGCCTGGGAGATGATTAAGCAGGGACACATTCACTGATGCTGACCAGAGAGACAGAAAAGGGCTGATGGGCAGGGACCAAACCAAAAACAGAAATCAGAAGAGCCACTGTACAGTACACATGTAGGTCCCAGATGCTGGAGTGAAGTGGGTCCTCAGTAGTGTTTTTATTGCTTCATAGTAAGCAATTCATTGTAATGTATCCCTAACCTGACAAAGCATATATGAACATGAGGAGATATTTCTGTGAATGTGTCTGTTCTTTATTGAACACATTAGTATATTAAATGCTGCTTTTGAAATACACAATACTTGTTCTCCATAGTTTATAATTATAAATATACTACAGTATCAGAAGGAGCATCAAAATATATTCATTACATGATTCACTGTGTCAGCGCATTGACTTGCAATCCGGCTGCCATGCAGGCTTTTCCTGCATGTGAAAGGAAAGCATCAAGGGAAGTCTGAATCCCAGTGCTTTCACAGAGTTTTGCACCCTCTTCAGAGTGGTGGGATTTCATCTGGGAGCTGTTGCAATGTTCCTACCTGGTGCACTCGTGTTCTGTGCATTTACTTCATCTTCCACTCTAGAAAGGTATTTTCCTTAAGTTTTGTAACAGTAGCCAGCACAGGTAAGGTTTCATCCAAAATTAAAATGCTGCTATGTTGGAATAACTGACCTCTCTTGAGTCTTTAAAATTCTTACAACACATTCTTCCTGAAAGATGCAATATCTGAAAACCCTTTCTCTCAGCCTTTTATGTTTCTTTTTTTTTAATTAATATAAGCTGAGATGTTTTTATTACTATACCACAAACATTTGGATCTGAAGAAGAAATGTACATTTTTTAAAACTTAATGGACAATATTAAGTGATCAACACCAATTTAAAATTGCATATTATAATAAATACATATTTTGCATTTAAAGAATTCATTGGAGATGTCCCAAGTGGCAATTACCTTCCATTTACTAACCAGGTAAATGCCACCTTTAAGACAGTTATATTCTTTTCTCATCATCATCAGTATAAACTCTTTTCAGATAGTTTTTGTGAGTGGCCAAGACTGTTTGTCCTGCTGCCAGATGAACTAGCAAGGTTTATTTTAGGCTGTATCAATGGTACTTAGGGCATGCGCACAAACTGTGTCATCCATGTTGCTTTTTGCCACCTCTGACCACTGTGTTTTCCCTTTTGTTGACAGAGATTTTACTTCCACTCCTCCAAGAGAAAGATTGTGGAGAGATGTCAAAGCTTATTATTCAATGGAGGTGTCATACCAAGGCTCTTCTATGAATGACCCTGGCAGTGTTAAATTCAAGAAAACAGTGCTAAAGGGTATGTGGCCACATGGAAGATTTCCATGGGTTTTTTCACATATTGCAGGGTTTGAGTTTTGATTTTTTTTAACCAATAAGATTATTTTTATGTGGGGCCCTGAAATAATAAGGGATTATTACAGATCCAATGGTAGCCTAGGTGCCCTTTCAATAATCATTGTAAAAACAGACAGCAATTTTAGTGCTCTCTTCATTTCCATAAAATACCTAACTTGATGGTTCAAATACTTGCCAGGTAAGAGGTACACAAAGGAGGGAACGAGACTGTCCAGTGCTGTGAGTCCCCTCACCAGGGAGAAGACCAGGCAGGTAGCAACTGACCCTTGTGACAAAGAAAGGTGGTGACTGTGAGAGGAGATGGGTGCTGCAGCAGCCAGATCCATCCCACTCCTGCTGTTCTTTCCATCTCCACCACCTCGGGACAGGCTGGTCACTGCCAGCCCTTGCAGTGTGGCCTTTCATCCTGCTCTGGTTCCACCCTTGTGGAGCAGTATGCAGACTGTACTGCTGGGGACAAAGTCAAAATTACACTGATGGTATCTTGTTCTGACAAGATACAAAAGGTATCCACCTCCCAGGCTACAAGCGTAGCAAGCAGAATGAACTCTGAATTCAGAAAATGTCACATTTTTAACAACCAGTTTTGGTGTTTTCAGCCAGTTCCCAAATGAAAAGACCTAATATTTTCTAAAGTCTGATTTTTTAATAAAAAATAATTTCATGTACCAGGACAATGCAGCTTTAGAGTAATACACACTTACTGCATCTACTCTGAAACATGAAAATTATACAGGGATCAACTGCTGGGGAGGAGCAGTTGATGAAGGGAATGAAGCAGGGAATGAACAGGCTTGTTTGCATCACCTGCTGGAAGTGCATTATTACCAAGATGCTGCAGCCCTGGTGTGCCAAAAATACCTGTTTCTGGGTAGATTTTAGTAACTTGGAGAAGCTGGCTCCAAGTATATGCAGGGCAGTCTAAAATATTACTTCATCACACAGGTTTTCAAGAAGGAAAAGAAGAACCTTCAAGAGTCACCTTTGGGCAAACTCAGAATTCAGAATTGAATCAAAGGAAAAATATTCTTTGCAGATAGCACAAATCACCAGTCCCTGCCCACAAGGTAGCTGCAACATCTTCTTCTGTGAGAGTCTGGACCTGTGTGTCTTCATTAACTCTTGGAAAATGAGTGCAGAGCATTTCTGAATGGCAGGATGCACATTCCCACCCTCTACACTGGGCTGAGCATTTGGAGAGACATCTCAGGCCTGCCTGAGCTGCCAGATTTGGAATAGCACTTCTGCAACAGGAGTCTGAAAGTCTGTGTAGTGTCCCTGTAACCATGCCTAATGCAGGCATCAGTAGTATGTAGAAGAACAGCTAAGAATTGGACTTTTAAACTCATGTGGGCTTTATGCCCTTCAGAATTTGGCCATCTGAAGCTACAGGCAAGCACCCAAGAGAGAGGGAAGTATAATCTACTAAAATCACAGAATCCCCATAATAAGGAGTTATTGGCTCAAGTAGATCACTTTCCAATTTAACTTGTGCCTTTCCTAAGCAGCATGTATATCTCCTACCTTCTGTGTACAGCAAATGTAAGCAGTGAATCCAGTTTGTACCAGCTTCCCTGGCCACAGAAATTGACCCACTGTCTTTTCTTTCAAAGACAGAATTTTTAAAGCTTGTGTTGCAGTTCAGCCTTGAGTTTGGGCTGACATTTGTTTCCTTCCCCAAATGAGTTGCCTGGTTACATTTCAAGCAGACTTCTGAAAGTATACAAATGTACTTCTAAAACTGATAATCATCTTGGGGGGGAAGGCTTATATCCTGTTTTTGCTTATGAGAAGGGCCCCAGGCACCCTGATTTAAAAAATGATCTGACAAGAAGCAAAGACTCAAATGCTTCTTGACACATATACATCTGACACCTCAGATAATCAGCATAGTTTCATGGAATTAGCTGAAACTCCATCCTCACCCCCCACCCCCCTCTTGTCATCTCACAGCAGAAAACATGCTGAATAAGAGTGCATCACACCAGGTCCAGGCTTTTATTATATTTTCAGTCCAGAAGAAGGAAAAAACATTCTTTTTTTTCTCACTGTTTCTCTTCCATCAGCAGAGCTATTCTTTCCTTGATGCCATATCAAATGTTTAAAAATTTTCCACAGTTTAGTTTTAAAAGCAGTACATGAAGCCAAAGAAGGAAAAGAAGAAAAAAGAGAAGAGCAAATGGAGCCATTTGAGCTCAGCTTTCAAACAAAGAAGCCAAATCAGGAGCTCAGACCTTGGAGCTGAAAGCCCCAACCTCCTTTCGGACAAATGCCTTTGCTCTACTGATTTCAGTGACATCTGCACAATATGGGCATGGACCCATCTTGCTTCAGAAACTATGTGTCTGTGCAAGATTTTGCCCATAAAAGAGAACCTAAAGGATGTGTGAGTCATATGAAAGCACATGGATTTGGAAAAGGAGCACTTCACAGTGTAGAGGAGTGCAATAAAGCCTTGCTCGCCCCCTTACCTGAAGTATTTTTGCAACACATATATTTGCAAGATTGCTTCTTTATTTTCATCCTCTTTGATCTATGCAGTTCCTTTGATGCATGCAAGTGATAAATCTCTGTGTCTTTCCTCCCAAGACTTTCAGACAATATGTGCCCTACTCTCATGGCTACAGTCAGTGCCTCCTGAGTTTGGATGCTCCTCTTCCTCCTCCTGCATCCTCCTACTGCTCCTCCCACTCCATAAATTTACCAGTCCTTGCCCATAGCTATTTCCTTGTCCTTGGCAGCATTGTCCTTAGGTGTCCTTACAAGTGACATTGATAGAAAAATGACCTGTAATCCTAAATCCTGCCCAGATCCACTTGGCTTCTGAGGATGCTGGTGCAAGAGATGAAAAGGAGCTCTGTATGGTTGGGCATTCAGGGGCTTGTTTTCATTCTTCCATCTCCACTTCAAGTGCAGCATCACAAAACCTGATTTCCTTCACCTTTCCTGGCACCTCTATTTTTCTTGATGACCAGTATTTCTGGCCCTGTGTCTATCTGTACCTGTGTGTCTCTGGGTCCTCTTTCTATATGTTGTACTTCAGGTCAGAAACTCTTCTTCTTCTTCAGTGCTTTTGAAGTCTCTGGAGCCACAATGTCCCAGCCCATGCCTGAACCTTCCAGCAACTTGAGTCAGGCCATATTGCTGATGAAATACTGTAAATGAGGGGTTTGGATTTCTAGAAATATTTTCCTTTCCTTTTTTTTTTTTTTATCAGTCATCTGTTAGTAACCTCTGAAGAATGAAATATTCACCCAGGCCTTGATTATCTTGCAATCTTGCATCTTACTGAAGGTACCTTTTTTACTAACCTTCCAAATTCTCACCTTAATGGAATAAAATACAGTTTCTTTCCCAGGCTTTGCTTTAGCTCAGAGAGATTTGAATGGGGGGAAGAGTTAACATCCCCATAATAAGACTAGAAAAATTACAGACCATAACATAAGTTTTGGCTGCTTATCTGAGGTCTCTGAGCTACCATGGTTTCCATCAGCTTCAAATATGGAAGCTCAGCAGCTTTGGAGAAAAGCAGGTCATATAATTCAATACATTTCATTCAAAAAACTGATATAAAACTGTTCTTAAAAAAAAAAATCTCAGTAGCTTTTGCTTCTATAAGGCTAGGTATGCTTAAAAGGATGGTGTCTGCCTCCACACCTTAGAGTTGCAGATGCCAACAAACACTGGAAAATGCAGGTAGCTGGGACAAGGAAGGCAGTGGGGGATTGATGTTCTTACAAGTTTGGTAAGGAAAGGGAAAAATGCACCACAACAAAAGGACAGAAAACATACAGAGAGTAGATAAGATACTTCACCAGCCTTACAGCCTTCATAGATGAGGGGTTGGCAATCCAGCCCCTTTGCATTCATGGGGGGAATATTTTGGAAAAGCACTGGCATCCAGCAACACACATTACTGCACAAGTGTTACTATTAATAGGATTAAGGCTTGCATTTATTATGCTGTGCAAAGATAGCAACTGTGATAAATGAGACTGCAAATACTGCCCACTTTAACCCTTTTTATAATCACTCTTATTTTTAGACATCATTTTCTATACTCACTTCACTACTTGGTTCCATGCCTGTGCTGGACTAAAAGTATTTTCAGGCAGCTCATTACAGTAAACATTAAGTATAAGAGCATTAATTTCAACAATCAGATATAAAATTTATCTGTAAATGAAGCAGCTGTCTTCATTGCATACTCAAACACACAATTCTACATATAATTTTTTGTGTTTGCATGTCACAAAGTGTCTCTAGTGTGTATCATTTGGAATCACCTGGCATTTTACAGTAAAGGCAACAACATAGATGCCTTACAAATAACAAATGCAGAAATCAATTGCAGCTGTAGCCCTTGCACAAAGGTTCAGCATGCTCTCCTGCAGGTGAGAGATACCACCCCTACAGAGCTTGCTTCTCTGTCCAGGGCATTGTGGGCCAGCCAGAGGGCATGGCCTCGGTCCGAGCACTGTGAGTCACACAGGGCTGCAGCGTGCCCAGCCCTGTGAGATTTACAGGGTGATCAATGGCCTCAGCATCCTGAATTACTCTGGAGATAGTTTATTAGGAAAGGGCCTTAGGGAGCAAGGAATAGAAGGAGAGAGTAGATTCACAGTTAAAGGAAGAATTGGTAAAAGGCATCTTATACATGAAAATTCAGATGCCCTTCTGAATTTCCTAAAAGCTTGAGGCATCTGAGTCCAGGGCTTTGCTCTGGGCCCTTCTCTAGAACTGATGTGCAAGTAAATCAGGCTCCTGTATGAAATCGCTCTTAAATGTGTAAGGCACCATCAATCAAAAGGTGTAATCAGCTTTCCTCTGCTCAGTCCCTGCAGAGCTATTCTTGGCATGCTGTTGGAAAAAAGCAAAGGCAGAGAGATGCTCTTTTTTTCCCTCTGAACAGAGTCCCAGAGAGACAGCTACCCTGCATAAGGAATGCAGCCCGTATTCCCTGTCTGAAAGCCGAGTTTCACAGTGTGTCATCGCCTCTTCTGCCAAGGTGTTCCATTCCCAGTGTCCAGGACTGTCAGGTCAGTGTCTGGCCCACACTAATCCACAGATATTTCTGCCTCATCTGACTGCCAGAAATTTTCCTTCTCATTTCTGGAACAGTGTCACCCAGACATGCCCTAAAATTTCATGAGGAAACTACAGACCAGCCACTGCCTCCTCTTTCATGTGCATTCAGCTCCTCAGTGCCCCAGAGCAACATGAAAGCAGAGCAAAAAAAATCATGTCCCCTTACTCATGGCAGGGAAGCAGGACTTAAAAACTACTATGCAGGACTTTTGGATGCCCTCACAGTCAGGAATAGTGGGAAACCTTGGTGTGTTATTGCCAGCCCCTGAGCTGGGTGGGCCACAGCCACGGACTTTTGCTGCACCTCTTTGAAACAGAAGCCCTACAATGGGCATCATACCCTTGCTTATATGTGCACACACACAGATATTTTGGTTATAACACCGATTTTTGAAATAAATTTTTGCAGAACCAGGAGGAGATATAAAAGCAGTAGGACCTCACAGGAAAGACAGGGGGAAGAAGGAGTGCTGGGAATTACCAAACCAAGAGCTGCAGCACTGGATTCTCCTCAGCACATTGTAGGATTTATGTCAAGGTTTCCCACACTGTCATTAACCCTTATCCACACATCAAGGGCTGTGTTCCTACTGGGGTGTTTCAGAAGATACACTGCCAAACAAAGCCTTTCAACAAAGAGCACAGAATCAGTTGATCTCTCAAATTTTCTTCTGTAGTTTTTTTTGTTGTTGCAGAAAAGTCTTGTATAAGGGCAACCACATATTTTGCAATGCCAAGATGCATATCATTCACATATAGAGGTTACACCAGTATCACTGGGAGAATGTGCCCCTTCAAGAATTGTTCTAATTAGCAACTTGAGCTTTCATTTAATTACACTCTTTAATGCACATCTTGGAATTACAGAGGTGGGTGTAATTTAATTAGCCAAAAAAAAAAATCCAAGACACATTTCTGTTCCATTAAAATACAGGTTACACTTAAGACATGATGGGGATGACACAGATATTTCCCAGGAACAAGGTCACTACACCTTCGCCTTGAGGTATGTTCAGATGCAGCCCTGGGCATGCGAGCCTGAGTGTGGCTGGAGGCTGGCAGCTGCTCATTACAGGCTGCCAGGGGTCTCAGCCTGGCTCCTGGAGGACAGGTGGCCACATGACAAACAGAGCCCCTCACAATTAGCACTAATTGACACTCGGGTGGCCGGTCTCCAATGAGAGGTCAGGGAGGGGCAAGCTCAGAGCATCCCGTCCTGGCAGCCAGGTTCTGTGGTGCCACCACCACATTGCTGTGTGCAAGCACAACACTCAGCACCAATATTTTGACAGCCTCGGTGTTCACCAGGGCCCCCTTTGCCCCCTGACTGAAACTATCCCGGTTTTAGGCCTGCTGTGAATGCCTTAGCCTGGCCTCTCACCCACATCAGCTCCATTAAGTTGCCCTATCAGCCATGCCCTTCATCCCCTCTCCACGATGTGCTGGCTGTCTGGAGAGCAGATGCAAGAGTCTGAGTTTGCTACCACCTCCCACCTTTCATTTTTTCATTTAGAAACATTTCCACATTAAAAATGTGCAATAAACTGACCAGCTGCCACCCCTTGATGCTTAATCCTCTCTAATCTCGTCTGGGAACACTGAAATGTACAATTTTGCTTATTATGCAGCTTCCAAAAATAATTGAATGTAGCAAGTAGAGAGGGTAGCAAGTGAGGAAAAAAGGAAAGTAACCCCTTAGCTATTTATTTATCATTTTCTAAGGGCCTGGATGGCACACTCACACTGCTGTGAATGATCTCCTCCTCCTTAGAGAGCACATACAGCTACTCAAGGTGTGGACTGAAAAATGTCCAACACAGGCCCTCTCCATCCAGGAATGAGATAGCCTATGCCCCACAGACCTGCCAGCTCCACAGCAAACAACATGGTCCTCAGGGATGGAATTAATTGGAGTTTGGATTTTATACTGGTTGGCTTGATTGACTTCATCTGAGGCCTCACAAAAGCAGTAAGTCTTTCAGAGGGGCTCCCTATAAATTTATGGCTCACAAGGCAGGGAAAAAAAATCTCATGTAAATTATACCCTTTGAAAATGATCATGAGGTATCGAGATGGCCCAGGGGACTGTGGAGGAAGTTTCATCTCTTGCTCATTTAGCATAGGTAAGCAGCAATAACTTGTTATTCTCTTGAAGTAATGCAAAAGCTTAGGGAAAACAAGGTGTTTTATCAGTTTACTTAAACCATGCCCTGTATCAAACATGTTGGGTGTGCATACATCTGTCTACAATCAGATATCTACAAGGTTTTCCCCATGAAAACCAGCAGGTCTAATAGACATGCAGACAGATTGGTGATGTCCTTTCTTGGTGTAAGGCCTTTCTTCCTTTTGCTGAGAAGTCACAGCCATACCCAGATAATTTTGTGAAATGACGACGCCACGTGGGGAGCAATTGAAAGCAGATCTGACAGAGCCACTGGCATATTGTTCCAGGCTGCTCCACATTGATCCTAGCTCATCTGGAGCCCCACAGTTTTGTCTTCAACAAATTTCACAGCTCCAGTCGTCATTTCTAATCCAAATGTCTAACATGATCTTTTTCTGTGATGTCACCAGCTTTTCCCCAGCATTCAGCTCTTCCTGACAGAAATATAAAGCCTTATCATGGAGTCATAGAATATCTCAAGCTGGAAGGGCACAGGACTACCTAAAACTAAATCATGTAACTAAGAATGTCATCCAGATGTTCCTTGAACTCTGACAGGCTGGATGCCATGACCACTCTCCTGGGGAGGCTGTTGCAGTGACTGATGACCCTCTGGATGAGCAACACTATCCTAATATCCAATCTGTACTTCCCCTGATCAAACTAATTTCATTTTCTTAATTCTTTGGAGGAAGAATTTCTCTGAGATTCTGACTGTCTAACTTGTATAAAAGAGAGTTCATGGCTAAGGCATCTCTAGAAAGTGAAGTATTCAGTAAAATTCAGCTTTAAAACATTATTTTGCAGTGCAGCTGTGTATCCTTTGTCCCAGCTCTGAGAAACATGGAGTCTTGTCTTTTTCTTTTCCTGGGCAAAAGCTATAAAAAAGCAGTATAGAGAGCTCTGGAGGTCAGGGTCCTCTCTCAGTCATCTGCAAACCATCTAACAAAGTCATCAGCTCTTCACAAAGTGCAATATTAAGAGCATATTGTTTCACACGTGGTTCTTATCATTTTCCACTTTGAAACAAGCAGCTACAAGCTTCTCTAGAGGAGCATTTTAGTGGTAGCAAAGACAATCAACTTGGAAAAAGTGACTGATTGCTATAGTGCTAGTTAGCATTTCATGTCACCTTGCTTTCAAGTTCTCATTAATTACATTACATTAATTAATTAAGCCTGATAGCACACCTGTTGTTAAGAATTATCCACACTTTATAGTTAGAGACACCAAAAGAGAGCTATTAGAAGGCTTGTTTAGAATCTATATTAAAATTGAAAACTAGTCGAGCTTTATACTAGACCTAGATTGTATCTGTGTGAATACATGCTCTCCCTCTCCCCGTTTCCCATTGTACCCAAGACTTCCTAGCTTCTAAAAATAGAGGCAGCATCAAAGGAGTTGTGCTTTCCCTTCCCAGTATGCAGGAGAAAGCTTGGCTTATTTATGTGTGCAAGAAAATTATTGCTAAAAGGTGACAATTGCAAAAACTCCTCTGTTTTCAAGCATTTTGGTTCACCCCAGCTGGGGCAGGCCACTGGAGCTGGCCCTTGGCTTCTGTCTGGGCTAAAGGCAGAGCCAGTGCAGGTGGCTGAGCCCCCTGGAAGGGTTTGCTGTGTGGTGGTGACAGCTGGACCAGCCCCAGGCACTGGAAAGGGCCACAGAGGGAGGCTGCAAGGGGCCAAATCCTCACTGCCTTTCCTTCCTGCAGGGCTGCAGAGCACAGGGAGCCAGGCCGGGCTCCCCTCTCCCTGGCCCCATGCTTGGGGTGGACAAGGGTGGGAAGATCAACCTCCCTCCCCCAGCCATGCAGCTCAGGCTTGCTCTGCCCTGGCAAGCCCAGCTGTGGGCACTTTGTGCCATGCAGGAATGCCCTTTACAACAGGGCAGGATGTCACAGCCAGGGGGATGGGGACACAGGCCATCTCATCCCAGTCCCTGTGTGACCTGTTACAGATTTCCTGGTAATTCCCTCTAGGGAGAAATGTGTTGTTAGCCACATCCAGACGAGTCCAGAACCACTCTGGGCCGTGGCCTGCCTCAGTCTTGGTCTGTGTCCTAAACAAGGGGCCATTCAGCACTTTGCATGGCTTCCTCACAAACCAGAAAAGCAATCCAGGAAAACAAAGTCTCCTCGCTGCTGGGTTGGGTTTTGAAGGGTGTTGAAGGATGTCCTCCCAACACCCAAAACTTCCACAGCCCAGCTGCTCCCTTTTCATTATTTGCCCCTCCATCTCATTTGTTGCACACGATGAAGGCATTCCCCTTGCCCAGGTGGCCCCTCAAAGGCAGAACAGAGGTGAGGCACCACACTCCCACATCCTCCTTCCTCTGCAGCAGTGTCCTTGCATCCCTGTGATGCCAGCTGAGCACTTCCCAGAGAGTTCATTTGTGAGAAGAAATGGTATCGGTTCGAGGGGCGTGCAGCAGTAATTCTGTCATTCGGCTTCCACTTGGCACAATCGCACTTCATTTTCAGTCTCCAAACAATAAATAAATATAAAATGAGCATTGGATTAAGTAGCATTTAACACGCGTGACTTCCCAAAGAACAGCATAAAAGCAGGATCCATTGCTGCTTTTCCCTTATGTGAATCAATGGGAAATGCTGAATGAGTTAAGAAAAGCAGAGAATAAAAAAAAAAAATAGAGATTATTGTTAGAACAGGGAGCTTTCTGCACTGCTTGTGCTGTATATCCATGATCCTTTTGTGTCCCTTTTTATCCTAGCCTGGAATGGAATTAGCTTTCAGTCTTTCCTTTTTTTTTTTTTTTTCTTAAATTTGATCTTATTCAAATCAGCCCCTTAGCAGGTTGGCTGAATTCTTGAAAGCCTAACACAGCCTGCAGATGTCTGTCTGTGCAGCCACATGGCAGAACCAGGCTTTGGGGGTCCCCAGAGCATCGCGCGGGACCGGGAACTTCTTGGTGCCGGTTCCAAAAATCCATATCCCTTTCCAGTTCATTACAAACACCTATTGTTTGCCATATTTATCTGCCATCACTGCTGTTTGTTAGCAAATGGAAAAAGAAATGCCAGGACTAAATTTCAGCCTGCCCTTAGAATAGTGGAAAGGGGCTACAGGAATTGAATGACAGATGGTCTTTGAATGATATACAGAACCTCTGCCCCTGGGCCTGCTTTGGAGGAGCTGTTTTGGATTGTTGCTCAGAAGAGTGGGAGGTTGTTGTGTGATATGTGATTATTCCATAATAATTTTAATTATTTTGCCTGTTTTCAAACAATAGTCTCAGCCTTTTTTAATTTTTACACTCACTGAGTTGTGACACGAGCATTCTTTCCTCTGTGTTAGCAGGGATTAAAATCAAACCCTGTATCCCTTCCCATTTTTTTTTTTTCAAATAATCCATGTTTAAATAAATTACCTCAGCCTGGAAAAGTGAGTTACAGGGCATTCTCCTGACATGTGTGGCAGAGAGAAAAGCGAAGGGCTGGGGAACAGGGCTGGGGGGATGGGGAAGGTTTTATTGTGTTTTGCAGGATGAGATTGTCACCGTAACAAGTTTCAAGAAGAGCTGCTCTTTAACTCCTCTTCCTCGGCACAGAGAGCGCAGCTCTGGGAACCTCATTTACATGCATATGGGTATCTGATTGGATCTGTTCAAAGGTACAGTAGGAGTCAGTCAGATTGAATATGATGTGCATATAAATGAAGTTCCCAAAGTGGGGTGTGATGCTTCAGGAGAGACAGGGAAAATATGCTGTCTCTGCTTCATCCAAAGTCCAATAGAAACTTGGGGATTTTATTTTTTTTAACTGGCTTGAGATAAGCAAGAGTGGAAGCCCAAAAAAAATACATATATATGTACAGATATATATATATATATATATATGTATGTATGTATTTCCCCCCTCCCCATTTATTGAATTTACATCTTAGGCCAAACACTCATCGCTGGCACCCCATAAATTGCATTAGCTCTGTGTTATCAGAGCACACATTTGATTTTCAGGACAACTGCACACACACCCCTGCAGGGTTCACCTCCTTGCAGCACACTTGCCTCCATCCCTCTGCTGACAAGCAGGGATACAAGGAAAGCTGTTGGGCTTTGCTGGGCTTTGCTCTTTCTTGATCCTGCTCAGCCGCAGCCACCACTCACAGTGTTTTGGCTAATCAGGGGGCAAGCAGCATGTGGCTTTGGCTGAGCTTTGTGCTTGGGTGCAGGCAGCAAGCATGGGGCAGTTAGAAGTGCCAGGCAAATATGCTGCTTTGGAGAGACTTGGTCCACCCTCAGGAGCTGGTGTGCTCCAAAAGAGATAGGAATTATCAGAAAAATGCAGCACCATAAAAGGTAAGGGCTAAAGGGAACTCTTCTGCTAGCAAAATAATCATGAGCTAAAGCTACCTTTCAGGAAAGCACTGAATTTAAATAATACTGCAGTGCTAACCTGGGACAGGAAACAACAGCGTGCCTACAAGCCAGGACTCCTTTGGTTTGTGAGACCTTCTGACCTTGTCAGTGTGCCAGGATTTGGGGTATGAGTGCACACCAGACCCTTGGAAGAGCTGCACAGTCCCAAGGTGTCCCTGGGATAATGGCCAGCTCTGCTCCTGCCCCAGGCTGGCTGTGAGGAGGAGCGCATGGAGACTGGGAGATGCCCAGGGCCCACAGGGATGCTGCTTTCCCTGAGCCTGGCTCCTGTCCTGGGCTGTGGCACCCCTGGCTGTGGGGAGGGGGCTGGGGAGGCAGTGCCAGCTGTGGGTGTGGGGATCCTGCACCTCATCGAGGACACCCTCTGTGTTTTAAATCTGCAGTTTTATTTTCAGCAGATCTCTGTCTCTCTGCAGCAGGGTCTCACTGGTACTGCAGTAATGCCCAGCTGAAATTCAGATTGTTCCAATCCCACCAGCAAGGAGAGCCTGGGGACTGTACTCTGCCTCCCCAGGGAGACATGCTGGAGGGTGAAATCTTACAGGGCACTCTTGTGCCACAAGCAGCAAACCCAGCAAGCAGAGACCCACCTGTAGAAACAAAAATACCGTGTATTCCTCTCTCCTCAGTGTTACAGGAAGACAAGAAGAAATAGTTTACATAGTGATGAGGATGCTTTGGCAAACATCAAGAGTACTTTGAAGCTAGATACCATAGTTTCAAAACCTTAAAGCCACAATGCACATCTCTTAAGAGAATTTATTTCAATGCAATTTGAAAAACTAAACTTAAACATTATCTAATCTTTCTCTTTTTTTTTTTAACCATCCAAGACTTGCCTCCTGGTCTGGGTGTTTCTCATAAAATGTTAGATAATATCAAACATTTCAAGCCATCACTGAAAGGAGTTTACTGTACAGCTTTAGGGATACTACCAGACATAAAGAGATGCAAGCAGAACACTGAGAACGGGTGAATACAACAGAGAGACATTTCAGTTCCTGCTGCTTTAAAATATTTGTTTCTGTAACTTTGGGCTACTTGCTATTCGTGGTTCAAAATCTAAAGAGTTTTGTTTTGCCTTTACTTAAAGCTGCACTTTGAACTCCTTTAGAAATACCCATGAAGAGTAGAGCAGGTATCAGGCCTTAAGAACAGAGTCTAAACTCCAGTGTTTGTGGAGAAATGTGAAGGATGGCCACTGCTAGAAGAGAGGGCTTACAGGCAGGAGCACATTTGAATTTTTATCTGCAGTACAGATGATAAAATAAAGTCTTGTACAACTCACCAATGACACTAGGACTGGTAGAGGGGTAAAGGAGAGCAGCTTATTGTTCCAGGCAGATGGCAATTGCCTGGATGGATGGCTGCAAGTCAGCAACAAGCATTTTAAGACAGGTGAAGGAAGTGAAATTCAGGTAAGACTTAGGGCAACAGAGAGCAGGCTCTGCCTGGGCCTCAAAAAATGCTCTGAACCACTGAAGACAAGAGCTCCTGGCAGCAATGACATTGCAGAAGGGACAGTGTGGGTTTTGCATGTATAAAGAAGTACCTGGTAGAAATCACAAACCATCTTGCCTCCACAGTCCCAGATACCAGTGTCCACCTCTGGAGAAGACCCCAAAGGGCCCATATACATATAAATTAGATATGAAGCAGGGCTAAGAAGGGCTTTTCAGCTTCTCCAATGTGGGCACAACACAGCTGATGAGCAAGAAGCAATGCAAAGCCCTGGGACTCCTTGTTTGTGTGTTAGATGCCTGGAGACCTTTCAGAGAAAAGGAAGCATAAGAGTGTAATGTACAGGGAATCTGTGTGGTTTAAAGGAGTCTTTTATCATCCATAACATGTCCCTCAGTCTGAACTACAGCACCAGCAATTGAAAAGTTACAGTGCATCCCCAGCACCCACTTATTATTTATAATGAGCCTGGAGATCTCAGTATGAATCAGCCACTTGCCAAAACCCCCTGTCAGGTTGCTGATAATAATCTGGGGTCACGGGCAATAAAGTATGGGGCAGGGATCCCAGCTCTTATGTTTCCTTGGAGATAGGCTTCTGTCTTATATCTGTCCATGCTTCAGTCAGGGCACTGGACTAAATGGCCTCCCGAGGTCCCTTTCAATCTGATTTATTCCGTGATTCTACCATGACACCTTATAAAAAGCGAATATCTAGTCACAGACCTCAGCCCCAGACCTTGCAGGGTTTTTCTGTCCATCACCCTTGTAAGTTCCCAGCTGGACCACTCTTACCACTGAAACACTGCAAGTGCCTCTGTGATAAATGGAATTGCATGTAAGGAAAGCATGATTTTAGCCATCTGGGATTATGTTATAAACACTTCTACAAGAAAAAAGAAAGTACTCCTGGGAAATAATTGTCATTCGTCATTATTTCAACCTTCAGAAAGAGTTTTGCAAATAGTTATACACTGCCTTTATATAAAAAATTAAACCATACCATACATATGTGATATGCATAATATTACTTCCTTGAATTGGCCAAATATAAGAGAGATTGTCAGGTGTGAATATAAGTGGTTGCTTACGTAAAAATTCATATTGAATTTAGGGATGGTTACCCTACATCTAGCTACCAGCATTAATATGATAAACAACGACAATTATGAGATTTTTCCCAGTTCATCATATCTAAGGTTTAGATTTTAGTGCTGTCCAATATTAATCCACATTGTTTAAAAGCCTGCTGCCCTTCCAAGTATAATCCACCTGGAACAATGAGAAAAACAGGAATCAGTAACCAGTGGTGCTATTAATTATCCTCCATGGATTAAATGCTTCAATTTCACTGAGTTATCACCCTGTAACCCTACTGCTCAGGAACTTTGCACCATCTTCCCTTGCCCAAACAAGCTGAATCTCATCATTTTTTACATAGCGCTGCTAACATAGTTCAAGGCATTGTCTACATGATGTTGTTCCTGGGAGCCAGTGACTGAGAGAGCACAAAATGTCTGTCCTGAGGGCTTCCAGTGAAGGGCTTAAATGGAATAGAAAGTCAGAGGTCCTCAGAGGTCTCCTGGGAAAGATTGTTTGCTATGCCTTTGAGCAGAGCCCTAAACAGCAAGCGAAGCAGGATATTGGTGGGTCTTTTCTCTGTTTAAGGAGCCCAATCCTCTTGAAGTTATTCAAACAGTTCTGATTTTGAAACAAATTTTTCTCACTACCATAACTGCAGATTTAATTTCTTATTTCTAATAACTTGATTAAAATTCATTGACATGTCACCTGGAGGCCAGAGGAAAAAAAAATGTTACTCAGACCTTACCTTGGACTTGATCCTACAGATTGAGTCAGTAGACTTGTGTGAGGACTCCTGGAAAAGATCCTTAGTAGAAATAATCAGTATTACATTGCTAATATTTCTTGCAATTAATTGGCATATTTTCTTGTAAATCAGTTCAGAAAGCAGCTGAAATGAAGTGGTGCAATGGATTTGGCTTTGCTTTCTCATTCAGGTCAGTGACGTGGGGACACACAGGATCTGCTAGCAGAGAAGACAGGCATTTTCCTAACACTTTCCCAGGCACCCTGGGAGTCCTTCTCTTTCTCTATCATCATCTTACCTCTTAATTTCCTCAATGAACCCAAGCAGCAAGAGCTGTCACTGAGAGAAAATAAACTCTTAACTGAATCCTGAACATCTGCATTTTATTTGTGAAGCCCTTTCCACCACAGACGAGGTACTGGGACATTCTTCACTAAGATTTAAGTGAAGGATTTAGGGTTTGTCTTCTGCTCCTTGCAGAATCATTTTTCTTCAGTTTTGCTATTTCAACTGCTAAAAAGGGCTATCTTTTCCTGACTATTTGCAAACCCATACATACATATATATAACACAGAGGTGGAAAAAATTTGCAAACAAAAATTTGCAAATTCTAATTGATTAGAACATCATAAGTTCTCTTCCTTTATGAAACTATGCCTAGTCTGTATTTTTAAAATCAGCTTCTTAATCAGTGTGAACACTGACATAAAAAGTCAGTATGTAAAAATGGGCACTTCAGCAATTCCGGGAAACCGCAAAATAAAAGTACAGTATACATAGATTGAATAAATGCAAGAATATAAAGGAGATTATTAAAATGTAGTATTTTTTATTAAAATGCACCAAAGGCTAGCTGTTCATACATATGACTCATCTCTACTAGAAGCAGAAATGGTCAGAAAATGTATTGCTTAACAAAAGTTTGCTTTGACTGTAAATAGCTGCAGGTGAAATCATAGCCAGTTCTGTGAATTTCCTTTTTTTAAAAAAAATCAGCAATGTGAGGTAAGAATGTAGTTTGGAATCTAAAAATTTTACTTTGTGTTTATTTGAATTTCATTTAAGTGCAAATATTTTCTTACTTCTTTACCTATTACATGGTCAGACTATGAATGTTATTTTAACTTTATGTTATCTTAATGGCAAATTGACATTTTAAAATGTCACATAAAAGCACAAATTAAAGAGGCTAGTTTAGTACAATAAACATGATGTGTGACTGAGAACAGGTACTTCCAATTTTCTTCTGTTAGCCTAGTAATACTTAATTAAGCTATTTTGGGGACTAATAAAACCATTTCAAACCAGTTTATTAAAATGCACAAACAGAAGAGAGTTTGATCCAGCAGAATTTTCAATCCCAGATAAGTAGCAAAAGCTAAAAATTTCTATAAAATCTTCACAACATTAATAATTATTTTGTATGATACTCCTTTAAGTGAAGACCCTTTAAGTAAAAAATAAATAAAATTTGAAGAATTTGCTTTTCAGAGTGAAAGTAAGCAAAATTTGCAAAAGGCTCTTGAAACAATTCCTATTTCATGGAGAAATTGAAGATGTTTGACATGACAAGGCAAGGCAGTGATGGCTTATTACCCTTAGCACATTGATGCATTATATTGCAAATGGAAGAAAACCACTCTGAATGTCTCAGACCCTACCCCCTGACTCCTCCTCATGGATGGTGTGCAGTGCCCAGCTGCTCTTGCTGACAGAAAACTCCTCTTCCCCATGTCTGATACACACCTCCATGACTTCTCTGATCTCCAAAGGACACACAGATAACTCAAACACCTCCCATTTTTGCAGTAAAATTGCCCCATGTCCTTACTGTTATCTCTTTATCAGAGGAAACAAAGATAACTGAAATTTTTCCTGCAAAGGTCGTGCTTGCTGTGCCTGCTCCTGCTGCCCTTCCCTGGCCCTTCCTCTCTCTGGAATATGTGGTGCCTAACACAGGTCTCCAGTGCTGAGCACCATGGTATCTGAATATCTGCATGCTAACGTTGATTCTGTGGTTTAATTACTCTTATGTAATGCTCTGGATGTACATTCATCATCCCAACCTCCAGCTCCTCTGCTGCCAAACTGTTCCCTTGACACTTATTCCCTTCCCTGCATTTCTGCGGTCAATCATGCTTGTGAAGGGTAGGAGCCTGCATCTATCAAAGTCTACTCCGTTTTTGCAGATAAATTCCTAAAATATTCAATGTAATTCTGAATTCTAGCCCTGCCCACCAATGCACTTGAAGAGTTTCTCAGTTTGGTATTTCTCTAAGTCTCCCAATTCTCTGCAATCAGTGCAGACTTGCAGTGTAGCAGTAAAGGGTTGCCTGATTTCTTTGGCCAGCTTTCCAGTCAGCCATTCACCCATCTGCCCACAGGTCATTGTTTTTTCTAAATTTGCTCATGAACCTGTCATGTGGTACATCCAGGAATCAAGATCTATCCTGAATATCATTTTATTTCCTCCATGAGGTCTGTTGCCCATAAATCAGTTACTTTGGCTGGATATATTTGGCTTGATGAGGCAAGTACTGGCTGTTGGATGTTTTTTTAGTTCTTATCTAGATGGCTGATCCTTTAGCAAATGGATCAAATAATCAAAAATAAATATATATAAAATATAATATTATAAATATAATCAAATAATTAAGTCAAAATTAGTCTAATTCCTGAAATCCCTCCCTCTCTTTTAAAGAGAGACAATAGATCCCCAAGCTGCCATCACCACACTTCTGAAGTTGCCCACTCCCTTCCCCAAGGCCTGCTAATCCTCCAGCTCTTTCAGGCAGCTCCCAAGCTATTCAGCCCTGACTTGTCCGGCTGTTTTGAAATGTCTCAACTTTCATGTAAATTTCTTTCAGATTTTAGCCTGAGTCCTTAGCCATTAGTTACTCTTATTGACTGCTTCAGCCATCTCATTTAATCCTTCACAAAATACAAAGAAATACCAAAACCTTTGCCCTTCTTGGTTTCTATGTTAGATTTTCCTCACTGTTGAGGACTGGACTGACATTTTTATCTTGTCTTCCTCTTACCAGTTGCATATTTTCAGAATAGTGTATCTTTTAAAATGAACTTTCTTTGCTGCACTTCCACTTAACTCAGTAAACACTCTCTAAAAATCATTTTTATTTTAAGAGGTGAGCACAAAAGGAAGATGCAATTTCTTTCCATAACATAATCAAATAGAGATTTTTCAAAGTTTCCATGTCCTTTAAATATGCCGTATCAGTAGTGGCATGGTGAATGCCAATGAAACACCACTGTCTATTATAGCAGCCTCATTCTGCTGGTGAATTTCCCCATGTAGACAAGTCCTTAGCAGTATTCCCCAGTGTTCCTCCCATTGTGAGTGACATTTCATAGAGCTGAGAAGAATAACATTGAAATGACCCCAAACCGTGATGGATCGTGGCAAAATTGTGAAAATGCTGAGGTTTTGAACATTAATTATTTTGGACTTTAAATACTTCTTTCTTTTATTAATTTAGTGGAATTAGGAAGCTATTAAATAGAACAGACCAAACAAAAAGAAGCCAGGAATTGTCACCAAAAACAAATATTATTGCAGCCAGAGTGGGACCACCAGGCTAACAAATCTCACTGCAAAACACCTACAAGGTTACTGCTATTCGCACACCCAGACCCTGCTCATATTACTCCATATGGTGATAAATGCAAGATGTGGTTGGTTTTTTTTCTAGGAAATGGTTTTTAATAATTATCAGAATCATATCTATCTCAAATACCATGTAGTTTATCTGTTCTTGCCTGCCTGCTGCCCTTTTAGCTGGCTTTTGTGTTTCCCTTGACAAGCAGTGGCTTCCCAAGCTGGGAAGGGCTCTGAGAACATCTCCAGCTTTTCCTCCTGCTCCAGAAACGATTGCAGAAAGCCACTAAACTTGGCTGAGGAGGCAGCAAGGCAAGGTCAGGGTGTCTTTTTCTTGGCTGTCCTGCAGCAATGTCACCTCAGCTGCATTGATAGATGGCATTTGCTCCCACGTGTCAGTCTCTGCAGAAACTATTCAGAATTACAATAAAACCTACAACTCTTCCTTCCTTTTGTAACTTTCATGTGCAAAATGGCCAAACCATCATGCTCTATTCAGTAAATTCTCAACAAATGATGCATATATAGAGAGAGGAAAATCCCAATCATAAATTAATTGTGCATCAAAGGAGGTCACATCTTGGATATCTGCTCACTGGTTATCTGGATATCTTGGATATCTGCTCACTGGAAGAGGCTTCTCCCCCAAAACCTGGAAACTTATCAGGGTAGGTGATAAACAAGAAGCAATAAGCAGGATTCCATCCAGTTGGGATTTGAATGCCTGCAAAGATGGAGACTCCACATGCTCTCTGGGCAACCTGTACCCATGTCACACACATCATAAAAAAGCATTTCCTGATGTCCAAGAGGGACCCTCCTGTGTTTCAGTTTTGTGCCCATGGTCCTGCCACTGGCTACCACTGAAAAATGCCTCAGTTCTTTGCACCCTCCCTTCTTTATGCCTTTTCTCTTATTCAGGTTGAACATTCCCAACTCTAATTCCTTTGTACAGATCAACTTTAAATTGCAGTCTTAAAAATAGACTTTACTTAGACACTCATCTGGCATGGGCCCTCTCCAGGCACCTTTGGGCTATATCAGCAGAGCACTACAGAAAAGATTTGTCTTTTATGGGCTCTGCAATATCTATTTGGGGTTTAAATGGGACAACATTTAAACAACACTTTCCATCCAGCCTAGGAGGGGTAAAATTCCATTTGTTTAAAAGATTGGTCTCTGTACTTAATCGTGTTCCTTGCTTGCTCTTCAATAATGATCGTTCTGTTCTCACATATTTTTTGCATCATTTTAAAATGGATGGGGGGAGATATTTCACAGGAGAAAAATATATATATTAGCAAAAAGAGTTTCATGCAACTATAATTCCATTTAGATCACTGTCAGTGACAGGCAGAATTTACTTAAAGATATTTTCTGTGCTTTACGGTTACTCATTCATGCAAATAAAGATAGCCCTTGAAGCCAAGTCACCTTGCCCTCTCAATCATCCACCTTGCCCTCCAGAGCTCTGGGGGGAATGCTAAATTAAAATCTGTCTGCTCTGGCAGAGGTGGTTTTTTTGATATAAAGCCAGAATAATTATTCAGACATATGTTTACAGCTGCAAGGTTATATTTTGCTGAAGATTTTTTAAAGTGAAAATGTAACTTGGTTGCTAAAGGGTTTTCTGTTTAATCACTGCAGAGGTATGGAAGACAGGAAAATTTGTGAATTTACCTTCTTTCATCTCAGTCCTTGTGATTTGTTTGTTTAGCTCACTTTTTTTTTTTAATAACATAAAATTTTGGAGGGTCAAAAACATTTCCAATTCATATTATTTGAAGAGTTTCATTCTATTTTTGTGCATACAAACAGAGTTTCCCCTCTTTTTTGCCTTCTGTGATGATAATAAACACTGGCCAGAGTGAAACGAAACACTACAGGAAAACTGTGTTAGTCATGTTAAGAAGAGTTCAATGAAGGGCTTCAAACAATATTTTGAGTTGTTTTGCAGCAGTGAAAATTAGCTGGAAGGATGACAAATGCAAATTGAGAAATGCCTAGTTGGAATTTACAAACTGTCCTGTAATGAAAAGAGATCCAGACTTTAATTTTTTAACTGTAACAATCCTTCAAGCAACAAGAACAGAAAATACAGAAGGGGAAAATTCTCAAAAGGAAGACAATTTTGACTTTGATGATTTAACAGCACTCACGTTGCATAAACTTTGCAGGAACAGGTAATATAATACAAAGCAAAGCTTCCTCCAATGTGGCAGGATTCCACTACAGGTATCAAACTCTTGAGTAGAGATGCACCTCAAGAGACTGTCTGTCATACTAACTTAGAGAGAGACATGAAATACCTCTCCATGTTCCCCTCATTTTTCTTTAGCCCTCTTCTCAGTTAAGCTGGAGCTTTCAAATGCTGTCTGTTGCAAACCAGGTCTGGATAGCTTGGCACACTCCCTTTCCACCTCAAGAGCTGGAACACATCTGTGATGCGTGAGGTACATAGTGCATCCTGATTTTTGCCTCTCTTTTTCATTAATGCATTGTCTACCTGCTCCTGAAAGAAAAACAACTGTAGTTAGGTCAGTGGTTTTCAGTCATTCACCTGCCTTGGGGTTTTCCACTGCCCTGGAAACACGGCCTTGGGAAGCTGCAAAGCCAGGAAGTTGGTGGTCAGGAATGCCAAGGCTCTGAGCAAGAGGAAGATGGAAACACTGGAAAAAGCTCAAGTTGTAGTAAACATTCAGAAAAAATTGCCTCATAGTAAAAGATTCCAGAAGCTTAATTTTTATTGATTTATTATGTAAATCATATAGTTTCTATAATACATATTATATAAATATATATTATAAATAATACTACATATTATTTAAACAAAAATTGTTAAGAAGTCATTGACTGCTGCAAGCAGGCACCTTCAAGATCTCTTATGCTGCATGGCTTTTTGGTTCAGCAGGAAAAGACATCCAGGTGTTCGAAGCCAAAGCTAGAGAAAAAAGTATAAACATATTTTTTAAAAGGAGCTTCATTAATATCTAAAATAATCACCAGGTGAAGTTTTATGAATGTCTCAAAGCTTCCATTCCAGGACTGGATGAGTTTCTAAAGATGAAGGAGCTATCTGGGCATGGAGATGGAGAGGAGCCTGGCCTGTGTCCTGGGAGAGGTGACACGAGTGGTCACTGCAGGTTCCTCTGCCCTTGCAGTCCCACGGAATCAGAGACACTGTGGAAAGAGGTTCAAGTTCCAAGAAGCTCGCAGACAAAAAAAATTATTTGGAGTCTGTGAATTATTACTTTAAACCAAGAATAACTTCTCAAAATACCTTTGAAACTAGGCCACATTTTGTGTGTTGAGAATAGGCAGAAGGAGGAAAAAAAATACTGCAATTAATTCAGAGAAAGTTTGCTTGTTTATTTTCTTCATCTGCCTGTCTCATAATACATTACACATCGTGAGGCTGAAATCTTTAGTGTAATCTAATAATCAGGAGAGTTTGAGAAAAAATTCATGTGCACAAAGAAACTTTTTCTCAGTTATAATCTCTAAGCCTGGATAATGACATTACATTTTTGAGACACCTAGATCAACGTTGCAACAGCCCATTCCAAGACCTATCAGCTTTCATTAACACAGCAATTCATCCCTGCCTTAATCTTTCTTCTTAAACTATTCAAACTGTGAACCAAATAAAATGTCTATATCCATGTGGCTTAAGTTTTACTAAAGTCTGATATTTAGCTCAGGGTCTGATTCACTAAAACATCTGCCTGCCAGTCTAGATTTGTACATTGATTTTCAGGTAAGACATCTCTCTTTAAAAGACTAGACTTCATACTGGAATTTAACACTGGGTACAGAAAAAGGTGTACTGACATTCAGTTCAGGGGCTTAATGAATCAAACCAGAATGATTCAGGCCTTATCAGCCTCAGTTATGTGTTGTTTCATCTTCTTCCCTGCCCGTTTATTTTAAGAATAATCTTTTGTCACAGTTTTTTTTTTTAAACTCAGGAATCAGGTGGACTGCAACCAGGGCCACTTTCTGACACAATTTTTTTCTTCTTTAATGGAAAGTCAAGGTACTTTCTAGTCTTTCTGAAAGAAGCTCATAAAAGGCACCTTTTTTTTAGGGAGTAGATTTCTGCTCTTTGCAAATATTGCAGGGAGTTGTCCTCTTGTTTAATTGAAAAGCAGCCATGTTTGATGGAGAAATCCCAGCCTCAACCTGTGGGCTGAGTTTTCAAGGTGTTTATAATACCCAGTGTTCTGTTTCAGCTGTGTTACACTGTGAACTGGCAAGAAGCTGGGTTTTCTGTAGCAGTGCAGGGAGACACACACCACAGAACCATCAAAGAGTCACAGAATGCTTTGGGTTGGGAGGGACCTTACAGACCATCTAGTTCCAACTCCTCTGTCATGGGCAGGGACACCTTTCACTAGACTAGGTTGCTCAGAGCTCCATCCAACACGGCCTTGAACACTTCCAGGGATGGGGCATCCACAAATTCTCCAGGCAATCTGTCCCAGTGCCTCACCTCCCTCATAGTAAAAATTTTCTTCCTAATTATCACCAGACCACCTGCATTTCAGGTAGGTACTGCAGTCCTGTAAACAGGCACTGCTGTTGTCAAAGAAAGATAAATCTCTTTTGAGAAGAGTTATTTAAATCCAAAGAAAATCATCAAATTTATTTCCATGGCATTTATCAATAACACTCATTTACATAGAGTCCTGCAAGCATGTGTTGCTAAAAACAAGGGTCAAGACAGAGGAGCTGGGGAGTACAATTTCACCAAGTCATACAGAGAACACTAAATATTTGCCTCCCATCATGACCCACCCTGGGAGTCAACCATCAACCTTTGAAGTAGTGTTCCAACCCAATCCCTTCCTTCACTGAGAATAAGTCCTTATTCCCCAAGTAGCCTTGCTGATGGAGAGGTAGGGAAGTGTGGAAAGCCTTTGCCTGTATAGCAGCCTAAGGAGCTTGTGAGCCTCCATGGATCAAATAACTAAGGTGGCAAGTCCATTGGAATCACTGTCTGCACACAGGAGCTCACAGACATGCCTATCTACCTAAATGTACATTCATACACATATATCTGGCACTTACACTCTTATCAAATCCAGCTGAGTGGATGCAATGGTAAATTCCAAACAATAATTTCTGCAAAGAGCAATCCAGATATGTTGCAGCAGCAGAAAAGAAAGAGGCAGAGCAAGCCATGATCTGATATGAAACATCTCTCTTCCTCAGCCTGCAGCTCTCTCAAACAGCATCACAACTCTATGCAGCTGTCCTACCTCAAACAAACCAGCATGGGGCTCTCCAGGAGTCACTAGCTACAACATGAAACTCTCCACTGCATTGTGACAGCCATCCAGCTCCATCCCAGGCCTGATCCCTCTCCTGCAATGGGATTTGCCTCCTTTCCAAAGGCCCAAGATCTCTGTGCTCTTCCTACTACAGCCTCTTGCCACTGATGCTGATAAGATGAGCAAAGGTGGAGAGCTAAGTGAAGCCACACAGACACCTTGAGGTATGACCATGAGGAGACACAGGCTGGTGCAGATGGCATTTATTTCACAGCTGTGCACTGGAGAGGCAAATTTTGGAGTTGTCTGGTGTGTGAAGAGACTTTTCTGTCTCCCAGAACATTGCTGTGTGTTGGCAGCAGAGTTTTCATAGATATCCATAGATATCCATCGTGACTTTTTGCCGTCTCCCTTGAAACCACTGGAGGCCTTTGGGCAGGTAAAACTTCCACCTCCCTCCACTGTAACTGGCACCACAGTGCTTGACAGACTTGTAAAACCATAGGCAACTCTAGTTAATATCATCCCTAGGGATATATGGAACTTGCTTGTAGCAGGTGTTATTTAGCTTTTGAAGTTCCTGAAATTGCCCAGAAGTTAAGGAAGAGAGAGGAAATTTGCACAAAATATGTTAAAATACTTTTGGGGGTGTAGAGAAGGCAAAGATACTGAAAGCAGTGCCACACAGATAATGCTAAAGCATTTAAATTTCAACATTTGAAGCTTCAGATTAGCTGGCTATGGTCAAATTTTCAGTCTTAGAAGCTAAGTAATAAGATCTAAATGTGGACAGTGCAATTAAACCCTTGTATTTAGAAGCCAAAAAAGTATAGCTGTTTGACATCTCCTGAAATGAGGTGAATGTGTGTGTGTTAAGTACTTACAGACTCTAGTGAGCTCCTGTAGTTTTAAGAGACATAGTACCTCATCCTTAATCATTCATGTCTTAAACCAGTTTGCAAAGATGCCTCAGGTGAACTCAGAAGAAAATAAGCAGGACACAGATCTGAATTTTAAAGGTACATACACAGTCTCATGCTGCAAACAAAGTTAAAACCAGAAAACAGGAATTAAACACAGGATTCTGTCTTATCAAGAGATACAGGGGTGGTTCTCTGAATTAGAGTTGTAGCAGCCCTTGTAGAGGAAGTGTATTTTCTACAGCAGATGGAGAATTTATGTTCTAATTATGAACTCAAGGTAAAGAAAACCATTACCAGTAGACCACAAATATATGGATGAATGAGACAAGACCTATTCTGAAGAGGAAATTTTTGTAACTAATTAAGGAGATACAGGTGGCCAGTAGAGCTACCCTCACTAACTGGGACCAAACAAAAATTGCAAAATGTGCCTTCACTGTTTGATAAAGAGCCTTCTTCACAGAAACCAGGTATGTGCTCTGTACCAAAGGATGCCCAACTCACATTTACTACATCCCAAGCATGAGGATGAGCCTTCAGTCAGCTGCATTAATCCATGTCCCAGTATATCCCAGGCCCACGCCTTGTCTGGGTGTGACAAAAATGGCCTTGAAACTGCATGATAGCATTAAACATTTCACCATGCCCCTATGAGATGGAGCAGAATTTTGTGATATTTCCAAAGTGACAGACAAAATTTGGACAAGGAACAAAATTCCTCAAAGACAAATTCACACTGTATTCCTGTCCTTTACTTAGACTCAGAAAGACCAACCGGCAAAACTTATTGAACTTCTGGGCTATGTTTATCTGCAATCAGATGAAAGAAAGAGAAGAAAAATAAAGGGAGCCTAGGCAAGCAATTAAAATGCCATTTAAAAACTTCATTTAAGCCTCTATTAAATTTCTGGATGAAACTTTTCATTCTTGTGCTCAGAATTGTGCAGAAACTTCAGTGCCTAAAGTATACAGGCATGCCCAGACTCTCTCCTAACTTCTCTTCCTCCTCCAGCCCCCTTAAATAGCAACTCTTAGATAACAAAAGTTTCTTCAACTTTTTTCAGCATTTCTGTCACAGCATCTGACCAAGCCATCCTGATCATGGAGAAAGAAAGAAGCAGTGTTCATTGCCTCATCTACTTTCCTCTCTCTGCATGGTATAACCAGCCTGGATAACACTGGGAGCCACAAGCCTGGTGTGCATCAGTCTGATATGAGCCTTTACTGATCATGTTTATCCAGCACCTACTCGGTTTGATCTGCATACCGAGCCACATGAAGGCTGTGAGGCAGAAAGTGCATTTCAAAAATGTGATTTTCCTTTCAGATAAATGCGTTCTACTCAGAGCAAGCTGAATTCTAACTTCTCTCCCGGATTTTGCATTTAAAAATTACTCTTGAAAGTTGAGCAGCTAAGCATCCAAATCTATGGGGAAAGTTCCAGCCTCAGCCTGTAAGGAAGGAACTTTACCCATGCACTGTGCTTCCTGCTCAACTTTTGGTGTGTTTGGAATTTATCTAGCTTTCATTGTTTTAATCACAACAGTTCTGGATGCTTTCAAATGCCCAGAGGACTGCTGATCAATGGATATAGTTGCAGATACAACCCACACAAGTCTATGGGGCTGGATGAGATCCACCCAAGGCTGCTTGGGGAGATGGAGTAAGGGCTCACCAGGAGATTTTCCATCACTGACCAGCAGCCCTGACTGGATGTTAGCAAATGTGAAGCCCATCTACAAGAAGGGTCAGAAGGACAATCCAGGGAAGTGGTGGAATAACCATGGAGGTATTTTAAAAACTGTGGATGTGGCACCTGGGGACAGTTTAGTGGTGGACTTGACAGTGCTGGGTTAACTGTT
This sequence comes from Zonotrichia leucophrys gambelii, assembly GCF_028769735.1. Lineage (NCBI taxonomy): Eukaryota > Metazoa > Chordata > Aves > Passeriformes > Passerellidae > Zonotrichia > Zonotrichia leucophrys. Next base: position 2,530,747 of record NC_088172.1, on the reverse strand, counting down.
GAATTCAGTTATCTTAAAGGTCCTGTCCAACCTCAGAGATTGTATGATTCTATGATTCTAAAATTATCAGAAATAGAAAGGTCTTCTTTTTCTTTTTCACTGAAGTTTCTTCTTGTTAAACAGCATTAATTGACCACTTTAATTGATATTCTCTACAGAAAAAGAGAAAGTAGTGATTGGGAAATGTCCACCCAGCTGTCACTGCCTACAGCTGCTCCTATGGCTTGCTCACCTGAAATGACCACTGCTTTTGGAGAAATTCCACATATGTAGGACATGATGCTGCACAGGACCACATGGAGGCTTTCTTCAGTGTTGCAACCAGGGCCCATAGCAAGACCAGGCTGATTTTTCCTATGCTTTCTGTGATGTTGCTATGTAATATCCCAAGGGCTAAAGAAATATTTGGCTATATGTAACAAAATAGGAAAATGAGCTGAAACAATAGCTGGGCAGATCAGAAATATCAAAGTCACGAAGAGACAGATTCACAAGAAAAGATGTGCTAAGAGCAACTGTGCTTTATAGATACATGCTTAAATAGAAATATAAATGTTTGGGGACAATAAAGCCCAGGTCCCACACATTTCAAACTGATCACCTGAAAAAAGCCTACCTGCAGCTCCTCCTCACCTCCACTTCTCATCTGTAAGACAAAAACAGCACTGTCATCATCACCATCCTTATTGGAGAGCCATAAAAACAAAACAAGGCTTCTGAAGCACCTCAAAACCATGGTTTTGAACAATGCAGAAAAACTTCACAAAAACGAACAACTTCTGCCTGCCAAGCCAAGTTTGAATAGCAGGCAGAGACCACACACAGAATAATTCAAAACCAAAGGGCTGAATAGTTGCCTCTTAAATAAATATTGCCCCCTTGCATGTACAGAGTAAGGCCACAGCTCTGTGAGAATAATATTGTGCAATGCTATGCCTAAAACTTCTCATGAAGGGGGTGAATTAAAGGCTGATAGAAAACATGGACAGTATTGATGTATCTCTTCTGAGTGCTTATCCACATAGCAATTTCTTTTGAAAGCATCTTTTACTGTAATAAATGCAATTGAGGGAGAGAAAATTATTTAGTGCCATGTGAAGATCCAGAGATAAAAGAAATATTTGGTTTGTGCTCTTGAGTCAACTCTGAGATCAGGGTTCCTTACATGGATTTCTCTGATTTCAGACCCTTTATGTGAACTTTCCAAAATGAAGAACTCCATAAATTTCTAGAAGCTAAAACAAACACTTGTTTGCTAAATTAAAGTTTCTTCCATTTTCTTTTCCATACATCCCCACAACCAATGGTTAGTAAATGTCTTTTTCTGATAGTGTTTGCATAAAAGGCAAATGCAGCTGTTTGAGGACTGGGGGCTTTTTATGATCCACACTGATTTGTGAAGAGGCTGTCACAGAATTTCCATTCAAGTTCAGGTTTATAATTATATGTCCTCAGATCCTGAGGCATCCCAGCAAAACCTCCCTGAAGAGAAACCCTAAAATGTTTAGGATCTGTGTCTGTATCTCTATATTCAGTGATGCCTCTATATATTTGTATATAGAAATACATATGTATGTACTAAATATATAATTACATTTATGTTTCTATTTAGATGTACTCATATATTCCTATATTTCTATCTGGATATAACAAGTGGCAAGTCAAAGAGCTGGAGAACCAAATATTGACTCCCCAGTGTGTTGCACTCCCTGAGTGCCTGGGAAATGCTCCAGGGAAAGGGAAACCACTCATGTAGTGATGTGGTGCAGCCTCATCCCACCCCAGGGCCAGCAGGGGCTGCCTTGGCTCCCCTGGTGCTCCCAGGGCAGCAGCCAGCGGGGATGGCTCTGCTGGAAGCAGCAGGACAGGAACAGGACAGGGACGGGGATGGGCTCGGGAGGGAGCGATGTGTGCCCTGCCAGTGAGGTCCCCAGTGGCAGCACAGGGATCCCCTGCTGCAACTCAGCCTTCCCAGGGCCACGGAGAGCAGGGGAGGCTCGGTTCCCCAATTAAATTTTATACATCCCTCCACTGTTTCTCAGGTTGCTTTCAGAATCAGAAAATCCAAGAAATATATTCACAGATGTTCCCTTGTTTATTTGTTGACTCTGTGTAATTTGTTTGCCCTAATTTGTTTTTGTCTATCATGGGACTTCCCTTTTTAATTTCCCTTTCTCTGTTTACCACTCTTTGTGGAGCAGCGGTCTGTTAAGCTGTGAGAGGCACATGCCAAATTAAAAAAAAAAAAAGGGGGGGAGGGGGGGAAGGCACCGCAGATTGTTTTAAGCACTGGCTGCCCCTTTGGGCCTGAAGGCCTTGCTTGCAGCCTGCACCTGCTCCTCCTCTTGAGACACGGGGCTCCTGATCTTTATCCCCTGCCTTTAAGCTGCCTGATTCCTATTATCCAAACTCAAACAGCGTTCTCTACATTCACGCCTCCAGCACTTGGCATGAAATTAATAAGCCTGGCTGATATATTTCCCTGGAAGCCTGCCACTCTTTAACAGTGGTGTTAGATTAAAAATTTTGGCATGGTTAATGAACAGGGAAAAGCTGAAGCCAAAAGTTTCATGCAGCAATGCAAAGATTTGGGAGTTATGAAAAGAATACCAACTTTGTTCGCATTTTCTGAATGCCATCCTAATTACAGGGTTAGATAACAGACACAACAAAATAGTCATGGCTAGAAGAAAGGACGTGTTCTCATCCTTCCCTCGCATTTGATTTTATCTGTAGCCTTTTCAATCGCATCCCATTCTGCTGTATTGTGTAACCTGAAACACAGTGGTGCTCAGTTGGATTCAAAACTCTGCATTCACACAATTAGCACTGAAAGGGGGCCACAAATCCAGAAACCACCCTGTCCCACCGTCCCCAGGGTCTGGGAGCAGTGTGATCCTCCTTCAGACTCTTCTGGAGACTGGGAACAAACTCTACCCTGAACAGCAAAGCCCAAGGTGGATTGAAGGTGGCAATCATGTCCCCAAGTCATTCAAGCCTTTGGGCATTTCTGGTCTTCATCCATCTTTGGTTTTAAGAGATCTCATTTATAGGATGCTGACAGCATGGTTAGGTTTTTTCACTAGAAAAAATAATCCTAACAAGAATTTGCATGTGCACCCATGTGTGAGTCATAAGTACATGCATATATACATACATGTGTGTAAGAAGTACTGTTGATTCTTTCAGGTGCAAGCCTTGTATCCAAATTTGCCTGACATATAGGTGCATTCACTGACTTTCTGTTCTCCCACTTTGGAAAGGAATGATCTTAAAGTTTCCCTGTAAGAGTCACTTTTTGCCCCCTGGTTACTACGTCAATGCTATGCTGTTACTACCAAAACTATAAAAATACTCTGGAACATAGTCTGATAAACTGAAAGAGACATGAAACTAGTACTAAAGCATGTCTAGCATGTCACCTGTGGGCCTGAGGTAGCATTAGGGAGAAGATGAGACCTATCTTTTCTCCTGACTGCCACAGGTCCCATAGCTATAAAGCCACAGTGTCCTACTAGTGGCAGAAATACTTCCCTCATCCATTTCCTATGGACTCGGGGCTGTGCTCCCCAAAATCCCTTGAAGTACCTCACCACCCATCTGAACTCCACACCAAGGGCCATCCTCTGCTGAAAAGAGGTCCATGCCAGGAGGAGATCCAGCAGTCTTTTGCTCTGGAAAGCCGCAACAGTGCAATTGACAACAGAAAAGAACAACTTCTCCAGCTCACTGCTCAAGGGAAACTTGGAGTGAAAGGGCCTTGTATCACCTTACTGTTGTCCCAGCTGCTTTCCCTCCCCTGCCCCTTTTCTCCTCTCTTACAAACAGATTTGTCACCACACCCTGACCAAAGCCATTTAACATCTCCTGTCTCTTGTGCTGCTCACCCCTTCCCTCTCTCCTTTCCTCCTGCCTTCTGGGATGCATATGTATTCTGTTTGTTAAGGAACCCATTGGAACTCCATTTTCCTGGTCTTTCCATTTAGCTTCCATCCTTCATAATTTCCTCTTCCATACTCTTTAATGATTTCCAGCTGAGTGAAAGGAACATCTCTTCCACATTAAAAAGTCTTGGCCATTGTGCAACCACGGAGGCAGCCAGACTCCTTTCCCTTTAGAGCAATGGCCTGCCCTCAGTGCTAATTTTGCAGAAGTGAGATGTGTCCCTCCCTTGAGTTCTGCACATGAGGTGCCCTGTTTGGGCTGGCTGCTGGCTCTTTATGCACCATGCTGGATTCCTGTCCTGGATTCCTGCCCTGTGTGGCTGGGAAGGAGCAGTGTCACAGATCAGCCAATGCATTAATGCCTCACTGACACCACCACGCCAGCTGCAGGCTTGGCTGATAGCACAGAAAAGTGTGAAAGGATAAGGAAATTGCTAATCTGAGTGATAGGGCATGGCTCCCTGGGCAAGTCCTACCTCCCACAGCTGCTCTTTACACATGCATGCCCTTGGACAGCATCCCAGGCTGCCTCACTCCGAGGGTCTCCCAAAATGCCCCTCCTCTCCACCCAGGGTCAGTCATCTCCTCCCGCACTAGCACCAGCAGCTGGAGGCCAATGACACATGAAGTGCATGCTGAACATAATAAGAGTTTACAATGCTAATAACTTAAGCAGGCAGCATTTGACCCAGGCATAAATGTGACATGGCAAAAAAAGTGATACGGAAGCACAACTTGTCAGGCTTTGCATCTTACATCTAGATGAAAGAGGGCATCTGCAAAGCATGACCTTTCCTAAAGTGTCCTGCTTGACCTGCTGTGGAGCTGTTTCAGGAGGCAGGAGGGACAGGCCCATGGGGACTGTCCCCATGACTAGACAGTGGGAGCCTTTGTTTCAGAAGTTTGAAATTTTGCTGAGTCTAGAAACCTTTTTTTCTTCCATTGTCTGCCAAAGAGCAGCAGTTCATAGTTTTTGTTTTGCAAGCAACAGTTTCAAGGAAAATTACTTTTCTTCTGCCAAATTACCAATTTCCCATTTGAAGAAAACAGACTGGAAGGAAAGTTTTCAGCCAGTACCAGCCACCCAGCACCAGTTTCTTCATTCTGCAATCCTTTTTTATGAGTCCTTTGTGCACCATTGATCTCCACTCTTCCAGCCTACCTGACAGCCCCAGGCACACTGAAACTGTGATATTCTCTGTACAGCCAGAACAGACTATGCAAAAACACTGTGCATTTCCATTAGATTGTGAGGCAAGGTAGCCCCAGCCACACGCTCCAAATATTTGCAAATTTATGATGTTTTGAATGTCCAGTACACCTTTAATTTTTATTGATGAGTTGCACAATAGTTCATCATTAGTAAACCATGCTCACTGTGCATTAATCAGAATTGTCTGCTACTGCAGGAAATGGCAATTAGTCTATATTACCACTGTGCGAAAAGCAAACAACTGGTCTAAACACATGCTAAGTCATCATTTAGTATTACATGGCTCCCACCATTCTGGTCTCTATTCCACATAAAAATGGCAAAATCATAAAATATGTAGAGCATCTTGGTTTTGCCTTAACTACTGTTCTTATAAACAATAATGCAGAAATAATTTGTTCATGTGACATTTTGGAAAGAATGTGACAAAAATGTTAAATATCTCTCCACATAATCTCACTAGCAAACTGTTTCTAGCATCTGAGTCAGCCATACCACATGATATTACAATCTCCTCAGATTACATGGAGTTTGAGAAGTGTGGATAAACACAAATGTTATAATTGCCAAAATAAAAGAGTGTTAAGACAGGCAGAATCCAGTTTAAAACCTAGCTTAAGAGACTGGATCCATCCTCTTTCTGAAACAGCTTCAGCTGAGCACATTTAGAAATCTCCCTATAAATCTTCATCTGTAGCAGTGCTTATTTCCTCCATTCCCAGCAGACAGCCTGTTGCCTCATGCCTTGGAACCCTTCTTTACATTAATTTCCCTTCCCCTTATGTTTTATCCGACTAGAAAGATTTTTCTCCTTTAATCTTTATTATTGTTTATGTTGACGTATGGAAACTAACGAACCTAAGGGGAAAAGACATCTGTATTTAGGCTGGCTTGCAGAACAGCTGGCATAATGGACAGTGGCTGGGACCTGGGCTCCAGCATTTTCCCAGCAGATGCTCTGAAGAGCTTAGCAGTCTGCACAAAACCACAATATCAGTCCCTGTTTCAGACCTGTTCTGACACATTTGTTTGTCTGCTTTCCCTGTCCATCCTGCTCTCACACCTCTTCCCAAAGCCTGTGAAAGCAAGTCCCAGGCTAATGCTGGCACACAGTGAGGCACCAGCAGAACCAGTGGTGCACATCAGAGTTTAAGGCTGAACGAGTTGGTGCTGAAAACTCCAGTTTTCCATGGGGGCTGTGCTGAGAGCAAGGGCTGTGGTGGTTACTGAGTGAATCAGGGAAGGGTTGTTTGAGAAATGGGTACTATGTGTGAGTCATGCAAGTGTTCTGGAGACCCACACAAAAGGTAAGTCACAGGGACAATATGATAGAAAAGAAACACCAGAACTGCACCTGAGGACAACTGTCTGCTGTCACTTATTCCTCTGCCTATCCCAAATGGTGTCAGATAATCAGAGGTCAGCTGTCAAGCAGCAAAGGTCACAAACCTGTGGCAAGGCAGCACCTTGAGAAGACCATCTTAGATCTTCTTCAGAGGCCTTATCAATTCTTTATCTTCTTTGTTCACAAGAGGGTGGCTTGACTACTGGCTTCTCCAGAAATAATCCAGCTCTTCCTTTTGCCCCCTATTTGTCTTCTTAGATTAAACTTTGATGGTACTAATTTCAAAGTTTTCTCACATTATTTTTTCTATTGAAGAAAGCAGCAGGTGTTTCCCATGAGGCCCATTCAGCTGGGGAGCCCTTCCTCCCGCTTTGCCACAAGGCACAGAGGCTGGACCATCCCCTCTCCCAGTCCCCAGTCTGTGTGATGTCCCTCTCTCCCAGTCACACATGGGTGCTGGGGATGTGTGGCCTGAGTGCAGGGCACCACGAGTTCATCTCCTACAAGGTCCTGCTCCCCCAGTCTGTGATCTGGCATATTTTGGGACACAGCTCTTTTGTCATCAGTGCACACGACTGCATCCATCGTACGACTCAGTTTTTCCACCCCAGATTTCCACCCCAACATGTGACCTAAGAATTATCATAGTACCTTTCACACTCACGTAATGCCAAGCTAAATCTCAGCAGCTCATATTTCCTGTCTTTATGTGGATTTCCATCTCCTCTGGTTTGGTTTTTTATAAGGCAGTGGATGGTTGTCAAACACATTATCTGCACAGATCAGTCCCAGTCAAAGCTGGAACACATCACTGGAGTTTTTCCCTGGGGTTTTCTGGGAACTTCATTCAGCACTCTGTGGCAAGCTCTGCCTTGCCCTGCAACCAGCAAAAATCTCTTTAACTACCCCAGGTGCCAGCTGCCTCCTGCCAGATGGTCAGGGAATTTTCTCCTTTGGTTTTAGACTGACCCAGCAAAGATGGCACGCTCCCATCTACATGACCCAGCACAGAGCTGTGCCCTCACTCGGCAGCTTTGAATGGCTGCTCTCCCATAAATGTGATACTGCCACTTTTATCAAGAGATCTGGGAGGGAAGGATCCATCTCTATTAATTTGTGGAACAGGGACCTTGCAATTGCTGAGTGATTTGTCCCCTAGCCCCAGAAAAGCCCAGTTCCAGGCACCTAGTGTAAAACCCTGTGCCATGGACTCGTGTCTCACCACGGATTTGCTGGAACACCCAAGGCCAGATATGCTGAGGATGCTGAGGATGCCATGCATTGCCCTGGGGCCCTGCTGACACCCTGCCAGAGCCAGGCTGGCAGAGCTGCTGAGGCAGATGCTTGCCCACATCTCCCAGCCCTGCCCAGCAGTGACTATCCATAGAGGGGCAGAGGTACCAGGGAAATCCTCAAAGTGAGAGCACGGCGCGCTCGTGAAATCGGAGCCTTGCCTAATTATTTCACTTAGCATTCTTAATGTTGCCAATTATACAGGAGGGTGCAATTATTCATGCTATAGGAATTGTGACATGAGAGCAGGTCAGTGGACTTTTTATTATTAGATAAAGTTCATCTCTCCAGAAATATTCTCATGGGCCAGTCTGTGGCAGCCGAATGAACTCTCACAGGAGTGGTGAACCATTGCTAATTCTGCCTGATCCATATGCAGAACACATTTCACCATCCTTGTCATCTTTAACACTATCAGCAAGGTACCTTTTAAAAAATCTGTAAGACCCTACTACAAATGCCTCCGCAGCTCTTTGCCATGGAAAAAACCACAAAATTTAAAGATAAAAAGTTAAATACACATTATTCAATGTAAGTTAGAAGGAGCTGAGTATAGACATGCTGAAGTTACTGTTATTGTGATAGAATAGAGAGAATAGGATAGAGCAGAACAGAAGTTGCTTCTTTGTACAGGTCAATTAGCCTATATTCTCCAAGTAGGAGTAGTTTAAGTTGATGATACAGTCTGCTATCTCTTTGAGTCATTTTTATTTACAGGCATGTGTACAAAGCCTTTTTTCCACCATCCCAGTTCTACATCTCTTCCATCCCACATTGTACCCAAAAAATGAGTTCTCTTCCCTTGTCTTTTCCAACATCATGTCTTCTTTCCTTTTTTTTAAATCTCTTAGATCTTCTTGGCTATATAGTTCACCAAACTCATCCTCTCCTTCCCCTAAATAAGTTCATTTCCAACCAGGTTTACAAGAAATCTACATCTTCTGCAACTGTTGTATCTATTTTGGTCCTGAATGCAGTGTAGTTGCCACATTCACAAGTTTTGATCAGGTTTTCCCTAATCTGAACCATAAAAATAGAATAGCCAACCAAAGTTTGATAGTGTCCAGTGACAGATGGCTTGAAGAAAGATGCAAAAATCTTCATATAGATAATTAAGGAGAAAGCTGCTCTTGGAATGTGGGACTCTACATGGAGGAAGTGTTTTCTTAAACCCCATCTCTTAACTGGTTTTTGTATTCGCTGAGGCAAAAAGGTTTATATCCCTTTGCATATTTCATTGCATCTAATATAGCTGTAGACTTCTTCATTATCTGTAATTGCTCTAATAGTAAATGTCTAATTTGCTTCTAATCCTGCTAACCACTTGGAGCTCTATCATATTGAGCCACCATCACTTCACATGTTTATTTTGCGTCATGTTAAAAAGCTTTTTTTTTTGTTTTTAAGTAGTAGTAGTGCTTTCTAGTTTAGATATTCATTTCATCTGGCATTACCAGAAAAAATATGCAATCTATTTACTTTTTTCATTTTCAGTGTTATAAATTCTGCCAATATGTTCCCACTTCCTTATTTTCTTTCCAAGCTAAGCAGTCTTAGTCATTTCAACCATAACTCAGATGGGAGCACCTTCTATTTTAACAACCACCTCTGCTACTGAGATGGCAGCTTCTGCTTCACGCTTCTTTTTTGAGACAAAGAGAGCAGAACTCAGACCAGAATTCTGGGTGATGTCATATTTTATGATTTTCATCTTCTCGTGTTTCATTATTTGCACCTTCATGACATGACAGGTGTGACTGGAATGTGCTCTGCCTTCAGCTCCATTCCGTGCACAGCCCACCTTTCAATCCTCTCACCTACAGCTCCCTATTGATCAGCCACTTCCACTGGCTGTGCCAATTCTTTTCTCAGTTATGCTGAACTGAGATCCCAACAATATTTATGAGTAGTTTAATCTACTCCTTCCAATGAACAGAATAATTTAAGCTCCCTTGTATTCACTATGAGCAGAAATCAGAGCTTTCTGCATCACAATCTACTAAGTAATTTATTTTCTTTTATAAACCCTCTTTTCAAAACCTGATAGTCAACACCAAGAGATTTGGGCATAATCTCTTCTCTCAGGTCATTGAACTTTCTCCTACTGGTCTTGGTTTTCATCCCAGTACTTCCTACCTGAGTTCTGGTCTAGGCCTGAGTTGATGTATCCACCCTCCTTCATTATTTCTTCACATAAAACAGAAGAGTTGATTTCCCCCCCTGTGTATCATGAAAGTTTTCATCCAAACAAGGAAAGGTTTACACCATGGATCACTAACACATGATAGTGCTGATACTTCCTAGGCCTTGACCTAGTAGCTCAATAAACACAAGGTCCAAAAATACATTTTAAATCTGGTTACTTTTGCTTTAAGTCTAAAGTAAAGTTATGCAGAACAAATTCCAACATTGCCACCAAAGGAGAAAGGGTGAGAGAGAAAGAGAGGCATGGCTTGCTGATATAAGTATGAATAAGTAAGAATATGGCAAATCCTCTGCAGCAGGTGGAAGAATTTTTCTTTCAAGTTTTATAACCATAGACACCACAGTCAACGCATTAAGTTATCCATAATGACGTGTCTTCAGCCTGGATCTTCCAGTGTAAATTGATTAGAAATGCAGACAAACAAGAGGAAAATGTGCAGTTATGCCTGGCCCAGAGTTCTTTACAATAAAATAGTATCACAGACCCACTTGCATGACAGAAAAACTGCTGCCTGGACAGTGTCTGAAGACACTGTATAATTATGTAATGCGGAAAGACCAAGATTTTCAAAGAGGGAATGAAACATGGGAACCTATTACATGACAAAAGGAGCCATCTGATCAAATTGTCAGGGCTGAAAAGATGGCAAATCCTGACCTTGTTGATTTGTGGGTTTTTAATTATGAAAAGGAATAAAAAGAAGCCTGCAGAGGTGATGCATTGCCATCTGTTGTAGATGTCTGTCTGAGGATGTTACAAAATGCCCTCCAGAGACAGAGAGGTACCTGTTCTATACATTGACCACTGATGGGGTGCCTCCATGATATCATTCCACTGTAGAGATCCAAGAGAGTAAGGGAACTCATTTGATTTAAACATCAAACTTGAAGACAGCTGAATTAATTTGGACATTCTTTACCCAGTTTTCCTTTTGTTGAATTCCATCTTCATTCCCAAAGGAAGGATTGTGACTCCAGTGCTCAGTGACCTCAGGTGCTCACTGTGCATGGACCCAAGGAGGTGCTGAGCACAGCAGCAGCCTGCAGCAGCCGACATTGCAGCAGCTTCTCCAGAACTGAGCTTGGCCAGCTTTTAGCTAGGAAGGCTTCAGTGCAGAGCTCTGCTTTCTGCTGCAAAGCACAGGAAGACTCAGGCTAACACCTCTCGTACCTGCATTCACTGCAAAGGATCAAAATTGCTCACAGACACCTGAAGAAAACAAAACAGAAAACTGCAAAATTTTCCCTAATACTCCATTAAACCCACAATGAAGAGAAGAAAGGGAAACATGAGCAGCCATGAGAGGCACACTTACATGACTACGTGCAGACGGATGTAATCTCACTCCAGTGTGGAAAACAAAGAGCTGCATTACTGCAAGGATGTGCAGGAGCTAAAAACTTACTCTCATCTCTCCTCAGACCATAGTTTCACTGCAGGAAGGTTGGTGGGGTTGGTAGCTGTGAACACCTGCTTGACAGAAATGAGTGTGAAATGCAATAGTGCTTGTTCAGCTCTTTGGCAATGTTAAGTGCCTCTAAAACACTGCAAGTGCTGCACATATTTATTATTCAACTTTTAAAGGTGTAACGGGAACTGGCAATCATTATTGGCCTGGCCAGAGCCTGTGTCAGATTTGTTCTTGCTGGAATTAAAAAGCATGGCTATTAAAATTTGAGTAGGAAAACTCGATCATTAGCTCATATAATTGCCTCATAATATATATGGACTGGTTTATCCCTCTGTGATCAGACCAGGGAAATAAGCTCGTAATTCTCATGACCTGTATCACCAGCTTTGCTACTGGCCAAGAGTCCAGCTCAAATTCTGCTCTGGTGGAAGCTCTGTATAGACCAAGCACAGGCACAACAGCTGAGTGCAGTATGAACTTTAGAGATAATGACAGGAAATAATAAAAAGCAGAAAACAAGATTAAGAAATAGAGTCCTACATTAACAATACAACAACACAACCCCATCAGTTTGTTGCCACTGAACTTCTCTTGCCATCAGACCTCATCAGACAGACCAAGGCTGTGCTCCAGCAGATGCCTTGCCATACAACATAGTCTAGGCAATAGTTTATTCCAACATCCAGTGCTGGAGCATCTCCTACACACCCTCCTGGCTCTGCTCTGGGCTCCCAGAAATTCACTCAACCCTGATAACCCCATGGTTTAAGGAAAAGTTAATTGAACATATAAATATGCAGGCTTCCTAGAGAACTTAGTTCCTCTGCGCAAGAAAAAAATTTTTTGAAAATATTCACTGAATTCTGTTAGGGCAAAAATAAAGGCAAACAGGCTCATAAAGTTTACAAAAATGTAAAGTGCTTTTAAACTACAGTTACTAGAGTCCTTGTTACAGACTTTCCTATAATTTGCATGTATCATATGCCCATCTTCATGAGGAGTGGAGAAGGGTGTAGTTTGATAAGCGCATTGTATTTGCTACAGGACAGCCTTCTGTGAGAGGCTACCAGAAGCTTCCCCTGCATCCACTGGAGCCAATTCCAACCAGCTCCAACACAGACTCTGTGCTGACCACGGCTGAGCCCATCAGCAAATGGTGAATGGAGCCTCTGGAAGGACAGGTTTAATCTGGGGTGGGCAGGAGGAGGGAACAGTGCAACAGCTCCAGGTGCTGAAGCAGAGATTGGCCTGCAGGCCCTGGTGCAGCCCATGGTGTGGCAGCCGTGTCCCGCTGCCCGTGGAGGCTCAGGGAGAGCAGATTCCACCTGCAGCCTGTGGAGGAGCCTGTGTCAGAGCAGCTGGATGCCCAAAGGACACTGCGACCCTGGGGCAAGCCTGTGCTGGAGCAGCTCCTGGCAGGATCCATGTTCCCATGGAGAGAGGAGCCCACACTGGAGCCGGTTTGCTGGCAGGACCCGTAGCCCTGTGAGGGGAGCCAGTGGAGCAGCTGCTCCTGGAGGGCTGCACTCCATCGAGGGGACCTGCACTCCAGTAGTTCATGAGGAACTGCAGACTGCCCACTGGAGCAGGGGAAGAGGGTGAGGAATCCTCCCCCATGAGGAGGAAGGAACAGCAGAGACAACACAGGCCCCACTCCCACCCCCCAAGCTGCTCGGATGGGAGGAGATGGAGAATTCAGGAATAAAGCTGAGCCCAGGGAGAAGGGAGGGGTGGGGATGTGTTTTTAAGGTTTTGAGTTGTTTCCTATTGTCTCAAATCAGTCTCATTTAAAGGACAATAAATCACATTAATTTCCACAAGTCGAGTATGTTTTGCCTGTAATGTTAAGTGCTCAGGGATGTCTCCTTATCTCATCCCACAACATTTTTGTTATCTTTTCTCTCCCCTTTCCAGCTGAGGAGAAGCGCTATAGAGCAGCTTTGATGGGCATAAGCAAAGAAAATAATATAAAGGTGAGGCAACATTTCAGGCTGGGTAGTACAGGCACAGATCTCACCAAGGTTTGGTTCTTCTGAACCAAAATTAAGAGATTCCATGAAGAAGGCCCAGGACTGACCGCATGGTCAGAGGTGAATCTGAAAGAGCAGGATCAGATCTAGAGGATGTTCTTCTATTTAGAATTAAAGGAATGCTGTGAAGGGAGGAAAAAACAGGCAACAGGTTTGAGTACTCCTCAAAAAAATCTTTTGAAGGCCCACTGGAAAACAGCTATCAGCACCTTCAGTGCAAGTTTAACTGGGACTGAGCAGCAGGTAAATACTGAATACATTTGGTCAAATGTATCAGAATTCCACTGGCATGCAGCAGGGATGGACTTGATCTACTGTTCTGACACTATAATTATCTGGTAGCTGATTTATCTCCTACCCTTTATGAGATATGACAGTGTTCACTGATCAAACACAACTTTCTTCAGTCAGAAAAGGTGGTCAAACCCTTTCGTTTTGTGAGCTGGGGCTGGCTCACCAGACCTCTCTGTATTAGTATGCTGAGGGTGGCCCAGCAGCAGAGTAGCATGGAGGGCAGCAGTTGTTTTGTTTTGAGCCCACTTTGTGTTTTTCAGCCCCAAGCATCGCCTCCAGCCACTTTCACTTCCTTAAGAGGATTATTTGCCAGCGATATTTTCTTGAAAAAGCATCAACACAATGTAATGCTGTTGCTTTTTCTTACAAAAATAAGAGAAGTGAATGACCAAGCATATGTCCATGAGGGATTACTGATGTCATTAACATTTCTTGTTTATTTGGTGGCTTAAAAATAACAACAGCAACAAAACCAGACTTGTCTCAAAACTCTTAGTGAAGACTAGCTGATCTTGGTAACCTCATGTTCTTCTCTCCCCTTCCACCACCCACTTCACTGCATAGCCTGGGAAAATAAGCATTTGGCTTTCAGCTCCACAGGCAACAGAAATAGCTCTCAGAACCAAAATTTTCCTCCAGGTTGACTCAGATTAACATTTTTTCAGTATTTCCAGTTAATTTAGACTGCACTTGGAGTAATTTCTGGTAAAGACTAAATCACTTGGGTGGATTTAGAGCAAAAAATATCTCTCATGAAGGGGTAGGTGATGATGAGGATGACCTTTGTGTTCTGGTGCTGGAGGCACCAGTGGAGGTTGGGGTGCATTGGTTTGGGGTTGGTTCCCTTCACCTTCACTTGACAGAGGCCTACCTGCTGTAGGCAATAATTCCCTTTCTCCCAGAAAAACATGTTTCTTACAGGAGAAACATCAGCACTCCTTCAGTGGGAACTTTGTAGTTACGTTCCAGGTGGGACCTGTATGTACCAAGGCAGGTTTCCAGCCTTCTACACAGCTTCATTTTTCCATGTCTTTAAACATTGCTCCCAAGGTAACAGCACTCCATACAAAAAAAAAGTTTAAAATATCTACTGTTGGATTCATACATCTCTATCTTAGGACACCAAAACCTCAGTTTCCAGTGTATTTTCTTCAGAAGAGGAAAAAATGAGATATTATTGTTCTCTATTGGAGGCCAGTTGGGGCTGCCAAGACCTCAGGGGAGATGAGGTTTTTAGAACTGCTTGTTGAGATGCTGGGAGAAGATCCAGATATCAAAAGTATAAAAAGAAGTAATACTTATTAAAAAATTAAATGAAAAGAGGACTGTGTGCTTATTGGTGGATAGCTCACAAGGAACCAGCTGACAGCAGGCAATGTCCAATATTTGAGCAGTTGAAGTGGTCACAGCTCCTGTGCTGCATTTGCTGCTGAGAGGAGCTAACACAAGTATCTATAGGAATTCTGTTTTACTTCCTGGTTTGTTACAGAAGTCATTTACAATCTGTTTTATTAGAAGACATTTCTGTCAACAAACTTACTCTTACTCCCCTGACTATTGAGGTAACCAATTAGAAAAGAGAACAAAGATCTAATAGCAAAAATGCTCTCCCTCTTTCCCCAAAAATCAGTTACTGATGGGCTGTGCTCATGCTCATGTTGGGTATGAGCCTGAAGGCTCAGTTTCATATAGGTGTATTTGTGAAAGCAGTGTAAGTACAGAAAAATCCCACTTCTGAAGTTTACATTCAATTTTGGATATAAAATCCAAATGGATTGGATTTCAGATCCAAACCTTAATTTGAAAGAAACATGTTCCAACCCAAGGCAGCTCTGGGAGGATGTAATTCCATGCTAAACAAGCCAGATTTGTAAATCTGTGTAAAACCACTGAGAGATAAGTCACACATGTACCTACACAGTGAGTCCAATCCATTCACAGTGGGCATGTGGAGTCTGACCCAGCAAGCACCAGGCCAGCCAAATGGAGATTTTCATCAGTCACCCCATGGTTTCTCATCTGCCCTTCACGGTTAAGGGTCAGGCTCCTTTTGCTTTTCCAGTGCTGCCTGAGCATCCCCTCCTGCCAGCGTGGGCGTGCTGAGCCTTGCACTGGGAGCTGGAGCCAGCCTGGGGCTGAGAGGGTGGGTCAGTAACCTGCTGCTCTGCATCTGGCCAGTGTGCACTGCCTGATAGATGGGGCCAAAACTGCCTCAGCACCAGTCAGAGCTCCCCTCCTGTCAGCTGCTAAGGGTGGCTTCTACATCAGAAGGTGGCAGAGATTGTACCTGGGGAGATGTGAGTTTTGCCTCTGCTGTGACCTTCTTTTTCTTCAATGCCTCAGTGCAAAGAGTGGCTACTCTACTGAAAATGTCAAAAAGCTCTAGAATGCTGGAGTGCTGATGCTGCTCAATAGACATCCTATCCCTACAATGCTAAAGTTGCCAAATGGGCTGCTTGACAGATGCTCAGAGGTACTCTTGTCCCCAGTGTGCAATAGGGAAACTGAGGCATGGCAAGCGTGGGTGACTAGCACAAGGTCATACCTGGCAGTGGGAGTTCTGGGAATACAGCCCAGAAGCTTCTGGCATATTGAGACACAGGCATATATTTCATACAGCCTTGGCAGGCTGCGGGTGCTCTCGTCTCCTCCCCTCACTGTGTGTGCCACAGAAACAGCCTTTGTTCTCCATAACTTCCTTCCAAATGTTTCCAACATCACTTCTGCTGTGAACTGTAGAACTCCTGCTCGGTCTCTATGAGCACTTGTCCAGCCAGAATGTGGCTGTTTCTGCTTGCTGCTAGGCTGGACTTCCTCTGATCCTGACTATTTGCCAATTTCTGTACCTTTGATCAGCACATAAGGTCAGTCTAGAGAGCTTGTCCCAGCATCTCTAGCTGTTAAAGACCTTCTGGTCACTAACACTGATCATGAGGACATTTGTTTTCCTTTGGTTTTACCAAAAATTTCTAATTCTGATTATAACTACAACTTTTACCCTTTGCTAACAGTAAAGAGCTAAGGCAAAAAGAGACACCAGCCTATTAGCAACTCACAGGAGGGTCCAGATCTATGATTTTATTAAACTATTTGTTGGCTGAAACCTGTGTGGAATGTGGGTCAGGTCTTTCAATGGAGAAGGAATAATTTGGAGTGCATCTAGGAGAACTTGTGAGCATCACAGATAACCACTAAACTGTTTGTGGGCTCTCTGTTATATTTTTTCTTGGAAGGAAGTCCTGACCTTGAAAGTTGTGCAAACACAGGAGTTGTGCAAACACGTTTCCCCCGCTCCCTTCTTGCCCTGCATGCAGCACCAGGGATGGTATCACACGCTCTCCACACACTGATGATAAGCTGAACTAACAAGAGTATGAGGAAAATGTGCCAAACCCACAGAGGGAAATGAAAATCAAATCCCCTTTCTCGCATCAGCGTCAAATTTTTATTTCTTGACAAGATAGGAGTTCGGTGGAAGGGAAACGAAACGATTAAAAAACAGATAAAAACTAGAAAGGAGCTGCATATCCAAGTCCTTCACTGCCCTCCCGTGGCTGAGTGTAAAGCACATCCAAAGCACTCGGCAGCAAAGGAAGGCCTCCTCTTCAAGTCAGTGCAAATACATTTGCCAAATTAGTAGATTTTCATTATCTTATCTTTCACCAACATATAATGTTTGGCTGTTGGCTGAAAAATAGTTTATACCTTAAGTACTGGTAGAATATTACTAGAAAATAACAGAGGATATGTTACATGTACAACTGAATTGAAAAATACTGTGAGAAGATACAATGTATTAATAGTTGTCTACAGTTTTTAGAAAATTGTAATAGTGCATTCTTGTGAAAAAGGGAATTTAAAGACCTTGTTATCAAAATATTATTCTCTGAAATTACTCCATTTTTTTTTCTTAATACAACACAAGAGTCCCTGAAAAATTCCTGATCAGGTGCAGGTAGGATTACCATTTTCCTGTGCTGTTGCCAAAGGGGAAGTATTGGGATTGTCAAGTGTGTTGGAATCATTATTTTGCAGCTTTTAATCCAGCTTCATTTTTGGCACGTGTTGTATTTGTTGTCAACAGATGCACAACTGAGGTTTAAGAGATGTTCAGCAATCCTAAATCAAAAAATTGAGTAAATTTTTCAGAATTTCTACTGTTTTTCTAAACTGTTTCCCACTTTCACCCATCAACATTCTACAGATTGCTAAATTACTGCCACACTGCCGACACACACAGGTGGGTCACGTTTCTGTGAAAATAATGGGGAGGTGTGCTGTCAGCACAGAGGCAGAAGCTGAAGGGCAGGTGTCATTGCACATGTGATAGTTCAGGGCCAGCATCTCTCCTGCGGCTGTCCCCACACCATGCAGTGCCAGGGGATCCAGTGGACAGATGTTCCTTGGGGCCCAGACCCACTGCAGCCACCCTGTGAGGAAAATCCTAAGCAAGGGCTGGGGAGGGAATTTTCAAGGCTGGACAAGTCTTTCTGTGTAAATACAGCTTCTCAGTAGTAGCCAACAGAGAGGGAGAAGGCTGGGCCCTGGTTTCCTCTCCACAAGAGCACAGGAGAGATGGGTGGTTTGGTGAGATGCCGCAAAGCCTGGAGGCTTTTGTTTAGCACAGCATCGTGCATCCAGAGGCACCACGAAATGGAGAGTAGGTGGTCAGGAGCTGAAACAAGAGAAACTAAGGAGGCAGATTTGTCAGCACAGAGGGATCCAGGAGTCAGCCAAGCATGCTGGCAATGCTGTGCTACCACCTGTGCATCCATCAAGGCAAGCACAGCAGAGGTGTTTGCAAAGGAATGATTCAGGACAGAGCTGGGAACGTCCCTGCAGCTGACAGCCACTGATCATCACCAAGGATTCTGCAACAGAAGAAAGGGGCACAAACAACAGAATTATGTACGCTTCCCTGATGTACAAATACAGCAAGATTGGATGGGACATCTCACGTCTCTCTTCTAGGAATAAGACATAACTAAAATCAATAACAGTGTCGCATGGGCAACCCCTTGAAGAAAGATGTCAGGGTCTTTTTTGCAGCTTCTTCCCGCAGATCTCTTCAGAGTCTCTTTCAATTTTCCCCAGGAAAGAAAATAGGAAAATTTATGATCAGAAGTTCCACTGCTCGATCCTCTCCCAGTGAGATGGCAGGCTGCATGAGCAGGGGGATGCACATCAGCGGGAGCAGGAGCAGCCAGCTCTGCTGGAGACTTGTCACAGCAGCCAGGAGGAGGCTGAGCAGCACAAGCAAGCTGCAGGCAAATCAGGTAGAAGCCCAACTTCAGTCATCCACAATGATGTTTTGCTGAATGCAAAGTGGATGATTTATTTCTGCTTCCTGATATATGGCTGCTAAGAGATGAAGCACCAAGTAGGGAGCAAAACACGTTTCAAAAGCATGGTATGTCTGCATTAGATGATGTAATTTTGTTGCTGAAAGCTTGTACCCTGATTCACTTGGCTTGAATGTTAAACTGTCTGACTATACCCTGCTTAGGCTGGGGAGGTTACAGGAGGGAAAGATCAGCACTTTAAATTACAAACATCATTCAGTCATTTAAAGTTCTGAATAAACAAAAACTAATTACATTTTTGAATACATATGGAACAAAATGCTGACTAAACTAGGCCAGAAGGGGGGCACTAAAGGAGTCTGACCTCTCTGGTGCCAGTCAATCACTCATATCTATTTCATTTCATTCACGTGTCAAAGAGAAAAAATATTTACTTGCCTAACAAAGCTTCGTGTGCTTATGTTAGCAGTGGTCTGATGACATGAGCTCCCCTCAGCTCCAGCACAGGGGCAAATGGGCTTAGATTACAGCTAAAAACAGCACTTCTGTTTGAGGGAGATTACACAAGAGCGAGAATGGAAAACCAGCCAAACAGGGACTCTGCTGGGCCTTTCCTCATTCGGGGCAATGTTATACCAGATCAAAATCAGGGTGATTGATGCCTAAGCTGTCATTTTAACCCCAGCATGGAAGTTTGGGGATGTGCAATTAATAACTGGTCCTGGTGCCTCCCAGCAGTGTGTAATCAGATAAGGGGCATGGTGTGAGCTGCTTCTTGGGCCAGGGCTGCCTCAAACTCATTTCTGTAATTTTTTTAAGTTTGAAGCATCATTTGGTCTCGAACCTGAATGGAAATAGGAAAGTTTCATAAGATTTGCAAGCTGAAATGCTGCAGGATGACTCATTCTGCTTCAATATTTTTTGCCTCATTGAGTGGCACAGAGTGTGTGGAGAGGCTGCCCCAGGGGCTGCACCATCCCAGGCTACAGGGAAATATCCACCCCAAAATACAGGGCTTGTGGCTCCTTTGAGTAATTTCTGACATGTTTCAGTATCTGTGAAACTAATTCATCAATATTTGTAATAAAGGCTGTACAAATTATGATTTTATAAACATGTTTACTAGAATATTAAGTACTGTATTTATCATTTCCTTCCTCACCCCAGTTTCTTTACCCTCTTCCCATCTCCCCAGCTATCAAAAGCCAGTAGAATACAAGATTGTCTGTAGAGCTGAGAGAGTGTTTAATTTAGATGATGAATGAACCTCTTCCTGCCTTACAATTCAATGAGACAAGTATGCACTTAGATTTGTGCAAGTAAAAGATGTCACAGAACCTACAATGGTTAGTTCCCATCTTGAAAGGAAACCTCAAACGTCAGCAGCAAATCCAGAGGTTTCTCATCTTGTTAGTATGGGAAATGCTCAATGTTAAGGTGATCTGATAGAAGCCATTCTGAAACTTTCAAGATGCCACGAAGCTTCAGAGCCTGGTTTTAGACTGGTAAAAGTTCATCACAAAATCTAGCTGGCCAGCAGCAGCTACTTCAAGACAGCCTGAGCCACAGTTGCAATAAAGTAGGTGCTTCTTACACTTTGTGCAGAGGAACTTGCCTGCTGCAGCCACTTGATCTCTATTGTCAGGTATCACAGCGTTAAATAAGATGGCAAGAGACACCCTCCTGTGGATCTCATTCCCTTTCTTCCCCTTGAAGCTTTACAATCATACTAGAATGAATTTTAAAGAATTTAAAACTTCACATAATAACCATAGGTTTGCATGTGTAAAATGACTGCCTGTTTTCTATTATTCTCCTCCTATTCAAGGCTTCTGGTTTACTCCATTTGTTTAAATGCTTGTTCCTTCTCCCTCACCAATCGTGCCTATTTACCAGAGGATATCACAGTGCATGGTCCTGTCTGATGCTACCAGGCCCCTGTGATGCATGGTTCCAAAGCTCTCCACAATCCATGTACAGGTTAAAATATATATACAATAATAGGCAAGGCACATCATTACGAAGCACTTGATATTTCTGCATCCAAAACCACAGAGAGATTTGTTTTACAGTCACACCATTCATTCTTGTTTTCCATGTTTTTTGGCTTATTGTAAAAGTACTAATATTTTCATTTCATAACTTTCAATTGAAAAAATGAAGACTTCTTTAACAACTTTTCTGAGGGATTTGATTTTGTGAACTACTCCAGTAAGCAGGCTTTAAAAAGGCTGTTATTCACTCTGACGCTCCAAGTGGGTTCCAAATGTATCCATAGCTATATAAATGGTGCATCAGATGGAGCTGCTTTTTTCTCTTCTTCAGTTCTCCTCTTTTGGCCTCAGCAGAAATCAAATACCTAACAATAGTTACAGAAGCTAGAAATTCTTCATATCATCTCACACTTTCACAATTCTTTGTTATTCTGGAGGATTTTGGTAGCTGGTTATGTGCTACAATAAAACCCCAAGTCATGTTTCTTAAGACATGTAGAATAAAGTGAGTGTGATATTTGAATTATTTTGTTGGAATAGCAGGGCTGCCATTTCAGAAAATAGCTGGGAGAATATTTACTATTCAGATAGCACTAAGTTGGGCAGGCAGAGTAGCTATGGTCCCACCTTTAAAATGTGTAACCGTACTTTACAGTTGAAATATTACAGGAAAATTCTCTGGAGCTGTAAAAAGCATGGGCTGTTCACAACTTGCTCAACAACTCAGGAGAGAGAAGGCACAAACTTCACCCCCTGCTCCATCAAAACATGCACACATTTGGGAGCCACCTGCTTTCACAGTGATGCTTCCTTCACCAGCAAACCTTCACATTTTCCCCTTGTGAATCATTGTGTGACAGTGAATCACTGATGATCTCCAGGTCCAAAAATAGGGCTGGGCACAGAGAGAGGCTGGGGTAGGAGCCACCTTTCCTATGCTCAGCCCTGGCTCTCCCAAGCAACAGTGAGCCCGCTGTTCAGCTCCAAGCACCCCAGATCTCCTGGGAGCAATCACCTTTCCCTGCTGCACGGCTATTTCTGCAGCACGGCGCTCACAGAGCCGCATTAGCATGCGGTGGAGTTTGCACCCCGGGTAATTATGGTTTTCTTTGTCACAGTGAATCACTGCATGTGAAATTACGGCAATTTCCCTATGCAGAGATGTAGTTGATAAATCAAAGCTGCTTACTAGATAATAGCCGTGCTTCAGGTGGCTCCCAAAGAAAAGCTGCCTTCCAAGCAATGGCTCAACCTCAAAGCCTTCATGCCTAAGCAGAGAAAAACTCAGAGAAAACTCAGCTCCTGTCACTGCTGTCTGTAAGGTTAGCACACTCTCAGCCACTGCAGAGTCTACTGTGAAGGACAGAAAAACTGCATCTGCCTGGTGCCAGCCCCTGTGTCCTGTCTCCAAATGTTATTATTTCTGCATCACATTTTCTCCTTTAAATTTCCTTCCTATTTTGATAAGCAAGTCTTTATTTTAGACCCTCAATTTCCATCCTAATCAGTGCTTCTCTAAGACCCTCTAACCCACTTAAATTGCGTCTGCTAAGAAACTCTGATGGCTATTGTTTATATCTTTCCTTCTTTCTTTGAGTCCACCCACTGGCGCTTCCTATATCAAATTCCAATTTCTTGCACTTAGTTTCAAGGCTCTTGACAACTCTATCTTTCTTGTCTTGTCTATTACTGCATTTATCAACTTGTTAGTATTTTTGAAGCACCCAGAAACCATGGTAATGACTGCCACAGAGAAGCTCATGAGGAAATTAATCATTCTGCTTCCATTGTAGGACTTGAATCCTGTGCAGTAAGTAAGGCTTGGAGTTCAAACTTCAAAAGAAATCTCCACCAGCTCATCATTAATTCATCAGTCTCTACCTCCTGCACCAGATGAGGCAGAGGTCCTAAGGAAAAGAAAACAGTAAGAGAAAGAATGAACTGAAATCTGCACTCCATACCTATGCAAAAAGAAGTGGCATTAAAACTACATGTGCAATGGAACTCTGGTATTTCCTAACCACGGAGTGCTCAGTGTTCTGAAATCTGAAGTTCCCTTGAACAACTTCCCCTGTCTGAAATGGTACATCATGGCCCAGAAAAGGTATCAAAGTAGAGGTGATCACTGGGCTTCCAGGTAAAGACACAACTGGTTTTGGGTGGGATTCAGCCTGGGATTGAGGTGTTAAATTTGGTGTCTGACCATAGGGTACACAATCCCCCAGGGAAATCTGGTCCATGCAGTCAGTGCAGCAGGGGCAGCTCTGCTCACCCAACAGCCAACACTTCTGCTCTGCTGAGGAGCCCTGGGGCTGCATGGCCCCTCAGAGCAGATCTTCATGGATTACAACAATGCAGGCACCTAGAGAAGCCTAGAAAAGTCATAAAATAAAATCAAATGTTCACAGCTAAATGCACAGCCTACACTGAACTGAGACTATCTTTCTCCTCTTTTTCTTGCTGCACCATTTTTTTCTCAGACTGCAAACTTCACAGTATTTAACCTGAGCCATTGAAAACACTGCATGCAAGGACTCATGCTGGCCAGATAATTTGGGCCCTACCACAACATAAACATTGAATAACATTAGTTGCAACACCACCATCACTTTCATTTTCCCTTTAGATGTAACACCACCATCACTTTCATTTTCCCTTTAGATGTTCCCTTTAGGTAGGATTTGTTTGCAGCTCTTCAGCCATCATTTCAGATGCTGTGGGTAGCCTGTCTGGCCTCCAGCTGCTGCTCCAGGTCTCACCTGGATCCTGCCAGCCTTCTCTACACAGATGCCTCAGGTCTCCCAGGACACACTGGGCACCACCTTGTGCCCTTGGCCCATCTCACAACAGACACCAGCATGAGGGAAAAGCTGTCAGAGACCTGATCAGCTGCTGTGAACAATTTAACTGGGAAATGAGCAATATTGGAAGGTTTTGGGGTTGAATGGACCTTTACAGGTCACCTAGTTGAATCCCACTTCAATGAGTAGAGATGTTACCATGCAGGATCTGGCCAGTAGATAAATGGCTTTTCAGGGAACTTATCTTGGCAGCTTCCCAAGGGTTGCTGTCCTGGGGCACCCTTGGACCATGTGCCTGCCTCCATCTCCTCATGCAGAGAACACAGGCACCCACCCTCACCTTTTTGGCAGCACTCTCTGAAATAAGGATCAGATTTATCACCAGTTACTGTAATTGACCAAATTCCCACTGACAAAGCTGCAGTGAGTGGCTGTGTGTGCCCATATGGCCCAGAACTACTGTGTGGCATCCAGGATATTTCTCACATGCTGCAATTAAAGTTTTTGGGAGTAGAGGATAAACAGAGTTTGTGAGTATTTCACCAAGACAGAAGTTCACTGGAACAGAGAGACCCCTGGACTTGACAGGACTCTGCTTTGGCTGCCAGCTCTTTCAAGCTTGCAATATTTAATGTTTCAATAGGTGCATGTTTCTGACCTCTGTGTTTATTAAACACATTGAAATTTCTAGCCTTCATGGAGAGAAAAAGTCTATAAACAACCTCACCAACCATAGATGTTTAAGGCAGTGAAAGGAGCAATCTACTAGAATGGTACTACAGGCTTGGGCTTGACTTGTCTTTGGTTTTCTTTGGGGCATTGTATTATTTTTGCTAGGTTGAGTTGGGTGTTCTGGGATTTTTTTTTGTTTTTAATACAACACTGACACTATGACTTAGGAAGCTGGACCTGATGTCAGGCCTCTGTGAGGTTTGAAAGGCCTGCATAAAGTTTGCACCTTTACTGCCTGCCTGCTGTTGCCCTGTGTTTGCTCCAGCCAGGACCCATCTCCTGTCACACAGCCCCTCTGCTGCATTTGGGGCAGCACACTAAGCCTGGCTAAGGACTTGCACTTGCTGAAAATTTTCAAAAATATAGAGAAACTAGCTAGCACAGTGCTCTGAGCAAAGACCTTAAAGGTTCTGCACTCCTGACAGAGCTGCCTTAGGATTACTTATTTTCACTCTGGTAGCAGTAGCCATAAAAACAGAGCAAGGAGAGCAGGGACCCCTCCTCATACCCAAGTTTATATCAGTTCTTCCTCTTGTGCTACACCCTGAAATCCTTCCTGAGTGTCAAGGGGAGAGGGGATCAGTGACAGAATGATTCCATTCAAACAATGCTGGCGGCTAAAGTATTTGCCTGGGGAGATGAGGGCTTAACTGACTGGCCATTAAAGTTTCATGCAATCCCTGCTCTCAAGAGAGCAACTCTCAGCTGCTCACAGCTCCACAGAAAGCACAGACACAGAATAAGGACATGAACCAGAAAGGTATTTTAGATCCATTAGTTATAATTTACACACCAATGACATACAGCATAAAGACAAAATATACAGATCTTCATATATATGTACATTGATCAACACAGTGCACGATTTAAAGTTATGTTACAATCAAGTGTACAATTTTAAATATGGCTTTATAAACTAGTAATAACAGTGCTAAAATAATGTATGTCTCGTGTAGTTCATAGACAAACAACATAATGCAGCTGCAGCATCAGAGTCCCCATTTAGAAATGAGTTGCTTCATTTTGTTAGTTAAACCTTGTACACTGCAGCTAGCTGGATATATCCCTTGCCCATATACATCTACATATACTTTATTCTTGCTGGATTGCACACCCCTGTCTTTGGGACTTGCATGCTTCAAGTATCCTGAAAAATAAGAACTTGTACATTTGAGGAAAGATAAGTCAGAAGAACAAATTAAGAAGTGAGAGAAGAACACACACAATCATAGTGCCCAGTGAAAATACCAATGTGACCAGTGCAGACAAAAAAAGCACTTTTTTTTTAGGGAGCTTAAAAAAGAACAACAGTCACATCTTGTTTGCCTTACTGCCCCCATTAAAGCAAAATTTTACTTAAGTATAATTAGACAGGAATGAGAGAAGTGGTGAATTCGGGGTCACTTGGAAGCTCTGTTGGAAACTCCGGCACCGCTGAAGCAAATGGCACTTTTGTCAACAACTTCAAAGTGGAGCAGGGTTTTATTTATTCCACAAAACTTGAATGCCTTTTGGAAGCATATGTTTCAGCTGTAACTTGTTGAGCTGAATGTGTAAATCATTACATGAAATCCCACAAACCTTTTTATGTTGAAGTCTGACCAAAAGCCCGTAAGGATCTCCTTGGCCTTGAAAAACCTAGGAGTGGTGCAACCAGGACTCAGAACCAAGGGTTTAACACTGTAGTGACGCACAGTGCTTTCAGTGACTGGCATTCCTGTGCTGTACACAGACTAACACCATTTAACATTCCAAATTGCTCAAGAGAGCTGCAGAAACCTCTGCCACGAAGTATTTCACACTGGGGCACCTCCACAGGGAATGAACAGAGAAGAAGCCCTCCCCAATGGCCATCAAAGAGAGGATTGCCCCAAACCAGTGAGATGGAGCCGATTCCTGTTGCAACCTTCTCTCCACCAAGGCAAGGCTGTGGAGACTGGGGTGACTGCCCTGAAAATTGAATGCACATGTGCACTGTGGGGGAACAGCTTCCCTCCACAGGACACCAGAACAACAGCCCACACTCACCAGCAGGCTCAGAGCTCTGCTCACTGCCAAGGCTCACTCCCAAACAGACCCCTGGCTCTGCAGCTCAGCCACAGGATGACAGCAGGCTGTGCCCCATAGGGGCCACAGCTACCACAATGAGCCCCTGCACAGCCTACCCAGCACTAAGGAATACCCAAGGCACAGCACACATGGATGCCCCAAAGCACAGATGAACTGCTGAAAGCCACTGCAGCCATTCAGAGTTACCTCTATTCCTCTGGTTCCATGGGATTAAACACTACAACCTGCATGCTGCTCTGGATCACAGCTGCTGTGATGGCCATGGTATGGCCATGACTCACACCTATGGGTACCCATTTCCATATCCCAGCTACTGGATCATCCAATTTAATAATGCATTTAGAGAGCATAATTTGCTTCATTAGTATCACATGCCTAAATCATAATTCTGCAGTATTTGGGGAGGGAAGGAGGGTTAGGCCAAACAGCTACTTGTCAAAAAACAGCTTCAAATTCTTATTCAAACATCTAAGGACAAGACCCACTTGAATTCATACCCTGCCACAGAAATTTCACTTGGTGAGCTGCCCTGCATAAATCTGCACATAACACGCTTTTCCAGCAGGCAATATTTTGTAAGGCTTAGCATCTGACAGATACAGGCCTTTCAAGGAAAACAGTATGAAACTGTCATGATTACTTGAGCAGACATCACTGACAAAAGCAAATTTGTGCCTGAACTGTTGCTGCAGAAATATTTCAGGCAGTATTTTTTCAAAGAGAATATAGATCTGGAGGGACATTGCCAAGGTTTTAAAGATCAAAATGTGTTACTTGCAGTGCTATAATTGGATGGAAACAGTCCTCCAGATCTGAAACATCAGGTTCAGTTTGGTTTTTAAACCAAACACCACATTTGCAGGATTTCTGTAGGACCTATACATCCCAGTGCCTGTTTCCCCCACTCGGTAACAGTGAGCTCTGCTGACAGAGCCAGTGAGACCAACAGGGGTAAACAAATCCCTTCTGACATGACAGAGTGTCACACAGTCAAACACTGCCACTCACATGGAAAAAACCAACAGACTGCTTCAAATCTAACTCCACTGGAAATGCAGGGCTTGCTTTGAACTCCTGTTCTCCAAGTGAGGGGCAGAGCAATTCCTCATTCCTTTAAAGCAGCACTATGGAAACACAAAGGCAGTACTCAGCCTTTGTCAGGATTTAGGGTCAAGTAACCAGGAGGAACAGTGCTGTCTCCTCACTAGGATTTGGGCTGTGCTCCAGCTCATAAGCAGGGCAGGGGTCTCACCCAGCCAGTGCAAGAGTGGCCCCTAAACCCCTCCTAACATCACCCCACAGTGAGTTTCTGGCTGTGGCAGACGGATCTGCAGCCAGGGAAAAACCTTCTGTGTTCTGTGTCACCTCAGACATGATGTCCTGGCATCCATCAGCCTCCAGCTCCTGGCAGGGGCCGCTATCCCAGCTCACCTGGCAACCCACAGCTGTCCCCAGCAGTTTCATGGCTGCAGAGACACCTGCTGACCCCCAACCTCCACAGCAGCACCATCAGCATCTCCAGCATCCCTACAATGGACTCGCTCAAATTTTCATCAGGGAGGGAGGAAAAAAAAAGAAAAAGGAAAAAAAAAAACCAAAAGAAAAATTAAGATGCCCTCTATTTTTAGTTCTGTACTGCCCCTCAGCATTAACATTAAAAATAGATATGATGGAATGGAAAAAAAAAAAAAAAGACTGCAGGACTAAGAAAACATTGTTCTTTTAGCAAAATTTTGGAAAGTCAAAAACAATTGCTCCCTTTTTAAGAAAACACATCCTTTTTTTTCCCATGCAAACCAAAATACCAAAATAAATGAACACTTTTTAATTTCTTTTTTTAAACTTTTTGCTTGTTTGTTTCCCCACAATTTACCAGCTTTCAAAAGAAAATGCATGGATTAAATCCTTTTAAAGGATTTAAATCCTTTTAAAGAGGTCTGACCATCCTTTAATGGTCTTTTAATGACTGGGACTCATCTGCTGCAAGCACACCTTGCAATGCTGAACAAATGGAGAAAGCACAGCCTCAAACATGCATCAGTAAATGACTGAGAACATCTCCATCAGAATTTCCAACACACTAATGATTTTAAATAGGAGCTTTTTGGTGCAGATTCCTTTTATTAAGAATATCAATTACCTACATTTTTGCAGATAAAATCTCTCCTGATTTTGCCATGGAGTTACCGAGGCCATCACCTCTGCACTTTCAAGCCCAAGACTTCTCTTCTTGTGCCCTATTTTTGTGCTTAGTTTCCTGAGAAGGGTCCCAAGTAACTGGATGTTATCTTCCCCCTTGGTTTTGGTTCACTTTGCCATTCATACTTGCCCACAACATTGACTGGAATAAGGCTCCAAGGACGTGCCTAGGGAATTGTGGAAACAGGAGCAAATTCACACCAAACTTGTCAGCTCTCACTGCAGGAGCTCCATGCATGAACAGACCTGGGGTTTCAGCGCAGACAAAGGTGTCCCTGCTTCCAAAGTCAAGGCTCACTCCAAGTTTCCCAGAGCAGGCACTTTCCCCTGCAGGAGGCACTCCAGGATCCTAAGGAGCAAGCTATTCTTTGAGTGCTGGAGGTATTTCAAGCTCCAGACTCACTACAACTACCAAAAATTTACATCCTAAAGCAGCTGTCTGCCCTGTGTGCTCCTAGAACATTTGGTACAACCAACACATTATAAAAAATTTGCTGAGGGATCCTGATTCATCTAACTGTAAGTCACCGAGAATGTCATAATTAAAACAGGCCACAAACAAAGTCTGCAGTCAAATACCCAATTTTATATGCATATTTAAAAACACAACAGCTCAGTATGTTTGATATGCTCTCTCTCTACCAAAATCAACTAATCATGGCCAAGCAACACTGAAGTACATGCTTAACTTCAAAGCTGTGAGTAAATCCAATGGATTCATTCTCATCTCTAACCTGCATTTAGGGAGACGTGAACATGAAGCATGTCAGAACTTGTGCGATCATTTTGGGATCCAGATCCACAGACATGTCAGCAAAGGCAATTTAAATTCAATTCTGGTCATGCTTTCAGCATCTGCATTTCCCCACACACATGGCAGTGCTGAGGGAACTGTCCCATCCCACCTCCTCCCATGCATCAGCTTTAGGGACTGTACACTGCAAGCCAGCACAGTGCCCAGCACCCCCTGAAGCCCCTCGCTAGGCAGCTGTAAAGCATTCAATTGCCTGGGCCAACAGCTTGCAGCTACACAGCATCCCATGCCTACTGATACCTCAAACTGCTTTCCACCTTCATGGGTTTGCTGTCTGTTGGTAAGGAACACCAAGCACCCACTGCTGAGACACACCAGGCTTTTAGCAGCAAATCCCAGCTCTTTAGCCTTGCCTAGAAATTGCAGACAGCAGCCATGAACAGGGAGTAAAAACTTAATAATAATTCAGTAACACAGAAGAACTTTGACCAACAGACATTCCAGATGAGTTAACACTGACATCTCCCTCCTGCATAAAAGTATTCTAGAGTAGTGATTTCAACCTTCTGCAAAGAACAAGAAACACTAACCAGCTCCTTTCTGCAAGATTACGTTTTCCTCCATCCTTCCCTAACTGTCTCCAAAAAAAATGGGACCAGTTCTTTTCTGCAGAACCTATAATATATGCACCCAAAGTATGGGTAGCTATCAAATAAAATTCCCCTGAAACTTTGCCAAATCACAGAATCTTTTTAGGTTGGAAAAGACCTTTGAGATCATCAAGTCCAAGTTTTAACTTAGCACTACCAAGTCCACCACCAAACAATGTCCCTGAAGTGCCACATCTACGTGGCTTTTAAATACCTCCAGGGGTGGTGACTGAGCAGCCTGTTCCAATGTTTGACAATCCTTTCAGTGAAGTTTTTCCCAATATCCAATCCAAACCTCCCCTGGCACACCTTGAGGCCATTTCTCTTATCCTAGAGCTTGTTACATGGGAGAAGAGACCAACTCCCACCTTGTCACAACCTCCTCAGGCAGTTGTAGAGAGCCACAAGGCCTTTCCTTTTCATGAGACTCCTTTTCTCCAGGCTGAACACCCTCAGCTCCCTCAGCTGCTCCTCACAAGACTTGTGTTCCAGTTCCTTTCACCAGCTTCATTGTCCTTCTCTGGACATGCCCCAGCACCTCAATGACTTTCTTGTAGTGAAGGGCCCAGAACTGAACACAGATTTGGGGTGCAGCCTCACCAGTGCTGAGACAGGGGGCAATCACTGCCCTGGTCCTGCTGGCCACACTGCTGATACAGGCCAGGGTGCTGCATGAATCTCATGCACCTCAGCACAGCCCTGGC
This sequence comes from Zonotrichia leucophrys gambelii, assembly GCF_028769735.1. NCBI lineage: Eukaryota > Metazoa > Chordata > Aves > Passeriformes > Passerellidae > Zonotrichia > Zonotrichia leucophrys. The sequence goes on along the minus strand of NC_088172.1, from coordinate 2,499,804 downwards.
TAATATTGACATGGCAGTCAGCCAACACCATCAGGGCCTTTTCTTTACAGCATCCATCATTTCTTTCCATGGAAGAAAGCTGTGCCAGTCATACCTCTTCCATTTCTGTCCTCAACCCACTGCTGTAAAGATAACACAAACCAGTTGTGACAAATGCTCCACTTCCCAGAAGTTTGTCCCACTTTGATGGGAGATCTGGTTTTGAACATGAACAAAAATAGGCTGAAAGGTCCTGCTGCCCTCTAAACCTCCGGTTTGCCCACGTGTGTTTTAAATGTGTTTACCTTGGTCCACCTGAACAATTACACAAAACAAAATACAGTTGAAATAGTCCAAGCACTATGTGACAGCTGAATCAAGCAAAATGGTCTCTTCCAAAGTGGTATAAACCTCTTCCTGACCTGAAGGGGAAAACAAATCAGAGTGATCCCAAGAAACAGCTTATCTGCACAATGGGAGACACTTGTACACATCACTTGCATTGTTCATGATCTCTGTACTCATCCATGTCCACATCTGAGTCAAAGAGGGAGTGTCCAGTGTAATCTGTGTCAGGGGTTTGGGAAATACTGTTCCCTTCCTCATCAAATGTTTCTGTCCTTGAATAAAAACTGAAGTCCTGCAAAGGGGAGTAAGTCTTGCTTGCTTCGCTGCTCTCCTCAGATTCATACAGAGTGTTGTCATCATCATGGTGCCATTCTGGCCAAAATTTCCTCCTTATTCTTTCACAATACATAGCAAGGTTAATGAGTTCACCTGCAACACAACACAACAGACTTCAGAAAATATATCCAGGCAATAATGCTCTAACTCACCTGATGATGCAAAAACACATTAGCTGTGTTAGGAAACAAACTGCGTAGGGCCTTTCCAAAGAAGTTTCAAAATTCCAAGATGCCATCAATCTCTTAGCAGCTGTTTTTAATTTTAATGTAACCACATACAAGAAGGGTTACACAGGAATAAGAACAAATGCATGGTCACGCAAATAGCAAAGTAAGTATCCCAAATTCAACCTCTACAAAAAGAAGTCAAGACAAGACACTAATACTGTAAGGTTTCTGGAGTAGAACTTTTTGCTTAATTGCAAACACATGGTTCCTAAAGACAGAATTTGATTTTATAGATGGCAGAGCATGCTTATTAAATACAGTGAATGTGGGGTTTTCACCACCAGATGGCAGCGTTGTCTGCAACATAAATTCACATTTAATATGGCCACCGGCTCACTCCTACTGCTCCCAGCCCTAGTATCTTATGCCTGGTTTATAAATACATGTATGCTTACAGAATAAATCGTTAAAAATTCAAAAAAGAAATAACAGCATGTTAAAGGGGAGGTGAGTGTAAATACCTGTATTCATGACAGCATAAGTAGGTTGATAGGTACAGAGAATCAACAACACTGCTTGGGTATTTCAATCTATTATCTTCTATTTATTTTCACTAGAGACAAACTAATTCAACAAGCATAGTAATCCTTCTAGACAGCCATGAGCCCTTCAGAATTTTACCTGTGATGCCCCAGACATAGAAGGGAAGAACTGCATAGCCAATATTTATATCCTCTCCTCATTATCTGAGGAAAAGAGTAAGCCTGTGCCTCTTCACCACAGGTTTAGCAGAGCTGTCTTGCACAGAGTAGGTTTACAGGTCAGATTCACTCCTTTCACACTATTTTACATCGTTTTCCTCCTCAGCTCTTCCCATTTTTCATACTGTGTGGTTTTACTACGAAAATGCATGCAAAGATACTTTATCCCACAAAAAAAAAACCAAACCAAAGAACAACCCTCTGTGAGAAGAAGGGGTATGTTGGTTTCCAATTCATGCAAAAGCAAAGTGACTCCAAAGCCAAGCTGGATTTCTTCCTTGCCTGGCATCTTCAGGAGCAGCAGAGGCTGTAATTTCAGTGAGACAAGAGCACTTGCAGTTCTACTATCAAGAAAAGTTCTCAGCTCAGCAGAATTTGGTTAATGGCTGTTCTTCTGTTCTCTCATACGTTACCCAGCATTCACTCCTTAGAAGTTTTAAGGGTTTGCCATGTTAAACAGGGAAAAGATCAATACAAAAATAAAAACAATTACTGTATAGAACACTAAAGAGAAAACAAAGAATTTTAAGAGAAAACAATATTACAGGATACAAATGCTACATCAAAGGCAAGAACAGTCTGCTGAAGTACTGCAGTCTTCAAAATGTCCTTCCAAGGTACTCCAGGTTTAAACGTGAAAAATGCCACCCAGAGCTTTTAATCAGAGTTCACTTAAGCTTTCTTACCTTTGATTAGCCTCTCTGGTCGAGTCCCTGGTAATGTCCACATTGCCTGTGCCAGATGCCCAAAGACAGTGGCATCAACAGTGGAAACAGTTGATCCCATAATGTACTTCTTGTCACCTGTAAATACAACAGCAAATATTTCTTTATTGGATGTCACTCTTCCCCAAATTAAAAAAAAAAAAATCACAGTTCCACCTTTAGCATATTCATTTTACTGAAATAATTTCAATGAAAATGTTCACTTGCTCAAAGACAGGGATTCCAAAGCTGTTTCAAGGGTTCAGCAGGTGAAATCCATTACTGCAGCTGCCCCTGTGCTCAAGACTTCTACAGGCAGGTCAATTACAGAGCCACCACTGGCCAAGGAACCTCCTCTGCTCCTCAGAGCTGGCAGTGCTCACACCCTGTACTTGTTGTGCTGCATTTAAAATCTGCTCTGCAGCTACAATATGCCTGAAAACACCGTTTCTGCCTTTGGTGCAAACCCAAAACCACTCAACCACGATTCAAAATCATGAACTTGCTGAAAGAAGCTTGTCACCCTTTACCTCCCATCCATGCAGATCCAGGTTCAATTTACTCATCTGATCAGCTGGAAAAAGAAAAGTCACACCCAAAGCTTTCCTCCCTCCCTGTTTGTTCAGGATGAAATGGATGCACCAGTCAGACCTGCAGCAAGTGCTCAGAAATAACCTGCACCTCCAGGAAGAGAACAAAGGCACAGGCAGGAGTGGACAGGTCCTCTCACACACTCCCACTGCAGTGCCCTCACCCCACTGACCCCTGACAGGGAGAATTCAGAGGCATGTCAGGCACTAAGTGAAACAGCAGCCCTTTGGGACTGGCCTGGTGCAGTGGAGGAACAGGTCTGCTCCTCACAGCAGTTCTGCTTTACCTCTCTGGGCACCCCAATATCATGATGGTCCTAAATGGCCACCACAGCCCAAAGAGATGGGTAATTAACTAAGGGAAGAAAATACATCTTTTCAAAGCCACTGTTTGCTACAAAACATCCACTGTAGACTTGTTTTCCCATCACAGGCAGAAGCCCTGGAACAAAGACCAGGCACACAGTGAAACATGAAGTATTGCAGAGGTCAGGTTAGCTGGCTGCACTGCTCCTGCCTCTGCCCAAAGTGCCATTAACTCTGTGAAATGTGGCACCTAATTGAATTCTCAAAATCCACTTATCCCATCTCCCCAGGACATTCTTCCAAGCTGCCTGTAATTCAGCAGGTTATTCAATGTTCAGTTTATTGAGCAAGTCCAGAGGAACTGTACAGTGTAAAATGCATCAAATTCCAGAGTACAGTACAAGGAATGCTGCCAATCCCCCGCACAAGAGCCCAGCAAAACAGTGCTCAGGAATACTCTAACAGAAACCTTCTCTGGCCTGTCAGATGTCATTTGAACATACTGTTAACTCTCCCCAGCTCTTTCCACGGTTCCATCAATTTATTGTTTGAAAACTCTGTACAGGGTAAATGTTGTGTCTTTTCGGTATTTATCTGACACCTAAGCACTCATCAATCTCAAGCACAGCTCAAAAATGGGTCCCTAAACCACAGTTACATGCCAGCAGCAGGAATTTAGCACCATACAACTGGGTCTTGAGATTCAATCCATAGTGGTGTTGTGCTGGGAAGAAATAATGCCATTTCCATCTTGCTACAACTAAAGCAGGCTCTGAGTGAGGGCTAAACCATCCCACCCTCTGGGTCCCCAGGCACAACACCCCATACCTGCAGGTGCATGGAAACAAAGAGCAAGAGGAGAAAATGAAACTGTGGGATCATAAAACTCCAAACCTGCTTTTAAGTCATGCTGTTCCACAAAGTATGGCACCTCTGCACATTTTATTCCACCATTCCCAATCTGTTCTCAAAACTTTCAGGGCAACTTTAGTCCAGAAGACCTTCTGATAGACCTGATATTTCTGTGTCTGTTTTTAGGCAGGATTACACAGTGTCTGCCACATCCAGGCTGCCACAGCACTGATCATCTCAAACAACCCTCTGCATCCCCTGGCTAATCCAACAGAAATGAAATCACCTCGTCACAATGGACTTGGATCAACTTTGTACTGAATTCCCAGAATTTGAGAGTACCCAACTCCACTGTTTACAAATGCATGCACCAGAAGATTCAAAAGCAGCTACTCCAACAGTGGGTGAAGAAACCCCAGCAAGAAGCAGGTCTGTGGGACACAGGCCTGCACCCTTCCACAGAGGCAGCTACAGCACTTGCAGGCTTCTACAGGGCACTAACTAACTTTAGAGGCTCAGATTCAGGTTAGTCCAACCTCTGAGTTTTCAGCTCTGAGCACCCCTGCCCTCCCCAAAGCATCAAGTGCTTTTCAAAATCCACTTCAGGAAGCTGCTGGCCTGCAACTCCCTGCTCAAAATCCTCATCTGCCAAAGAGCCTGAGAGGGCACCAACAGATTTATGGCCACTCACTTGCCTCTTCTAAACAATTACCAAAATGTGTATTTTTATATATTGCTAATTCATGTGCTCATTCCCCACACTTTCTTACACTATTACCAGGCAGTAGGAAACTGCTACAATACAAGGAATTACATTTGTGGTTTAAAGACTACAGGACAGAGAGAAAGGTGATACCAATAGGACAGGTTGATCCATCACAGAGGGATTAGTTCCAATTTCCATGTTTATAAGGTCTGGAGGAGTCTGTCAGGGAAATGGGTATAAGGGAGATAGCAAAATTATTCTCAGAAATAAAAATAAAGAAAATAAAAAAGCACTAAAGATGTGATTGGAAATGTCAAAATTCATGTCATAAGAACTGACAGCTACAAAGTTATCATTCTCTGGAAGCAGCTTTTAGAATTAAAAGTTATTTTTGTTCCCATGTGAATGGTCCTTGTTAAAAAAGAGGAGCATTAATCTGATATTCCTGATGGCTGACAGCTACAGTTTGGTATGTGCAGCTATTCTGCACCATAGGCATCATTTTTAAGCTCTTAAGATAACAGCCAAAAATCTCAGCTCCTTTCTCTTCTGGGAAAACACTTGGGTACATATATATGGAGGGGAATCTCTCAAAGACTGTGCAGGCAGTGAGCTGACTGACTGCCTTCTCCTTCCCCCTTTGAAACAGGGGAGCCTCTAGTCAGGCTGGAAGTCTTCATGCCACCTCCTGTCCCCATTCCAGGATAGCATCTCGAGGGCACAGTTACCTAGACCCTAACATTCTTCAGTTAGCTGAAGAAACATGAGCATAGTGATGTTAATGAAAATTAAGGCAATTACAGAAAAGTAGACAAACTCATCAATAATCAAAAGGGAAAATGTAACTGCACACTGACTAATCTGACATCCATTTCAGAGGGGAAGATGAAAAAAATGTACAACATTCAGATGGTAATATAATAAAATAACAGGAATACAGTAAACAGCCATCAAGGCTTTTTGAAGTACACAGGTACATTCTCAACAACAACCTGGAATTAAGAAGAAAAACTCTGCTGGTAACATATGTATAATACAATTTAAAATTTTATATACTGAAGAAGTGCTTGAGGATTTTCAGTACATTTTCTATAAAAGCCAGAGACTGATGATAGCATTTGCCTTCACAGGGAGATGACCCAAGCCACCCAGGAAGGGAGAAAGAAGTAGGAAAAGAATTTGTCTGCAGGCTAGAATCAAACTCTCATTTGAAACAAGTCCAATTTTGAACAGATTTAGAGAGTGACTAACATCTGTCAGCAAAACAAGGTGGCACCTCCACCTGCTGAAACCTCATAATTAAAACTGTATGGCTTTTAGAAAGCCACCTCCAAGACAGTAAAAAGGCACAGGCCTCAAGACAGCAGTCAAGCAGTCCAATCCACAGAGATCTGTCTAGATGATTAAATGATCCCTTTGAACTTGAAATCTTACAAATCTCAGTGTCAGTACACACTCCAGAGAAATAAGCAAATCAAGATACTTTTACAAGTACTCAGATACATGTTTTAGTTTTCTCTTGAAGGTTCTGTCTGCTCTTGGTAGCCAGGGATGACTTTAGCACAGACTAATCCACTGCCACTCCTTTCAGCCTGACAGAGTTGCCTAGCCAGAGCCAGGGGCTTTGCTGAGCTTCTAAGTCATAGACTGAACTTGGCCCAGCTCCTGTCCCAGCCCCTCTCCTCCTTGTGATGAACATGGAGCCACACAGTGCCAATCTCAAAACTGCAACATCGGCAGTCCCACAGAGGAGAGCACCTGGAGCTGGCCACAGCTCTGCAGCAGGTATGACCAGATCTCCTCTTCTAAAATGAATTACTCCCTTCCTTCCTCCCTCTCAAAGAAAAGAGACTTCTTCATCTCCAAACAACAGATTTTCTCTGAAGAGACACTAGAATAGATAATTGCTTCTGCTAACAAATAAAATGCAGCACAAGAAGGTGCTGTCAAAGGAGGAGCTGTCAACTAATTTTCCCCTTGCCCATTATGCCCATGTGCCCATTGTGTCCAGGCACCTCATGGGTGTTTTTCCACCCTGTCCCAACCCAGCAACTCAACAGGTTTGTTTCAAAAAAGAAAGTTACAGAAAACTCCACAGCTGGGTTACTGCAAATACCTTCCTTTCCAAAACAGCTTGGAAGTCCGGAATCATGTTTTTTCCTTTCCTTTCTCAGCAAGCACTCAGCTTCTGCCCTCTGCTGGGCTCTCCCCAGCTTGGTCCTTTCATCTACCCCACATTTGTCTCTTTAGAACGTGTACAGTGTGTCCCCCTGGAGCACAGGGCAGGGAGGCATCCTCCTGTCCTCCACTCAGCCACCTCTTTAAAGCAATTGTTACAGGGAACAACACAGGTACGTCTCTCTTGGTTTCTCCCACAAGAGAGACATGGAAAGTGACCACCTGCACCTCAGCAATTCCTCAAAATGCAAGCCATGCACAGATGCACAGTAAGCTTAGCTCTCAGTGGAGCAGAAGGCAAGAAGCACAGTGCAAAACAGTTCCAGTGCACATTTCAACCTGAGCCACACAACAGAAATGAGGTTCATGTAATTCTAGCTAAGTCAACCTTAAGACTAATTGTATGGGATGCACCCAAGATAACCAAGATTCTTAAACACATGTATTTTGACAGCACAGAACCATCTCCTACTGGGAGCTTTGAATAAAGCTGCTGACACCAACCAAACACAGCAAAGTTCAGCTCATCAAAATAACATCTGCAAAGGGTTTTGAAATGGCAGCCTTGGAGCAATCTGTCAAAGAACCACAAATAAAAACCAGGAAAGGAAATACAACAAGAAAATATAAAATGAGACACACACTCCCCAGCCCCCAGAAAAGGTATAAAGAGGCTTCATTTGCAGAACTAAACACTGCATTTTCCTCATTTCATATTGCTAAATGCTCTTCCAAAACAGCAGGCCATGTTTTGCTGCTCTACATACACATACTCTGTGCTCAGAGAAGGAAGCCTCTTATGCCTCTAGACACACAATTTGGCAGCAAACAGTGGGAAAAGAAAACAGTGTCTCTGCCAGAGCAAGGAAGGCACTAAATGACAGCCTCTACCTTCTGCGAAAATGAGATTATTTGCGTGTGATCACACTGTCAGGGAGCCCTGGAGGTCAGTTCCAGCCTGTGGAGAGAGGGGCTGTGATCAGAGCACCATAACCCGCTGTACCTTACCCAGCAGCCCTGCCAGAGTCCTCATGTCCTTCTCCATCAGCGTGTACATCTCCTCCTCCGAGAAGCGCCCGATGCCGTGGCCGTACATCTCCCGCTTCACGATCCCTTTGGTCAGGTGGCAGAAGATCCACTTCAGCAAGTCGCTGAAGGGGCCGAAAAGCGAAACCATCTTCTGTGTCTCGTGAAGATTTTCCACCCACTGGCAATAAGCTAAAGTCCTGGAAGGATGCAGAAAGAAATTATAGCAGTGTAATCCCCAGAGAGCCCAAGAGCACCCAGCAGAGGCTCGCACAGAGGTCAGGCAGGTGCTTGCTGCCCTGATGGAGAGGCAGCTTCCATAAACAGCAGCCTCTGAGGCAATCGGAGCGCCAGCAGAGCAAACCCACTTTACAGTACTTAGGCAGACTGCCCAGTGCTTATTCTCTCATTAAATCATGACTCACTTCAGGAGAAAACAAGATTCATGTTGAAATATAAAGTAAAAGCTGCAGAATTCTGCTAAACTCCTGTAACAAAATGCATTTATCAGCTAAAGACAACTCACTGCACAGACCTGGGCAAAACAACAACAAAACAGCCCCCCAATAAATCAATCTTTCCCACCAACCTTTCTCCTTTCTATGCTGCTGACACTTGGGCAAGCAGTAACTTTGTTCCAACATAAATACTGAAGCAGTAATTTTTCAGAAAGTTTCTCTTCAAAAACTAAGAATAACATGAACTTTTAAAAATAAAATACAAAAAATTAAGAGGTGGTGGTTATTGAGTTGGTTTTCTCCTATACAGTCTCCTCTCTTCAAAATGCTAATTTTATGAGACAGACATTTCTAAAGGACTCTGTTGCATTCCATGCTTTATTGAATGGCAAGTAATATCTTTTTAAAGTCTTTTTATATAATTTGCCTCATCATCTTAAATTTTTGTTACCCACATGAGTTTTTGTTATTTATTAATATTACAGGCACACATACACACATATCTTGATTTGTTGCTATAGAAACCTATGAAAAAAGAAACATTAACTTTTTTAATATCCAGAAATTAGTATCTTTTAATATCTGGAAATTTAGTATCTTCAGAAATTACAAATAAACCAAAAAGACCATATAGATGAACTTTTGTCATAAAGTTCAAGGGTTTTTGGGAAAATAGCTAAAGGCACCTCAAAGTAGACAAGATAAACACAGAAGGCCTGTGGGGTCTCAGAAACACTGGGAATTAATACACATATTCCAATCCAAGCCATTCCAAGGCTTCATTGTTTTAGTTTGGAATATGACTTCAGTTTTATCACTGTACATATTTCCAACGCCACATAATTTCCTTAGTGCTGATATGATTCACATAATTCAGGAAAGGAAAGTAAAAAGAAAAACCCAGTATCTGCTGGAGAACTCCTGTGACTTCTTTTGATAACGTACATTTTATCAAACTCACATTGTCCACTGCAGTTCAATCAATGCCTTCTGCTCTAACTGCTTTCACTGAAGTCAGTAACAGTGAGGTGTGAACAGGCTTTGCTGCAAATGTATAAACAGAGAACAACAAAAATGTACCTGCTCTGCTACCGATGGCTTTGACCCTCAACAGATTATGCCACAGGCTCCAGCACTGTGTAATTATAACAAAAGCATCCTGCTGGCAGTTCACATGCTTCAACACCACTTTCAGAATGGGGTGTTCTGCACAGTCCTGGTTTTTCAAACTTGATGGATGAACTTGAGTCATTGAGCAGTTTCAGCAACGCAAAGCTTGAATCAGAGACAGATTTAGCAGACAGAGGCACCAGCAGTGCAGGAGGAATGTGAAGCCAACAAATGCAGCAGTAGAGCTACTGGAAGTCCTAAAGCACTGACTTTGTCTGGAAGATGTGGTGTGAGACTGCACTCTTCCAGGAACAAGGGTAAAGCAGGACTTAAGGCAAATGGAAAGAAGGCTGGCCTGAAGGCATAAGGGCAGGGATATTATAACCCATTAGATCAGGCTGCTCAGGGTCCCATCCAGCCTGGCCTTGGGCACTTCCAGATACAGGGCATCTACAATTTTCTGGGCAACCTGTGCCTCACCACCCTTGGAGTAAAGAACTTCTAATTTACTTACTGCCTTACTAACATCTAATTTACATCTCTCCTCCTTTGGTTTAAAACTGTTCTCCCTTGTCCTATCACTATCTACCCACGTAAAAAGTCACTCTCCCTCTTTCTTATAAGCCCTGTTTAAGTACTGGAAGGTCACAACAAGCTCTCCCTGGAGCCTTCTGCTTTTGATGCTGAATAACCTCAGCTCTCCCAGCCTGTCTTCACAGGAGAGGTGCTCCAGACCTCTGATCATCTTTGTGGCTTCCTCTGGACCTGCTCTGACCAGTCCAGATCTTTCTTATGCTGGGGACTCCAGAGCTGAGAAGAGGTGAGGTCTCACAAACACAGAGTAGAAGGGGAGAATCACCTCCCTTGACTTCTCTTGAGGCAGCCCAGGATGCCGTCTCATGTCCAGTTTTTTCATCCACCAGAGTCCCCAAGTCCTTCTCCACCATGCTGCTCTGAATGAGTTCTTCTCCTAATCTCTAAATTAGTATTTTTACTTGAATAAGCTAAGAAGAACTTGCTCTCTGAAAGCACTGCTCTGTCTTGCTGCAAAGACCCTCCTTCCCCAGGATGGACCTGACCTGCTTCATCTCTGCAATACAATTTAGTTACTTTGGACAACAGGCCTGGCCTGGAGAAGGGCAACAAGAAAAAGAAGTAAAAACAAAACAGAAAAAGAATACAGGAATTCCACTGCAGTGTTTTTTAAGTCACCCCAGTTGCACAAGATTAACCTGCTCACTCCAACCACACCAGTGAGCTGGCATCACACCAGGAGTGATCACCCATGCCCAAAATTGTTTTAATTTCATAAAACAGAATGAAAAAGGTTTCCCACAAAGCTAATTGGCCCATACTTTAATGCAAAAATACACTTTCCCAGAGCTCACTTGCTTGCCCTGGGAGAGAAGGTCTTTGTGTCTGGAAGAGGCAGAAATTAGACCAGGTGTTTAATGACTAGGACAACAACAGAGAACTACACAGAATTTGGGTAATCCTGCATAGCCTAAACTGTCAAGCACAAATCTTCAGACATCTGCTTGTCCCTTTCAATGAGCAGAATTGTTTCATGTCCCAAGTGTCAAATTTACATGGGCAATGAAGGCAGCTAAATAGACAATCACAGAATTTACTTCCAAAATGTAATGGTTCTGAGTAGACAAAACAAGGAAAAAAGTAGGCTCCAATTTAGGGAGAGTTAAAAGAATTCTATTCAAGGGTTCATTAATTTTCTGCCAAAATATGCTTCTCAGCATTTAATTCCACCCATCACTCCTATATTCAAACTACATTAGTGGAGTATGATCAATATTACAAAAGGTTAGGAAATGCCAGAAATTGGGTAGTCTACGTAATAATCTACTTCAGTACATCATAACTATACATTTTACACCGGAGTAAGCATTTATGGGATGACATAATTATTTAAATATTGGCCTGAACTGAGCATTTTGGGAAACATTACCATTCGTATTTGTGCCAGCACATCTGTACAAATCTTAGAGTAGAAATAAAACAATAATGCACTAAGGAGCAATGCTGTGGGGGTGAAGTAAATCCTAAGCCCAAATGTAACAGCAGCTTTGGCCTCAATACATACATCAGGCAAGGAGATGAAGAAAGTGACTCATCAACAGCAGCTTGCCTGATTATCCCAAAACTGTCTGAACTTCAAGGCAAGGGGAAGGCATTCACAAGGATGTGAACAGGGGGTTATTTCTCCTATCTGAACGTGCACAGACCAGAATTTCTTGACATACAAAAGGATTATAACAAATTCATTCCACAATCAGCTGTAGAAACCCCACCTGCTGTGCAACTTCTCAGAGCAACTGGTTTTTAAGCCACCAGCAGCATTCAAGGCTCACCGCTGTTAGCAGTAGGAGAGATGCTACTCTTAAAATTGGCTTGATGTATTTAAACATATTTACATTATAAAAATATTTTATGTTTAGCATTTGGCAAGTCTAAATACTGACTAAAGTCAGATTCATCCATATTGTCATATTATGCTCTTCCTGTGGGTCAAGCATTCATCACATATGATGCTTGCTTCTTGAAAGACAAAGCAAGAAACAAGTCAAATATATTTGCAAGTGCAGATATACATACACACACATTTATAAATCACACACATACACACACATTTATAAACCACTACAGTTGTGTTTGACAATACAGCTCAACCAATCTAATGGGTTCATCTGCTTAAGCCGAATATTCAAGGCTTTATGTTCTCACTAAGCACATTAGTGTCACCAAACTAAGATCTGCTTCCTGAGATTGAAGTGACAGAAAGCATCTCACAGCAACTGCTAGCCCTACAGGCACCCAGGAGGTGCCTGGCCTGAATCCCAGCAGTATTGTCAAGCCCAGCATGCCAGCTCCACAAGGAAGTGAGAATCAGACCTCTCTTAATCAGAGGTCTGATCCCACAAATGTGCTGCAGTTACACCAAAAACCCAACGCACTCCCCAGAGGTAGCTGTGGGTGCCCCACTGGTTTCTGGGGGTCCACGGGTCACTGCAGGCAGTGGAGGTAACTCAGAGCAGGCCTACAGCAGATGGCAGAGGTCTGCATTGGATCCAGGCCTGGAGTGAGACTCACAAAATTATTTCATGTCCATCTTTCACTGCTGGCTCGCCTCAATACCCATTCAGATTAGAGGACTTTTTTTTCTTTTGCCAGCTAAACATAGCAAAAGCTTAATGGCTTACTGCCTTCTCCAGGGACTGGAGCTCCAGCACCAGCTCCAAATGAGTCTTGTGCATCTCAGAGACACAGTGTAACCCCAGCATGGAAACAGGCAGGCTCACTTGTTATCTTCCTGCCTGAGCCCTGCTGGGCGTCCCAGCCTGGGGCAGAGAGAGGGTGTCCAGAGGCTGAGGCTCTCCACAACCCCACACTGCTCCCAACTCCAGCCACAGCAGTCACTTACACATGTAAGAGGCACTAACTGCTGAGGATCAGCCACTGCTTGGCAAAACTAAACATTTCTGGAGGAAATGCTGAGCATCCACCAGGGTTAGCTCCACCCAGAGACAGCGCACCACAGGATGTACTTTCCGTCTTTGTCCAATAAATGTACTACAGTATTACTAATTTATGATGAAGCTACTTTACATGCTGCTGGCACAAAACAGCAGGAATCACATTATGCATCGTGGCTTTGGAGGTTTGGTTTTATGTACCTCATTCTGCAGAAAGGCAATCACTGTTTCACATTCCTCACCATGGGACATGAGGACACCAAGAAAAAACCCTAAGCCTTTAGTTGGAAGGTTCAGGGACAGATGTGAAGGGATTCTACAACCACAGATGCAATGCTGTCAAGGAGAAATATGTCCTACACAGTGAAAGCCTGATTTTACTTTGGTGTAAGTACAGATGGGCAAAGTTTTTCTCCAGGAATTACAGCAGTACAACTGCAACACTTCATGGCTCAGGCTTGGCCTGCTACAGGAATCTGCAAGGTTTAACCTCACCAACATATCAAGTCTCTGGTACAGCTGGAGGGACATACCATAAGACTCACAGCTGGACTTTTTACTGCACTGCAGCAAAGATATATGCCTTGGAGGAACTCAGCTCTGTGTGACTACACAGGAAAAGCAACAGGGATACACAGCCAGCCATGCCCATCTCTGTTCCTGATGTAACATTGTCCACCTGTTAAAACAGGTGCCCCCTCTCTGGACCAGTGCCTGAGTTTGCAATACCTGTCTTCCACACCTGCCTATGTCACGTCCAGCAGTGGCCAGCCAGCTCCAGGGGAGCCTGATGGATGGACAACAGCTTCACAGAGGAAAGCACTGTGTAACTGAGACACAACAGCAGTACAAGCCTGCCATCAGTAATGATACATTTAACACAGTTAAATCTATGAACCACGAAACAACTGACACTAAGGCAAGGAGATGAAGCATTAGGGGACTAAATGGCTTCATCCTCCTTTTGGCAGCTGCAATAACTGAGGGTGGAAAACTGAACAAAAAAAAAGTTAACTTACAGGCTGCCTGTATCATGTTTGGGAGGCTATGACACTGCAGATGGGTATAACTGGTGAAGGCCACACTTCTTGGAAGGCAAAGATTTAATTTCTAAACCAAATCACTTCAATATGCTAACTGTGTGCTAAAATTGTTCTCCCAGGAGACGCTAAAAATTATTTGAAGAACTATATGTAAACATATTGCTGCTGATCTTTGATCAAAATGTGAAAGAAAAAGCAGATAAATGCATTCAATTTAAAACTCGCACACTCTTTTGAAGAAAAACCACGCAACATAAATGCAAAACTTAGCGCAGCAAGCACTTAAATGCATACTAGAAAGTAAACTATTGGGAGAAAGCCTTGTGCCTGCTAAGGGAGCAAATGCAGTATTCAAGGTGCATGTCCAGCTGATGCCTCTATGCCCAAACTGGAAAGGGCACTCAAGAAGGACAGAAATGTAAAGCACAGAGGAAATCACAGGAATTATTTCCAAAGGTGTCAGTAAAATGCATAAAGTCCCAGAAAGGTTCTATTTCTATTTTCCATTCATATCAATATTTCAGCTTCTCAGGATACTGTAACTAACACTGGACATAATCAATGGGCAGTGCTGTTAACAATCCATATCAACAGAAGAATCCTGTGTTACAGGAAAGGCAATGAGCCATACTGCAATCACTCACACATAATTAAAATCAGTAAAAGTAAGAAAACAATATTCTGGATTCACCACAGACACTGGAATCATTCCTCTACACCCCTCAGACCACAAATACATTCAGCCACCTTGATCTTTTGGTCTTTACTAACAAGGCTGCTCCTGTACAGAAGTCACATTAAGCAGAGGAGCATCCCACTGCTGCTTCCTTCTACAAAGCTGCAGCCAAAGGCCTGACTTTACACTGCTTGCACAGCACAGCTTTTCAAGGGGACTATCCCTGGCTCATACCACTGCACACATAAAGGAGCAGCAGTTTCCTAGGATGAAGAGAGTTGTGAAGTTAATAATTTGGTACCCAAGATTTCTGCAAGAGAAAAGAAGTATTTGAGCCCAAGCTCAGGGACACATCTGACAGCACAGAACACAGCCAGCTTTGCCATGCAAGCTTACCAGTACAGGTGCTCCTCCACCATCTTGGTCACAGCTCTGGAAACAGCTCTTTCATGTGGACCAAGGTGTTTATTTAAATTCACTCCAAGTTTCTCTTCCAAAAAGTCAATAATGAACTCGGTGCCAGATACTTTCTTGTGATTGTATTCAATCCAAGGCATTTTCCCTTGAGGAGAAAGTTTTCCATCGAAATAGTTCTAAGGGGGAAAAAATCAAGTAAACATACAAATATACAGACAAGAAAAGCCCTTCAGGTTCTGTTTTAATGAGATAAATATTTTTAAATAATTTTCTGTGTTCTTAAAGAAACAAATCCACAAATCTTTTTTTTTTAATAATACTCTAGAGTAACAATGGCTATTCAATCAGAGCAGCAGCTTTACCCTACATAAAATTCAGACAGAATTATTTCCAGGCCCTGCATGGTGTTCCATGCTTCTACGCTGAATGTCATGTGATATAATATTATTTAAATGATATTATTTATTATTTAAATACCTGGGTTATTTAAGGGTTGGAGATGCTCAGATCTTCCAGAAGATAGTGCCTGTTATCCTAAAGAAGTTGTAAATCACAGGACTCACAACTAAATTCAGTTCCTGCATGCATCTGCACTTTCCATGTTAAAAGTACCTTAAAAAAAATAAATTCACTACCCAACTCAGATGGCTGCATTACCTCCAAGGACAAAACACAGAGAGTCACAAGCATATATGAAAGGTATATCATTCCAGAAGGCATATCATTCCATGAGCAGAAGGGAAATCTGCTTTCTGCAACTTCAAAACTTAGAAATCTCAGACATTTACAGACATACTCGTTACAACTGGGTCTCCCAAGAGCCCAGCACAGCAGAGCACAGCATCACTGCACACTGCTATACCTGCCCAGCTCAGCACTCACACAGAAGCAGCAATGTGTTTTCCTATGACAAGGCGAAACAGAGATTAGAGAATTTCTGTCTCATGTAACAAGCATGAGAGGAAATGCTGGCTGCCAAAACACGATCAGACATTTGTCTCCAATTCTCTTACTCCTGAAGGCAGAGACTCAAGGCACAACCTTTTTCCTTTCTTGTGATTCCCATCCTTGCATCCTGTTATTTAGTGAATGAAAACTCCTACCACAGAAAGCTGAGCAGCAAAGGCTCTGCACTCAATCTCTGGCAGTCACCCCAAGAATTTCAGGACCTAGCTCCTAATTGCTGGAGGTTTGGGGCTTGCAGTTCTGGATTGATGTTTGGGTGTCGAGTATTTACCCTTCCTGAATCCATTTAAAACAGATTAAGGTGCTCTGGCAGCAAGGAGCATACACCAGAACACGCCTCCAGCTCAGTCTGAGAGCACCAGCATCCCGGCTGCTCCCCCAAATGCAGATGTGCAATGCACTGGGATCATGCAGCCGTTCCCAAAGGCTCTTCCTTCCGGGTGAAAATGAACAGGAACACCTCTGGGAAGCAATGCCTTCTGGCTGCAGCCTTTCCAGGGCTTGTGCCCAACAAACAGCATGGCAGGGACACTGGATGATGCCATGTCTCACCTACCTCACCCCTGTGTGGGTGAACAAAGCAGCTGAATCCCTCCCACCCACACCTGTGGGTGACACAGGCACCAATCCCATGGCACAAGCTCTAAATCCGCTGAACATCTGAAACTGAAAGGAGAGCACTGCCCTGTCCTTCCACCTTCCAAGACCTCTCCTTCATCAAAAATGGCCATTCAGCACTGAAACTGACACATTTCCATAATTTTTCATTGTGACTTTACTGCAGAAGCACAAGGTTTTCCTGGAACTACAGACCATGTTTAGAAGATCCTAAGCATTGCTGGCTTAATCTTCATTAAGTCCTTCCATTAAGATATTTCCCCTCTTGTGCACAAACACTGGTGGTTTGCAGAAGCTGCTGGACTTGAAGATGTGTTTATTACATCTTCCAATTACTGCAGTCCATACCATTTGCAACCCAGTAAAAAAGTAAGTTATTACTCAGCTGCACATTTCTTCAAGCACATATATCTAATACATATAAATACATTCCCTAAAAAGATTTTTGTGTTTCACTACATACGGTTTATCAAACAAAATAGGAAATATCTTTCACTGACCTGAGAAAAATCTTAGTCTCTTGAGAAATCTGTTGTACTGTTTTTGTATCCACTGCTCTCAAACAGACATTTTTAGGCTTGAAACCTCTGCATCCTTATGGCTGATACTAATTGCTATCAAATATTTATCAATTTTCCACTTGAAAATTGTTCCAGCTGCTAAGCAGGAAAACGCTACAGTATTATTAAAAACCAAAAACAAACGAAAAGAATATCCCTTTTCATTCACAGTACATTAAGTGCCTGCAGAGCAACAATAACAATAGCTCTACAGAACCTCATTCATAAGGAATTTACAAAAAGAATGGCACAAGGTATTTCTAGGGTAATTTTACAGTACTATGCAGAAGAAATTAGATTCCACATTTTCCATTACTCCCATTTATGATTTTACATTCACTCATGTCTTTTCCTGAGGAGGCTGCCATTTCCACAGACCTGGCATGAAAACAGCACATTCCTGCTGTGCTAATTATTTATCAGATTACATAAAGGCTCAGCTCTTCATATTCTTGAGGAAATCAAGGAATACCCAAAAGATCTTGATGAGCACACAGACAGGGCTCTTTCAAAGCAAGCTTTACCAAGAAAAACATCAAATGTTTTGAAAAAACAGCTAGGGATTATGACAGCCCAGCTGGGGTGGGGCTGCCCAAACCATTTTTCACGGAAACTCACACATAGATAGGCAGATTCCAGAAAACATAAGCACATGACAATAGTGCATGTTTTGGGAGAAATTCAGGTGATAGTAAGGTAGGAATATGTCACTCTACTCCAGCCCTCACGTGCCATTAAAGCACGTTGCATAACACAAAGCACAATACTCAACAGTCTGATGCACCAAGGAATCAAAAGTGTAAAAGCTGTTTGAGCACCTCACTGTCTTCTGTTCACCCCGTTTCAGAACCCTCCCTCCAAAGCAGTCCCTCCCCAGCAAGGTGATGACCACTGCAGGTCTCCTGGGACGAGCACCAGCTGCCACCTGCAGCACCTCTCCATCATGGCCCCTGACAGTGTGCATGGAAGCAAGGTGTTTTTTCCTTCAGGATCCTGCTGATCCCCCTTCACACCCACCCTGCTGCCTGCCAGGCAGCCTTGGATCACCTACAGCATCCTAAGGGTAGCTCAGTCATGAGGGAACAAGACCAAAGTCTACAGGAAGAGTGTAAGAGACTCCAGCCAAGAACAGTTCCCTCTTCAGCTCCCCTCCCACCCAATCGACAGCAGCAGCCACACTTTCCTCCACTCAACAGAGCCCAATGCAGCACCACACTCCTAACACAAGGACAGAAACCATATCTGCTTCTTCCAGAAAAAAAAGAGCTGTGTCCTCAGCTTATGAGCTCAGCTCCATCAAACTTACCTCTAAAACCTTTCAGAGGGTCAGTGACCCCACAAACACCTTAAGCCCATGTAAGCCAGCACGGCTCAAAGCGCCATCCTGGTGTTCCCAGCACCCACAGGACCCATTCCTGCTCCCACAAAATGGCACACAGAGCATGTGGGGAATCAAGCTGAGTTAAAACCAAATAAACTAAATGTCATGGCTCTAGCCAGGCCAGCTCTGATCAGCCTGAGCTGCCACAGAAAAGCATGTGCAGGAAGGGACAAGGGCTGAAGGTAGGCATGTTCCTTTTGATGGTCTCGTCAGTTTCGTGTACGCACAGCTAGTGAGAGACATGCAACACCAAAAAGTAATGCTGACCTTCAGTACAAAAACTGAAGAGGGGAGGATAACCCTCTAGAAATTCCTCTCCCCAAAAAGCTGTGTGATTTCTGACCGGCATGAGCTCTCCAAACAACTCCATCCTGAATCACACAAATGCTGTGTTATCTTTCAGAAGTGACCATCTACAGCCACAACCATCTTTTATAATGCAGTTTTATTTACCTACTCTCCACCAGAGCAAACCTGACCATCACAAACCTTTGAACTGCATCAGCCACTAGAAAGAAAACAGATCTCACCAAGAGAGTCACCCCCTCAAACGTGCAATTTCTACCCAAATTATTTTGAGAACAGCAATGTGCACAAAGCCCTCCTGCTCCAAGGACATGTTCGAGCTTCAGAATCTTGCAAGTTCTCTAAACCTAAATGAGGAAAATACATCCCACAGGATGGAAGTCTTCCCCTTTAGTACTCCCAAGCATCTGATTCAAATCCCACTGAATTGTAAGAAAACATTAAACTCAGACTTTTAAAGAATTAAGCAAAATGTACTAATTAGACTTTCTTTCTCTTCCAATGTAAAGGAGTTTAGCTGCATATGAAGCTAAATATCAATGGCAAATGTGTTAAAAAAAGGTGCAATAGGGTTGGTTTTCCGTTGTACAACATTTGACTTACACAAAACATTCTTCCTAACACCTTGGTATGGAATAAAATGCCAAATTTATATTAATGAGGAAAAAACAGAGGGAGAAGAAAAAAGGAAAAGAAGTCCAGACATTTCTTCTACCTAAGATCTTAGTTATATATATCATCATTATTTTATCATCTTAAAGGCATTCAGTGCTTAACACACACAGAAAAAGAAAACCATCTCATGTCTCAAAAAGCCTGGGTGCTGCACAGCTTGCCAACACCACAAGATGTGTGCCACACTTGCAGTGTCCCAGCTCAACCTCAATGCTAATGGGCAAGACCATGAGATTCAAGCGTCCACTCTTACAGCTTTCTTTCACTGGAGTAGCTCAGGGTTCATTCTCTGCAGGAAGATGGCATGGGATGCACCCAACCACAATTAAGGAGCAGTATTCATGACCTCTAAAAGCAATCCTATCTCACTTCACTGGGGAGGAAGCATTAGCCATGGGAGGTGAAGCAAAAGGTAAGCACTTCTTCCCAGACAGCTTTAGAGATAAGGCCTCCACAAAAAAACAAGAACCTGCAGCTGTCTAATTGTGGTGTCTTTAGCATGGTGAAATTCAAGGATCAAATAGTCTTCTGCTTTAGTTTTGGGGTGCTATTTAGTGTTATATAAATTCCAGACTATCCTCCCACTTCAGCATTTTAACATTGATTTAGCTTCGCCAGTTAAGTCTACAGCTGTTCCAGATAATCTTATTCAAGTCATATCTTTAAAGGTTATACACTAAATTTAATTGGAGACACAAAAACGTTGGCAAACCCACCTAGCTGTAGGTGTATGTTTACATCTCCCTGGGTGAGACAGACTGGGGGAAGGAGAGGCAGGACGCCTATGTGCCATTGCACGCAATTACAGAGAGCTGCAAGGCAAAGGCAAACTGCACGATGTACCTGGTAGGGTAAATCAGCCATCCTCAAGTACGTTTCCATCTTCAGGCAGAACGGGGATAAACTCGGAACGCCATTCCTAGGCCTTGAAAACTGATGCAGTATGATAGCATCCTTCGAATCGAGCTCTTCCTCTTTCCTGTCAAAAAAAAAAAAATTAAAAATATAAAAAACACCAACAAACAAACAAGAAAACCAAGCCAAATCGGACAGGCGCACAATACATCAGTACATTGAACAGACAAAGGAGAAACCGCGGCTCTCGTCAGCCCTCGAGGGGTTTCGCTGCAGGTTTTGGTTGCCGGGTCCGGAGGCAGCGAGGGCCCAGCCCGGGCCACCTGTGGGGGCGAGCGCAGGGCTCGCTGCGGAGCCGCCTCCTGCGCTGCTGCAAAGGGCGAATGGGGGGGGAAAGAATGGCAAATGGCAGAAGCACGGTGAAGGAGAGACCCCGACCCGCCGGGCCTCGCCATCCTGACCCCGCAGGTGTAAGTGGCTCCGAGCGCCGCCCCGGCCCCGCGGGGACGCCGCAGCCCCGCAGCCTCACCGTATGGCCAGCAGCTCGTGGAGCAGGTACGCGGCGGCGGCCAGCAGGGCTCCGCCCGTCAGGTACAGCGTCTTCTTCCACCAGGAGTCAGAGCCCAGCGCCGCCATGGTGCCGCCGCCGCCCGACAGCGGGAAGGCGACGATCTCGCCCCCATAGAAGGCGGGCGGCGGCTCCTCGGGCCCCGCGCACCAGCCCAGCGACAGGCTGCGGTTGCGGCTCAGGTCCGCCACGCAGGAGCGCGGCGCCGCCAGGCCCACCCCCCACAGCATCCTGCGCCCGGCACCCGCATCCCCCGCCCGGAGCCGCCGAGCCCCCCGCCCTGCCCTGCCCGGCCCGGCCCCCGGGCCCAGCCCGGCCCCGCGGCGGGGAAGGGCCGCGCCGCGCTGGGCGGCTCCGGCGGCTCCCGCGGCTCCCGCGGCCGGCGCTGCGCGGCTGCGCGACCGCGCTGGGAAGGGAGGGGTTGGGATGGGAGGAGAAGGAGAAGGAGAAGGAGGGGATGGGGTGGACCCGGCCGGGTGTGTCCTGCCCTGCCCTTGCGGAGTCCCCGGGCCCGGCAGCCGGTGTGCGGGGCTGAGGGCGAGGTGGCTCGCGAGCCTGGCGTGTCAGACTGGCCGCGGTCCGAGCATCGCCCTGCTGCTCCTGGAGGAGCAGAAGCCTCGCATTCACCCGGTATTTGGGACAAAAAGAGCCACCCCCGTACGCCTCCGCCCCCGGCCGCAGCTGAGCATTGGCGCTCTGTGTCTGCAAACACCGCCTTGATTTTCTTCTTATTATTCTGGTGCTCGATGAGGTGACTGAGGAAAACATCCTGTGAGCAGAAAGGGAAGCAAAATGGCTTCAGAGCAAATCCCTTGTCCCACAAGGTCATGAGATTTTAGTGGCACTGAGGGGCCCAGCTTTCCCTGGCCTCCCTGCTGCAGTAGGATCTTTGGGAATCCCATGATGGCATGAGCAGGACTTCACCTGCATTCTGCCAAATATCCTCAGCTCTGCATATCACACCAACCCCAAAACAGCACCCTTTGTGTTTTGGGTAATACCTCTGCCTAAACAGCCCCTTGTCAAATGCTGTGATGTGTACATAGCTGCTCCAAAATGCTCCCACAAGTTGGATATTTTATTATGGCATCGGGCAGGAGAAATTACCTTATCCTTAACATAAATGGACACCGTTTACAGTGTCCAGGAGGAATGGACCTCAAAGTCTGTGATCAAGACTTTGTAGATGCTTTACCTCAGGATATGGGACAGGTGGGACAAAGGAGGTGAATGAGGAAGAGGAGGTCCCTGAGCAAACTCATGAAGTTCAGATCCATATGGTGGCTTCTCCTAGTGCCCCCAGGAGGCAGTTTTGAGTTTAATTTTTCTGTGCAACGTCAATGAGAGCAACTTGAAGCTGTTAGGAGAGGTTTAGGTTGAATGGTAGGGAAAGGTTCTTCACCCAGAGGGTGTTTGGACACTGGAACAGGCTCCCCAGGGAAGTCACAGCACCAAGCCTAGCAGAGACCAAGAAGGTCTCAAGTGTGATTCTTGAGGTTGTCCTTGCAGGGCCAGGAGCTGATCTTCTGTACCCTTGTGGTCCTTTCCATCTCAGGACAGTGTATGATTCTGTGATTCTGTGAACTGTCCCTGCCTCCTACCTGCACTCACCGGGGAAGGCTGCTGTGCCCTGCAACCTTCCTGCAGCAGCTCCTTGCAGCATTTTGTTTTGTTCCTCACTTTGAGCTTGTTGTTTACACACACTCAGGAGCCACAGGCTGCCATGCAAGTATGTGTTCAATACTGTGCTGATACTCTGTCTCAGGAGTCAATGGGATCAGAGAGGTCCTCACAGTAAATCTCATTCCACATACAGGTTGTGCCCTCCACTCATCCTTAGCAAGGTGCTGGCTGAGCAGCTTCTGCACAGCTTTTGAGCTATCCCACATGACAGGTGATGCACAGGTAATGAAACAGGAGTGGAAAGTGAGAGCAGCAGCCTTTTCCTGCCACAGCTGATCATTTGCAGCATCCAGTTTTGTTAAATTCTTACGACAGGGCAATGAAGAGACAGAGAAGAAAAGTGCTTTTTCTCTGCAACAGCACCAGCAAATCTCAGGCCAAAGATTTGTTTCAAGTAGCAGACAGCCTAATAAATCTGGACTGCCACAGCCTAGTAGCTGGTCTCAGCTTTTGTTCCTGCATGGGAATTGCTTGCTGTGTTACTGATAAGAAGGATCCAGTTACAGCTGGGATCTAAGTTTCTGTGAGGGCAGGGAGAGGTCCTGGGCATCCACATCCCAGCTGCTGCCACTGCTTGACTTTCAGAGGCAAATGAGTTATCCTGAAATCTGTGTTTTTATCAATGGCCAGCACAAATGAGACCTGTGGGGAGAGCAGAGAGGGAAGGTCCTGGTGCAGACCCATAAAAGTTAGGCAAACCTGGATGCACTGCTGCAGTTTGTGCTCTGAAGATCGAAGCTGTGTTTTGGTGGTCCAGCTTATGCCTGGTTGCCCCAGGACTCCTAGAGCAGCACTTCAGCCAGGTGTTTGGCACTTGCTCAGTAAGGGCACTGCTACCCTTCTTTCAGAGGAGGGTTTTATGCTGTGTTAACCCCATTCTGGCTGCAGTGTTGCTTGGAAGCTGCAAGAGCCCAGAGCACAACAATGCCTTCTAGAACAGTGTGGAAGCCTCAGCAACAGCACATGTACCTCATGGTTTGTCAGATACTGATCTGCATGGAAACCCCAGCAGCCCTGCTGTCCTGCTCATAAACAGGATTTTTAGATGTTGATTATTACCTGCATGGTGGTGACCAGGCCTGGCCATTTAAAATGTGCAGGTCCCAATGTCACATCTTGTTTGCCAGTTTAACAGCAAATAAAGAGCATGGGTAGAACACAAGTACCCTCATACCTGTCCCACACTAGGTTGTCCTGCTAGTGGTGCTCTGCCAGCCTTTCTTCCTTCAGGTTTCAAAGATTTCTGCCAGCTGGTATTGAATCCATTTGGTCTGGCAGTCTGGTAGTCAAGCTTATCACCAGGAAAAACAGCAAAAAGTGTGTGCTTAGCCTGCTTTTTCCCTGGCTGTGGAAGAATGCAATGTCCCTTCCTTCAGGCACACTGTTGCAAATGACTTGTATTAGGGAGGATTATTAGCTGGAAGCAATGCCCACAAACCCAAGTATTGTTTTCTGCTCCTGTGCATTGCAGGTGCCACAGTCTGGGTGGTTCCTGAGACATGGTCTGATTTTCCCAAATTTGCCTCAGAGAGGCTCACAAGAGATTCCCACTGCACTGGCAGCTGCCTCGCTGTCTCACTTAGGGAGGGTGGAAATCCAGCTAAATTAGCATGTTTGCTTAATTATCACTGTTCACTTTTTTGAGTGGGGAAAATGAGAACTAAGAGTGATGCACTCAAAGTCTGTCTGGCTGCAAACACACACCAAGTGCAGCACAGACTGCAACAGTCATCCCTCAAATACATCACACAGAGCAAAAGACCCAATACATTAAAGTACACTTCTATCTGTAATCTGTTCTAGTCCAGCTGCCTAAAGGAAGAGAGAGTAACAGAATAAAATAAGTAGATTTTTCTAGTTAACATAAATCTGACTTTGTTATATAGCAAGTCCGATTTTTCTTCTGAAGCCTGCAATTTGATTTGGGGGCAGGAAGGCACTTAGAATGTTACTAGATTCTCTGCATTGGCATAAAGACTCTTGATCTTCATTACCTTTTTTTTTTCCTGTAATGTCCTTGAGTTCATTGCACATCTTTAAAAAAGCCTGAGATTACCATGGCAGGCTGCCCACAAAGGTGGCATCAGGTGGAAACCACAGTCTGAACCCGGTGGTTTGTGATGGGACATTGTGGAGTGCCAGTGCACAAGCTGTCCCAGCTGTGTTTTAGCTCAGAACTAAGTCAGATTTTTAAAAATCAGAGCTCATGCTCTGAGCTCATGCTTACCCCAGGTTTTACTTCCATGTACTGCTGGGTTTGAAGAGCAGAGTTTTACTCACTAGATCTCCCCTGGGGTTTCAAGAAGTAGGGCCATCCATTTTTCACTTACTTCCTGCTCTGGTGTCATCCATGGCTCCTACTCACTGCCTCTCTCATTCCCAAGTGCTCAAAGGCAGGGCAGCACAGAGCTTTGAGCAGCTCCATGAGTCAGGGTGGGTTGGTTGTACAGGTTGTTCTGCCTGAAGTGAAAGCACCTTGCTGTGCCCTTGCACAGGGACTGGCTGTCCCCAGCTCAGGCTGGGCTCTCAAGTCATCCCATGGTATGGAAGTGCTTTCCTTCTCTTTGAAGTAGCCCAGACTTACTGTCACTGCCACTGACAATTTCATGGGTTTTGTGGTGAGGTCTGAGTTTATGAGAGGGTGAAAAAAAGGTTTTTCATCACCAGCAGGCTTGCAGGATCCTTCTGAAACAACCCCTGACTGCTGCCAGGATTGGTTTTGTTGTAATATTAATGATCTCTCAGGGCAGCTTGAGTTTCATAAACATGTCTTTTTAATTATTCATATAAGAATAGCCAAGGTATAGATGCAAAACAGTAATGCTTTGTTTCAGTTTGGATTTAGAAAAGGAACTAATGATACTTTAATGACATATAAAGGCCCAAATGCATAGAAAATGCAGAACATCAAGAATCTAAACTACTTCAGTTCTATATGGAAGTGTCTCCATGTAAGTCCACATTAAGTGCAATTCCAGCAGTTCTCCAGAGTTTACTTTGCACTTGCTGGGAAACAAAGCCACTTTCTAAGGCCACGCATACCCTGAGTCTACCCTGAATGATGTAACTCAAGTTCCTTGCTTTCACGGGGGGCGGGGGAAGAAAAGGCTTTGCAGGAACCCTCCTTCTTTCTGCAGGTGGAAGTACTCAGGCTGGTAGCTGAGTATAGCTGACTGCTACTCAGCTGACCGACCCACAGTCTCAAAAATCTTTAGTTGTTTTTAATTTTATTACTCTGTTTTACAAGATTTTTGGACAGCTGGCAACCCTCCTAATGTCATGGGGGTAGCTACATGATTTATAGTCTGGTCTTTCATATAAACTTTTCTCAATAGAAGAATAATGTTGGGAACCTGCTACAGATTGCTTGCCATAGCCTGGTGCAGTGGTTCCCAGTCTTTGTCCATTATAGGTGCTCTCTGATTTACAGCATCCTCAGAAGTAAGTAAGATTTGCAGTACATACTGCCATGACCTGGTTGGCATCTCAGTTCATATTTAACTAATAATAGAGATGTATGAAGTTTTTGCAGATTTTCTTACACAGCTTTCCTTTCCTTACCATATTTACTTTTTTCAAGAGGTCTATATGGTCTTCATATTTTCAGGGAAAATGAGTTGGTTCAATTCCTCTGCCTTAGATTTGCTTGTAAGCCCTAAGGTGGTAATAGAGGTAAAAGCACTGGCTGCTGCAGACACTGCAAAATGGAGCAGTGTACCATTAGGGAAAACAAACCCTGCCAATCCAGAGCAATTGGGCCACAAAATGGGAAGAGGAGATCATTCCAGCATGACACATTCATCTGCAAATAAACTGTCAGCTGAAAGCAGTGGGAGGGGAGTGAGAAGGGATGGGAACAGGAGGAGGAGAGACCTTTCCAGAAGCCATATTCCTGAGGCCAAGGCTGTGCTTTCATCTCCCAAGAGCTCTGGGAATAAAGACAGATGGGAGAGACAGTGGCAGAGCCAAAGGCCTGCAGTCTGCATCCTCCAAGAAGGTGAACTGTTGAGCACTGTAGAACCTAGGGGGATTTTGGTTTATTATAAATTTGGTTCTGGAAAAAAATGCCTGTTAAGTAATCCTGTAGACAGAAGCTTTTTCCTTATCCACAGGTGAGATTCAATAAGGGAGAGGTGCTGCACAACCCACATGCCCTGACAGACCAGGTAAAGTTTGTTTCATTGCCTGCCATGAAGTTTTTCAGCCTGTGTAGCTTCCTCCCTTAGTTATCCTTTCAAGGGACATCATCTCATCTAACAACACCTTCAGAAACTTCAGTGTCTTCATCTGGGGCCTCATACTTCTTCTGGAGAAGGTAAAAATAATGTTTCTCCAGAGCACTTCATCTTCAGCCATTGCAGTGTGACCCAAACCCCACCCTACACATGCGTATTTCTTCTTAGCAGACACCTTTACTTGGCAGCTTTGGTAGGACTTTTCTTACTATGGTGTACTGAGAAATGCTGTTCTGGTGATTTTAAATTCAAAGGGTTGTTTTTCCTGGCTGCAGAACAGAGACCTTTGGACAAGTTCATGGTCAGAGAATCACCTCAGTATTCCAAAGCTTTGTGCTCTTGAGAGGTTAGATGGTCTTGCTGTTGGGATTGGGAGGGCTGAGAGGAGGATAATGAACACATACCTCTCTTTGACATCAAAAGGCAATCTGGTAGTGCTTTGTTAAGAAAGAGCAACATAGGGATTTACTGGTTTTTAACATCCCTGAGTGTGGGAGAGACACAGTGCTCAGTGTTCCTGCAGCAGCAGTGAGCACTGGGTGGCTGTGGATGTGCCCATCCAGGCCAGGACCTCCCCAGTTACAGCTGGGACCAAGGCAGGGAGCACCCCAAAGGGTCCCCCAGGGATAGCCAGGTCCTGTCAGTTCTGTAGAGCAGAGCTTGGAGGTGGAGCAAGGAGGGCAAGGTGCTGAGCTGCCACCTCTGCCACAGCTGGAAGGCAAAGCCCCGTGTGTCAGTGCTGGGGCTGTGCTCCATCCCAGGGCATTTGGGGTACATCTGCTGATTTACATTTGAGTTGGATACATCCTTCTGAGCTATCCTTTAGTGTATGTTTCATTTGCTTTAATTATTTTATGTCTGCAGGTTGTGTGTG
This sequence comes from Zonotrichia leucophrys gambelii, assembly GCF_028769735.1. Lineage (NCBI taxonomy): Eukaryota > Metazoa > Chordata > Aves > Passeriformes > Passerellidae > Zonotrichia > Zonotrichia leucophrys. Next base: position 2,471,935 of record NC_088172.1, on the reverse strand, counting down.
CATATTCTAACTCAGGAAAATAAACACCATATAATTTTCTCTATCTTCTACTATTGTAAGATTTTATATAATACAGCTCCATTATAGGAATGTTACATTGATCTCCAGTTATTTTTGTTGTTTTCTGGTGTGGGGTTTTTTTTGGGTTTTTTTTTTTTTTTTTTTTTTTTTTTTTTTTTTTTTTTTTGAGGGGGGTGTTGCTTTGCTGGGGTTTTTTTTGTGTTTTGTGGGGGTTTTTTTTGTTTGTTTATTTGGGTTTGTTTTGGGTTTTTTTTTTGGGGGTGGGAGGTTTAACATACCTCATGAGAATGCAGCAGATTTTTCAGATGTATTAATGGAACACTAATGGTCTTCACAATCCTTTTAGGAAGAAAAAAATATTATGTCTTTTTAGAACAAGTAAGTGAATATTGATCATATCACTGGAGTGACTCCATGGGGGAGTACAGGCACAATAAAATGGAGATCAAAGTATATATCCTGAATTCCTAATGCACTGAGAGGTGGCTCTGCAATTAATGCTTGTTTGAGCCCAGACAGGTCAGGTAATTTTACAGTCTAGGTGAAATCCCAACCCTTCTAGCCCTATATTCTAATATAACATGACATTTTATATTGCTTCATTGAAACATGTGTCAATAAAAATAAAGTTTACCATCAGCACAAACTTTAAGTGATTAGAATTTTGTCCTATGACCTGGAGAACATTGTGAATGAGAAATCTGTCTGCAACTCATGGTTAGTAAGTCACCACCTTTCCTTCTAGGAGCTCAGCAAGGTGTAGGCATTTGGAATGAGGCACTGGAGGTTAATGTGCAAGAGCAAGTGGGAGGCTGTGAACTGCGGAACTTTTCTGCTTCAGCCTGACACAGAGCCCCTCTCCATCATCAGCAGTTCCATCAGTAGTTCCCCTTCAAAGGCACACCAGAACCAGACTGCCCTCTCTACACCTCTGCTTCACATTTCTCCTCTCCATCAGAATCATACTTGTCTTCCAGACATTGCTCATACACCTTCTATTTCTGACTTTTCAATGCTCTCTCCCATTCTAGGCACCACTCCTGGGCACCTCTCAAACCCCTGCAAATGCAGTATCAGCCCCCACGCAGTAATTCATGTTCTGTCTCACTTTTCCTCCAGTCTGCTTCATCAGGCTAATTACAGACACTGATTCTTCTGACTTCTGAACTTCTAGACTGCATGGCATTATTCCTTTCAAGCATTTATAAAAAGTGTATGGAAAATAAGTTTATTTGTTTGTTGCCTTTCTTTTTAATTAAAGCTGAGATTTCAACAGAGTGAAAAACTTCAGAAGCCATTTTCAGAAAAACTTCCTACAAGATATTCATTATTCTTATCTCAGCTCACAGCCACTGCACAATTCCTTTCCCACTCCTTTCTCTCTCTTTTTTTCCATCCCCAAGGAACCTGACACAGGGTTTTAGTGGAAATGTAGAGGAAAGAAATTGTCAAGTCCTGCAAAAATGGTCATGAAATGTCACTGGACCACAAAGGAACAATAGGCAATAAGATGGCATAATGGGAACCACAGAAACTTCAAGTTGTATTTCTATTTAAAAAGGGGATTAAATGCAGATCTCCTCTGAGGCTCTCATACTACTCCAGTTGGGCTTGAGCACAATTAATGTGTCAGTTATTGTCTGAATGTGATGTTCCACAAGACAGACTGAGCCAACCTAAAAGCTTACTGCCCCTCAAGGGGCTGTTCTGTCCCATCTTCTCCCTCCATTAACTCCCAGTGCTGACCTCCCAAATGGCACTAGTCCTCCACAGTGGGAAAATTCAGCTCCCTGAACAGCCCAACCACCAGCAGCATCCCAGGGAAACACAATAAAATAGGAAAGAAAGCAGAAAAAAAAATTACACCTCAGACAAGAATCAGTCTGAGCAAAGAGCTGGGACTGTGACCACATGGAGCAATGTGGGAGAGATGAAACAACACAAGCCAAACCACAGCTGAATAGCCAAGACCACCCAGAACACCATTGTTTGCTCTGCTGAATTTCATTTTTTTTCTCAGGATCAGCTTCTTACTCTGATTTGTTTTGTTGCAGGAATAAATGGCTGGTAATAGAAGAGTCAAGGGTAGACAACCAGAAATAAACACAGAGGCTGAAAAAGACCAAATTCCAAATATTGTTTTTTCCCTATCCCAGGGCAAGAATCACCTCTTGCCTCACCCCTAGTTCTGGGTGCATGCCTGCTGCAATGACATTGCTTTTTCACTTCCTGCCACCACTGTTCCTGTAAGCATTGAAGCTATGGCTCCATAAACATGAATAGGCTGCAAAATAAAAGACAAAACATTTGCAAATTCATTTTATTTAAATTCTGTCCATTTCAATAGCATCTATGAAATTTCTGCAGCAGCTGGGCTAAGAGGTGTGAAAATGTCATTGGTTTTCTAGGCACAGATTTTAAGAAAAAAGTTTCTGGAGCACAAGTGCATAGTACATATTCACAGCACAGTACTGATTTAGATCTGTGCCAGTTGGACATTTATGAAAAAGGTAGGGATGTAAAACACCAAAACCAGTTCACAAGTGTAGGATATTTTTGTACTGTTTGTTATCTCATAAAATGATTTCTACTGCATTCTATCAATTCTGCATTTAAACAAGGTTGTTTTAAACAGTGGGGTGAAATATAGCCAGAGTAGTTAGGATAATCCCCAGGGGAAGAAAACTGAGGGGTAAGGACTGGGCATGGAGCATATCAGGACATCTGGAAACATACTAAAGTTACAAGGACTTGTTCAAGCAGTCCCAACTCATTTGTCCACACTGCTCTCAAAATTCTCCCAGTTTGACAGGGCTCTAATACACATGTAGGAGCAGAAGGTTAGATGCTTGTGGTAAGGTTTTTGTCAAAACCAGAGGTATCCATGGATAACCAGGTCCATGTGCTTGTGGTTTAAATGCCAGCCATTGTTCATTAGGTACAGGATCCCCCTTGTCAGCTTGGACAGAGAACCCAGGCAGCATCAAAGGGGGTTTTTTGCCTATGGGCAATAGAAATAACACTGAAAAAAGCAAAACACAACACCCTTTCCCTAGATGGTTCACAGTTTAATGAAAAACTAAAGAAAGTAACAAGTAATTCACTTTAGAATTGGACTTAATCCATGTGTGTCCCTCTCAAGTCAGAATATTCTGTGAATCTATAAAGTGAGGAAAAACAGAACGAATGAGAAAGCCAGGATAACAGCTAATCACAAAAGCATCTGGACTTAGGGCTCCTAAATAAAACAAAAATCAGCTCTTTCTGTGACAGTTTTATAACATTATTTTTATTTCACTTGACAAGTATCAAAACAAATCAGTGGAGGAGGGACTGCCTCATGGGGGATGTTTCTTGTCGGCTACATCAGGAACCTGTCCAGGTCTCAGTGCTTTTCAGAGCTGCTGGTAAAATTTGAAACAAGAGTCATACATTGTAGTAACTTAAATTGATGTTGTTAATTTGGTTAGGGGAACTCACTGGAGCACATGGTTTAACACACCTGGACACAGTTAGGAGCAAAGACTACTGGTTATCTCTTTTGACTCATTTTCTCCCAGCATCACTCCTCTCCTGAATGCCATGCACGCTGCATGCGTGACCAATGGAGCAGAGACTCCCTTGCAGGAGAAAGGCACACAGGGAATGATGTGTTCCTCCTGTGGACAGCGTCAGTGAAACCATTAATGAATTGTTGCTGCCAGTTCCACCGCCCTGCTCCAGAAACAATGTTTAACACAAAACTCCATGTGAACTCAGAAACTCACATGTAGCGGTAGGAGCTGTACAGATATTCTCAGACCACTTATCTAAGAGAAAATTAAGGGGTGACAGTTCAAAACTGCAGCTTATAGAGGTACTTTAGTGTAAAATGAGGATGTTAGGACATCACTGGGGAGGTTCCAAGGTTAAACCACTTCAACTGATGAACCTTTGGAACAATTTCTTTACTGGTGTAGTGGCTTCTCCACCACTAAACTCTTAAAATGATGATCAATCTTCTCAAAGCCAAGCTATAGCCCACAGAAATATTATGAAGCAGAACTTATTGTCATGGAAGCAATCACAAGAGATACTACTTCTTAATCTTTATTAGCTATGAATAACTATTATTTTCATTATAAATTAACTATATTCTTCTGGGCACCATCAAATCCATCAGGAAACTTGGATCTGAAGGCAACATGCAGATACAGCAAAGCAGGAAGAATGCAAATGTGTAAAAAATTAATGTAGCCCATCACACCTCTACAGCAGGAAAAACGCACAAGCAACTAAAACAGGGAGGAAAAAAAGAGGGGGAAAAAAAGTTTCATCCCTGCAAACAAAAACAAGACACCTTCCCAGCAGTGTACACACTGAAAGAAAAAGGGGAGGGAGGGAGGGAGGGGGGGAGGGAGGGAGGAAGGGAGGGAGGAAGGAAGGAAGGAAGGAAGGAAGGAAGGAAGGAAGGAAGGAAGGAAGGAAGGAAGGAAGAAGGAAGGAAGGAAGGGCGGAAGGAAGTGGCGGAAGGAAGGAAGGAAGTGGTGGGAAGGAAGGAAGTGGCGGAAGGAAGGAAGTGGCGGAAGGAAGGAAGTGGCGGAAGGAAGTGGCGGAAGGAAGTGGCGGAAGGAAGTGGCGGAAGTGGCGGAAGTGGCGGAAGGAAGGAAGGAAGGAAGGAAGGAAGGAAGGAAGGAAGGAAGGAAGGAAGGAAGGAAGGAAGGAGATGCAGTCATAGACAACACATGAAACTTCATTTAGAAAGTTCTGTTTCATTGTAAATTACTTTTCCTTACCCCGGCTCTAAAACATTAAGAACAGGTACGGCACCTGTTATAGGACAGACTGCTAATGTGTCATTATTCTAGCATGGAGCTCGGGTTGCTTAGTAAAATTTTACCTGCAGATTCTCTTTATTTGGGCAGAGGGAGAAGTTGAAAAATAGGCACAGATACAAGTATCTTTATGGTGAAGGGGCTTTCACTGCTGAGGAGCTCTGGTCTCAGAGACTCTTCTTCCATTTCACAATTACAGAAAAAGCAGAAACAGCAGGACTCAACAGTAAGTTTTGCTATTTTGTTTCCCCTGCTCAGGGAGAAAGGTGTATTACAGAAAAAAGTCTTTGTAGATATTGAGTGTTTCATATATTTTTACAGAGTTAAGGATCTTAAATACTTAAGGCATTTTATTTATTGCACAGCATTGTGGTTTTTAACTCACTCTACATCTATGCCATTATTCTGTAGAGAACTGAGTCCCAGCAGGACTGAAAACACCAGCACATAATAAAGTTCCCTCCAAGCTATGAACAGAATAATTTGCATTTCCCTGTCCAACAATTTGAAACTAGTTTCTCATGAAAATACTTAATTCTTTTAAAGCTTTGTTCATTTCAATCTTAAAACATTCCTGAGATAGTGGGCACTTGATTTTTTTGAGACCGCCCTGAGTATTTGGCCCAAAACAGCACGTGTATTATTGATGCAAACAGGACGCTTGTTGTTGGCAAAGGTTTTATTGTGTCCATCTGAGTAAAAGCTCACTTGCTGTTCTGGTGACAGTCCATCAGCACACAGTCAGACAGCGCTGTCTGGGACAGTGCCAGCTGTGCCAGCTGTGCCTGAGCTCTGTTGAACATCTGTCTGAGGCAGGGTGTCTGTGCTGTGTGGCTGTGGGGCAGCCCCGGCCCTGACAGCGTGCAGCGCGTAGTTCAGGCTCGTGCTCTGCACCCAGCTCCAGGAGCCCGAGAGCGGATTGTACAGCATCCCCTGCACGCTCCTCACGGAAAAGCCAGCTGGGAAAGAAAGAAGCCACATAAAGCAACAGATGTTCTTAAATATTGTAGGTCATTGCAACATCAAAGCTCTTTAGAACAGCAAGTCTGAAACATGCTTCTTCCTCTGGGCCGGGGGGGACGCTGGCCTTTGTCAGACACCCCCAGCTGCAGTGCCACTGAGAGCAGGTCCTGCTCCTGGCAGTGGCTCTGTGCCAGGCCCTGCCCCAGCAGCAGCTACAGGGCTCTGCTGAAACCCCAGCCTCACACCTCCCCAGTCTGGCTGACTGGTAACGTTTTCTGGAGGTGGAGACATGCTTCAGGTTGACATCACACACCCCAAAATCAAAATCTGAGCACATCTTTGCAAGGATTCTTCAGATTCGCTTTAGGAATGGAAAAATGTAAGAAAAAGGCACATGAATGCCATCAAGGGCTCGGTGCAAAGAAAGAGTTATTTATCACTCCCAGCTGAGCAGCACTCAGTTCACTGCATGGATCTGCTGTGTCCCAGCAGGATACAGGATGGAAGGCAGAAAACAAACACCCTCTCAAAACAAATCACTCCACTGCACCTGCTTCTCCTTTCAAAGAAGAACTGAAAAAAACCACCGGTATGTGAACTAGTATTAGTCATATTTCTTATGGCATCACTGCAAAGTGCCAGGAAAAGGCCTTGCCAAGAGAAAAGCTCCACTCATACTTGAGCTTCTTTGCAGTGAACTAGAGCAAAGTGAAATATTTGGTGAGAGGGTTTTAAAACATCTGTGGTGAAGGAGGGCAGAAGCCTTCCCAGCTCATTGCTTTGTCTATTTTAAAAGCAATCAGACCAGGCTAACTTAATTAGAAATAATTAAAATCAGGTTCACAGAGTTTCTCAAGAACTGACTAATGAATTTGTGGTAGGTTTCATCTTCACATTTTGGAAGAAATCTTTTAGTAACATAATATGAATAGAGAACACAGAGCAGCAAACCAAAAATAAAAACGCCTCCTCCCAAAGGAAAGGCAACAAACAATGCAGTGGCAGCAGTGCAGCCCCAGAGTGCCAACACAGTTAATTCCTCAAACCTGACCTAGAGCTTATGAACCACTTCAGAGCACACACTCTGTCACCAGAACACAATGGAAAACATTGGAGTTTTTTATTTAGGCTATTAAACAGAGGGCAGAGAACAGTGATTTTGTTCAAGTAATCACTGCATTCTTAGGATTCAATTTAATTTATTTTATGCAAAATCCAGTAAGCAGCAGTGTCTTTAAACCAGGAACCACACTCTTAATACATGACTGTTAACTCAAGCAGGAGAAGCTGTGTATTGTTGCCAGCACCCACCCCACCTAACTTATCCCTTTGCCATTTCTACAGGGACCATTTGGATTTCTCTCTCCATTCCCACCATCTGGCCTGAAACTTACTTGATTCCAGGAGACGCTCCAGCTCTTCAGGGGGAACAAATTTCTCCCATTCATGTGTTCCTTCTGGTACAATCCCCATTATTTTTTCTGCAACCACAATTCCCAGGACATAGGACAATTGTGTTTTATTGATTGTCGTAATGAATAAAGAACCTTCAGGCTAATTGAAATATTAAAATGTTCAATTAGAAGAATTTTTTGTATTTTTCTAAATGGTAAATTTAATCACATTAAGACAAATAATTTGTCTGTGTCAAAGTCTACACAATGCAAGACTAAGAAGTAATTTCATCCCAGGATAGATATTTATAACATTTTAATACAAGAAAGAATATAACTTTTCCTAACAATACGTCTCAGGAATCTTCAAAGAATCAACATAATCAGGTCTTGGGTGGCCTAAAAACTATTCCCTCGCCCAAAGAACACCTAGAAAAGTCACTTATAATATTTTCTGCTCAGGAAATGGATAAATAAAAGGTATTAAAGCATATACAATATCTATTGTTAAAAAAAAAAAAAAACAAGCCCAAAAAACCAAAAATCCAACAAAGCAAAAAACCAAAATAAAACCACAAAGCGCTTTTTAATTGAAACCAAAGTAAAATGTGAAATACTTCCTTAATTTCTGAGACTGCTGAATGCCATGCCATGCTTGTTTTAATAATTACATGGGCAAAGAAACAAAGCCAGAAACAAATTCTAAGTCCTTAAAGGACTGTTTGTTAGAAATAAGGGATAATTTCTTTGTCTCTAGCAGGCTAAAAGTTACTAATGTATTCAACTGAAATAATTAATATTTCTTCTGATGACCAGAAAGATAAAGAGAACAAAGAAAAGCTCCCACTTGTGTGCTGAGCTACCACCCCTCTTTTGCAAATGAACTAGCATCAAGATGAATAACCACCTGACTATCTCCAAAGCTTAACTAGGAACCTTTAAAAGCAATCCAGGATCTCTCTCATGTGATGTGATGCTAGTGCTGGAATAAAATCTTGTGGCAGAAACATGATTACAGAGCTCCCATGCAGTCTGAGCCACAGCTGTCCATCAACAGCAGCACTGCCACATTTTCTCTCACCTGTGTGAAATCAGATGCACCCAGATTCCTTCAGGTCCTTCAGCAACGCAAACCTGCAATGCTAGGTAATGCCTTAACACTCTTCTGAGGCCGAGTTGGAGAAATAAATTTCCCCTAGCTGTGGTTACTAAATTTGGGGAGATGCATTTGCATCATGGAGAAGAATGGAAGGCACTTGTAGAACATGCCTCTGACTTAGGAGGAGAAATGTGTGCAGATGTGTTTTCACACTCTTTTTAAAAAACCACAATAATAAAAGAGAATAAATATTCCCAATAATGAAAGCAAAAGCTCTCTTACCTTTAACACCTGAGAGCAACACTTGATAAACATTTCAAGGTCAGCCACATGCTCCACTACTTCAGAAGCTACAATTACATCAAAGGTTTCCATAGACTCTTCCACAATCTCCTCCAGTGAACTGGACTTGTACTGTATTCTCTCGGCCAGGACTGGATCAAATGACTTGTGCTGATCTGCTGTTCTAATGTTGTCCTCCACAGGATCAATTCCAGTAACTGAAGCTCCCAGTCTACCTAAAGGCTAATAAAAAAGAGTGTAATTTATTCTCTGCATGAAAACAATTTACTTAAAGGTTTCTGAAACTTTGCAATGTACATACAAGATGCAGAATGCATCAACACAAGACAAACAACAGTAAATTATGAGCTCTGATCCAGCAGTTTTATTTTAAATGTTTATTAAAGCAAAAACACCTTTGGATTTGGGAAAGGTGGTGTTAATTTTCTTAGAAAATTATATAGTGGACTATACACACATCTAAATTGTCTTTTAGAATAATTTGTTCTCAATTCATTTTGTTACAGCAAATAAAGATTTCTTCCACTTCTACTCTCTGATACAGGAAAAACAAAGAGGGAAAATCAACACAGTAATTAAAGGGGAGAAAACAATGCCCTATTTAATTACTGTCATTACTTTCTTCAACATCCACCTGTAATGGTAAATCCTCATATCTTTTTAATGGTTACTTAATATGTGATTATCTCTGGGACTTTCTCACTGCTGAGAACTAAACACTGATGTTTACTAGGATAGCATCAGCCTTGGCTGTCACTCAGGTTTCTCCAGTGTCTTCTTACTCCAAGGTTAGCACCTCAGTCATCACCTCTTCTGAAACTGACACAGGCTGTAGAACATGACCACATGTATGATATTCCAACCTGAAATTCACCGCTTGCTCAGCCTGAGAAGGTGATGCAGCACACCAGTTTTGCCAGCATTGTTTTGAGGGACCCCTCTCACAAGACTACAAGATTTTGCTCAAAAGAGGAGAAAAAAAACAAAGAAAGAAAACATGGGAGAAATTCCTTTGTAACACCTCACTTCAGACGCTGATGAAGTTCCCAGAGTAAGGCAGCCAGATGTGTAACCCTAAATTCACAAACCATCCCCATCACTAGTTCATTGATGGGACACAGCACTGTTCAGAGCCTGTGTGGACAGTGTTCCACCACAAACAGCAACTTCTCAGTCCCAAGTTTGTGCAGACTTCTCTGGAAGCCACTGTAACATCAGCCCCTTTACCACAGCAATCTCTACTGACACAGGACAGGTATGATTTGGGCGCTTGATGTTATTCCATGCATTTCCCATGAGATCAAATCAAAGGAGAGAATCCCCACACCCATGTAAAACACTAAAGATAAGCAGTTCAAATAAATGAATGTGTAAGAACAAGTTTATAACAAAAATTGTTTCTTTGGTAATGATGATGTCATGATTCCAGATATTCCTGCCTAGACTTACAAAGTAAAAAAAGAAAAATAAAGGAAGAAATATTCAAGGACTGTTTCATCATTTTTCCCCCTTCCTTTCCTTTACAATGCTTGAAATCTTATTTTCCTGATTTAGAATCTCAGAATTTTAGAACTTCTCACTACCAACTCCCTCATTCTCTGTAAACCACCACCACTATGCTAACCAAATACTCTATGGGCTTTTTTTGGATGAGTGCACTGCACTCTACTCAGTAACTAGCACATCATAGAAGAGAAAAAGTCCTCCTTGGAGGACTAGAAATTAAGCAGTGTAATTAGTACAACAATTCAAATACCTTGCACGCCTTTTTAGAAGAAAACTCAGAGCTCACTGTTTCTTACCTCACTCAGCAGTCCTCCTCCACAGCCCACGTCAAGAATCCTGATTCCAGAAAGTGGATTTCCCAGATGATAATTACCACTCATGCTCAACAGAGTATCTCTGAAAGAAAAGGGATGTGATTAAAGTTGAACCCACAAGGTGCTTCAATAGATGCTGTGGTTATCTTGAGCACTGGTAATTGGCTTTTTTTACAGTATTTTCTGAGGTCATACAGAAATAGTACATATTAAAAAAAAAATCTGTCTTCAAAACCATACCTAATAAATGGCACTCTAATATCATTCATAGAATGAAGGGCTGCATATTCTCCTTCTTCATCCCACCACTTATGTGCAAGGAGCTGGAATTTTTTCATTTCCTTTGAATCCACTGATGAGTGTGAAGTGCTGAAAGGTCTCTTCACAGTGAACCTAAATAATGAAAGCAGAATGTCATTAAACCAATACTAATATTTCCTGTCAGCTGAAATATGGGAAGAACAAATACTGCATCAGAAAATGCAAAAAGGTAAAACTCATGTTCCTTTAGAGATTCGAGTTCCACTTGTTTAGTAGCATACAGATATTATACATGTATGGGTAACATATCTTCTCAAACAGATGGCTGCATGCTTGTCATTTTTAAGCTGGCAATTAGTAAAACAAGAAGAGGCCACATCAAACATTCAAACGTGTGAGATATAAAAACGACTCCACGTGACACTGGCACGAAGTCACGAAGTCAAATTAAATTGTTACAGAAAAGAGTAGCCCTCATCACACAGGGTTATTTTAGCTACAATACTTACATGTTGCTTTTCATTTCAGTCAGAGAGACAGGCAAGCTACTACCAAATTTCAGTTGTCTTTTCCTGTTGGAGTCCTGAAGGATATCTCTCAGACCTGTCTGAAAAGACAGATCAGCATGGTCATCTGCATAAATAAAAGACATCCAAACGGAAAGCATCAGCTTTACAAGAAGTCAGAGACAAAACACCTAGCTGTAAGAGTGCTGCTCTAGCAGAACACTAACCATGCAAATCTTTGCACATTTGCTCACTATTGTACTTAGGGAATTGGGGATTAAATAAAAGAATGTATGCTAGTTCACCACCCCTGTACTCCTCAAATGATGTACAATAATTTGTACATAATTTCCAAATTAGGAGACTGAATGGAAAGAGCTTTTTTGCAACTGAAATGTTTCAGTTAGTGTAAATTTCCCCAAAATGTTTACCCTGACCGTGAGCTGTGCACACACACACACTCAGCAGTGCTGTGTTTATTATGTGTGGGAGAGACATACACAGCTGCACACTCATTTTGCGTTGTACGAACCGGTAAGGAAACCTAAGCAAAAAGCCCCCACGGACGGAGCACAGACAGGCCAGGAACAATATGCTGCAATTGCTGTCCGCTCCTGCTCAGCCCAGGCTGGCTCGGCGAACACTCGCTCACACCCAGCTGCTGCCTGGTCACCAACAGCCCCGAATCACAGCGATGCCTCGCTGTACCCAGAGTAAACCACCCCTGAAGACGATTTTAGGCCGCAGTGAGCGATGGAGCGATCTGGACACTTCCGGACTGCAAAGGAGGCGGCAGGGGAACAACACCTTCCCGGCCGGCCGGCGCCGGGCGGAGAGTGCCGTGGGACGCGGCCGGCAGCTGCCCGACACCCACCCGGGGCCGCCGCCAGCCGGAGGCTTGCGGGGCCCGGCTGCGAGGGAGCCGGCGAAGCGAAGCCTCGTAACGCCGCCCCTGCCGCCGGCCGCGCCAGGGCCCTTCCTCCATCCATCCCTCCCGCTCTGCCGCGCCCGCCAAGCGCCCGCTCACCGCCCGCAGCCCCCGGCAGCGCGGCCGCCGCCCGCCGGCGCCGCAGGGCGCGGGTGAGCGCTCGGGCCGCCCCGCCGCCCCACACGGCCATGGCCACCGCCGCCGCCGCTCTCGCCCCGCCCCGGTCCGCGGCCGGCGGTGCCGGCTGCCTCGCCGGGCGGGCGCCGGGAAGGTTCCGCCCGGTGCTGGGGCCGGCGCGAATGCCAGCCCCTACCGTGGCACTTGTCTGGAGCAACTCTGCTTAAATGTGTGCCCCGTCATTGCCTTGTCTTGGAACACGAAAAGACCCGCAAGCAGAGGCTTGTTCGGATGACACAGCGACGAGCCCACAGCTTTCCGCCCCATCCATTACCAAGAAACACACCGGGCTTTCAGGGTACGGCTCAAAGTACAAGAGTCCCCGCTTCGGGGCAGGCTCAGAGGGAAGCGATCCCAGCAGCCGGGAGCAGAACCCCTGGGCCCCAGCGTGGCTGGGCCTGGGGCAGCCCCCTCAGGGAACCCATCCGAGCTGGCCTGGGGCAGCCCCCTCTCGGGACCTATCCCAGCTGGCTTGGGGCAGCCCCCTCACGGGAACCATCCGAGCTGGCCTGGGGCAGCCCCCTCAGGGGATCCATCCGAGCTGGCCTGGGGCAGCCCCCTCACGGGACCCATCCCAGCTGGCCTGGGGCAGCCCCCTCAGGGGACCCATCCGAGCTGGCCTGAGGCAGCCCCCTCACGGGACCTATCCCAGCTGGCTTGGGGCAGCCCCCTCAGGGGAACCATCCGAGCTGGCCTGGGGCAGCCCCCTCAGGGGAACCATCCGAGCTGGCTTGGGGCAGCCCCCTCAGGGGACCCATCCGAGCTGGCCTGGGGCAGCCCCCTCAGGGGAACCATCCGAGCTGGCATGCCGCTGCGTCTGTGAGAGGCTGCCGTGTCACGGTTTGCAGATGAAGTCCAGGCTGTGGCCCAGGAACGAGAAGCGTTTCTGCTTTCCCTGCTCCCTCGCAGGCACAGCTGCACAGGGACCCGAACTGAGGTGAGTGGCCCTGGCAGTTCAGGGCTGATACACACAAATGGAAAAGAATTCAGCAAGTTTTTTTAAAGATTCGTTTTCTGACACTTTATTGTGCTGCAGGTCCAACAAGAACGCCCAGTGAAAACCAGAGGTGTCTGGAAGGCAGCAGTGCAGAGCAAGGCAAAGGTTAAGCTGTGAAGCAGCGCTCCGTGCCTGCCATGCGGATGATCCCAGCCGTGTTCCTGCCTGGCTGTGCAGATGCTGGCATCCACAGGCAGGAGACACGGCCTGAACAGCGCCAAGGGCAGGAGCATCCTCCAGGCTGCAGGGAATTTGGAGTATAAACAGTCCTGGCTTGACTTCCCTCTAGTGCCAGCCTGCTTTATGAACTGACCTTGCTTGGTAATACAACCCTTACTGCTTGAAATCTGCCTGTTTACAGGTCTCCTGTAAATACAGTATAATTCATGTAGTAGTTAAAGTCTGGATTATTTTCTTCTTAAAGCTAAATAAGGACTGCTGAAAAGGCTCAAAAAAGTTTGTCTTGACAGCAATTAAACATATGGCAAACCTGCTTAGTATGTACCTGCTTCACTTTTCTACTCACCTGCCTTCTATCCAACAAAGCTCACAGTGCACTGGAGTTACGAGTCATTAATAACACCTCAGAGCTACTGAAAGTAACAGAGCTCCAACAAATCCCTTATGGATAGTCTCCTTAAGAGACAAAACTAAGCCTTCCTTCAGGGCATGCATCCACATATTTTCAACTTTATTGCTTGTCATTCATTTAGCAAAGCAAACGCAAAATCTGAGCAAGAGAGCCAAACCTTACATTGCCATTGCTTTTGTATTTTTGATTTTAGAATTGCTTACAAGCAAGTAAATACATGCACACTGGCCATGTATTCTACTTAACAGGACAAGCTGGTTTGAAAGTAGAAGTGGCTATTCCATGAGACAGAGCCTCAAATACAGAACAGAGTTTTTGTTATTGTGCCATATTTCAAAACACATGTAGTTGCTCAATCTTTAAAGTCAGAATATTTACTCTACTACTCTTTTTTGGCCTATCCATGGCCACAGCTAATTCTTGTTCTTACATGGTGTAGCAGGCTCCTTGGGGCACATACAGACATTGGCTTGGTTGTATTCACCTTCAGAAAAATTTGCATGGAAATCATTATTCATTTGATTCCACACCATCCCTCATTTGTTAAAAAAGTTTTCAAGGGAAATGCCTCCAAATGTCATGTTGCTACATGACATTCAAAATCCTATGTATTGCTTTCCTGTAGTGCACTGAAATGTTTTTGCAGCATTCATTTTAAAACAATACATTCCCATTTTTTGTATGTATTTGCACATTTTAGGAGAACTTCAGGTGCAAGGAATTAAAAGAGCAGTTGTTATTTTAGCTTTTTCTGGTGAAGACATTTCTAAGGGGAGTTTCCAAAGCCCAAAGAAATTTAATGTATGTGATGCTGACAAGAGTACCAAGGTGTATGTAATTACTGAGTGATGAGTAAGATTTCTGAAACAGTTAAATACAGAGATCGTATGCTCTTTTTATTGGCATACAGTCACTACCCATAGAAGTGCATTTGTGTCAAAAAAATAATTTTCATATTTACAGGAAGTGACAGAATTCCAGTTGTTGGCAGAGTATATAAAGCTTTTCATACACAATCTTTTTTATTATTAGACAGAGAATATAAAATCTGAACTGAAAATCAAATTCAATGCATCCTGGAAACTGTATTCCTCAACAGCTTTTCTTAAGCTTATTTCTAGTTTCTTTCTGTCTCTCACAAGAGACAGAAAGGACATCTAGGACATCTGAACTGTTATGCTACCTACTTTCCAAAATTCCTCACTCTTACCCAGAGCCAAGAGTGTTGTGAGATTGGATCAATACATCATTATTTATATTCCTACCAATGCAAGCAAAAGTTGTGTGTTGTAAATTATGCCTTATTTGCTAATAAATATGACTGCTTACTCTATATGAATGATATAATTGAGGGGGGTGTTATAATTTATAACTGATTATTTATCTGAAACAGTGTTTTGATAAACATGCATGTATTCACTAGCAATTAGCTTGCTTATTAAACACATAGTTAAAATGCATTTCTTTGCCCTGAAGCAGTTCATTTCTGCATCTTATTTATGAAAAAAATTACAGTGGAAAAAAGCTGCATAGCTGAATTTTGATGTAGTTAAATGGATTTATCTATTCATGAAGACATACTTTCCAAGCTGCCTGTACCAGTACCATTTTTTCTTAAAAGATTGAGCCAATCAAAGAGAACTTACTTCGATGTTAAGTCTTTTACCTTTTCCACAACTGGTGTCATACCAGACCTTTTAGGCACAGATCTCTCCCTGAATTTATGTTCTTCTGTAACAGTCACTGGCCTAGAGTTGGGTGTGGTTGGTTTGTTTTTTAACTTCTATTATTTCACACTCTTGTTTCTAATAGCAATAGTCAATTTCCTTAAGCAGGTAATCAGTGACCTCTTTCATTCTGTGGTAATATTAAAATCAAAAATTTAGTGGCATTGCTAATACATCAATGTATCAGCTTTACACAAGTCATAATTTTTGTGAACTAAGAACCAGCTTCAATATTCACTACGCATTTAATGCATGTGCCAAAATGTCAAGTTAACCTATTGTCAGTTTCCAATGTGCACTGAGTGATGTTTATAAACATGCTCCATAAAAACATCTAAAATTGTGAGATGTGTGTAATATGCCTGAACATCCAAAGATCTCTCTGAAAACTGGGTGAGGAATAGAGTTCCAGAGCTCAACACTGCCACATGAGATCAGTTAATTGCACATATTCCTAATGGGGTTCAGTCTGTTTAAGTATAGTTTGTTACAGTGACCCATATTTTACACAAACAGCATATAGTACCAGCTAGACCAAAAAAAAAAAAAGGGTTATTAAAAAGTCTATTATACATAACTAAAGAAAAATAAGATGTCTTTTCTCTGTTCTTCCACACCCCCAATAAAGTAATCTCATAATGTCCATGGATTACAAGTGTTTCATGTTAAATCTTTTTCAAGTACTTTAAAAATCTGTTATACCAAAAAAGCTGCCGTTTTCTTTTTCTTTTTTTTAAGTACTTTCTACCATATACCACAAAATTCAGGTGCAAGAATTTTAAACAAAAAAATGAACTAAAGAGCTTTATTGACATCACAGTACATTCAATAGTAATTTTAAGAACATTACAGCTGAAAGAGAATGGCCTGTTTTATAGTCTTAATAAGCACTACCGTTCTTGAAAAAATGTAATACAAAGAAATCCTATTATTCTGAGCAGCATTTGGAAAAAATACACCTATTTACAAATAAAAAAAAGGATTCTGGTTTCACCTACATAGCCACAATGTGCCTCTATAATGAGACAAGCCTTTTATAACTCATGGAATTTTTAAACATCATAGCACTGGTGCCATAAATTCCTCAGCGTTTACGACGAAGAGGAGTTGTTGATCTGAAAAATAAAGGAAAAGGGGGAAAAAGTTAATTGGAAAAAATAAAAGACCCCCAAACCCACACACACTTTAGGCTTAGTAATTAATAGTTTTAAAAGATTTTCCAAAGTTACTTTTGCCTAAGACAAAGTTTAATAAATACCATACTTCATTAAAAAGGTTCATATGCCGTACACATGAAGACGAATATAAAAAAACTTTTTAAAAGTCAGACAAAGTACTTAAAAAGTATACTACCTTGATCGTGACTTAGACTTGTGTTTGCGGCTTGCCTTCTTACCAGACCTTTGAGATTTCTCCATGGAGCATGACCGAATATGCTTCGATTTCTTAGACTTCTTTTCTTTACTGCTTCCTGGTGATTCAGAACTACTCCTTGCACTAGATTCAGAGCCTGATCGTTTTTTGCTATCTTTGGTAATAACTTTTTTGCTTTCTTGTCTGGAATCCTGTCTTATTATTTTCACACATATTGAATCACTGCGAGAGAAAGTTCTTTCGCTGTCTCTTTTTCTCTTTAATCTACTGTCCTCATGATTGCCAGCCTTACTTTCTTTTTCCTCTTTTTTGGCCTTATCTTTTCTTTTTTCCTGATCTCTCTCCCTTTCTCTGTTCTTTTTTTTGTCTTTATCTCCACCTCCACCCTGCTCCTTCTTCCTTTCTTGATCTTTACCCTCACTTTTATGTTTGTGCCTATTTCCAGCAGGGCTCCTGCGCTGCTCCTCGGCTTTACGCCGCTCCCTGCTCCTGCTGCGGCTCGCACGGTTGGCTCGCCGGTCTCTGGAGCGGCTGCCGCTCCTCCGCCTGTCCCAGCTTCTCTCTCTCGAAGGACTCCGATTTCTCCGCCTCTCCCCCCTTTCAGCACTGTGATTTCTACTAGATCTTCTCCTTTCCCTTATTTTCTCCCTGCTCCTACTCCTCTCTCTCCTGTTCCTGTGGGAGTAACTCCTGCTCCTACTGCGCCTAACTTTATGTGACGGCGTCCTACTGCGGCTGTGCCTCTTCTTCCTCTTGGGAGAGGAAGAGCGTGAAGTGCTGCGGCTGCTACCTGAGCTGGTGCTGTACGAAGAACTGGACACTGTGCTGCTACTGCTGCTGCTCCTGCTATTGCTGCTGCTGCTACCACTGCTAGAGCTCCTTGACCCACTCCTTCCTGTCCTCTCTTTACCCTCTTTCTTGAGTTCTACATCAGGAGCGACTGCATTTGGAGATCTCTTCTTTTCATGAACCATATCTGCTTCAATGTCTTTTGCCTCCTGTGATGCTAAGTTATTATTCTGTTCTTTGTTGGTAAATTCGTTCATCTCTTTTGAAACTTTTTCATTTTGTAGCTTTTCTTCTGAAAAAAGAAGTACACAGGAAATAAAATGCAATTCATTTCAAGCAGTATGTCAGTAATTTCCGCACTATTACATTAACAAAACCAAGTTTCCAAGCACCTCTCATAATACTTATAATTAAAACACTGCCACTATACCAACTACTTAACAAACCACTCTCTTTTCTTATAATTCTAGAAAAGTTGTCCTCTTGGTTTAGAAGAAGTAGAGCCCAGTCATTTTAGAAGTATTGATGTTATTCCATGTTTTAATGGCTTAAGATGGGAGTTCTCAAACAAACATCCTGGGACACCAGAACTCCCAAAATGATCTACACAATAGACTTTTTCCTTTTGCAACCTTTCTGCACACCTGATTCTCCCTTTCTGCTTCCTACAAGACTCCTCATCAATACAGCAGAAAGTACTGATGCTTCTTGCCTTTCTTAGAGCCCCATTCATCTGGGTTTGAGGATTACTGTCTGGTCTGAAGAAGCTGTATTTCTCACATAGTGAGACCCTCAGAGCATTTCTCAGAGGTTTCCAAAATAAAAATTATTTTTATTCAATCTAGGATTCTTTGCATCACTGCCAACTTAATCTCCCCATTTTAAATTGAATCCAGAAAAAATAACTGACATACATTTTTTGCCTTAAAATGGGCTTTTGATGTGGGCCATCATTTCCTGAATTAATTTAGGGATTAAAACTGCATCCAGAAACCCAGAGTGGTCCAAATGGCAGCTAATGGTCAAATTTAACCCAGAAAACAATTCCAGCTGGTCCCTAAGTTATTAGGCAATACAGGCTGAAGCCAGTGTATATTAGATAGTGCTGTATTGTCCATTAGAAATCTTCTACCTTTCCAAAACACTGCTACAAATGAGACTCTGAACTAGCATTCTTCAGTATTATGGAGATACAGAATCAGCTGCTTTACACCCTGGTTTTGCATTTCTACAAATAGTCCCATGGAGATGTCTCCACAGTGACATCTGGCTTCCTGCACTAGGAGACAGAGGTCACAGGCACCACTCAGACTCTCTCCATATGGCTTTGCTTTTATGCATACATCTTCCAACACTCAAAGAGAGACAGGACTGTTAAGAAAACCAAAAGTTTGGCTAGTCCAGCCTTTCATTAAGGGCTCCATATGTCTTATTTGCAGGCTTTTAAATAAAAAGTTAAAGGAGGAAACCATCAATTTGAAGTTTTATCATAACAGCACTTTCTCCTCCAGCCTGTGAACTTGGTTCATGACTTCTTAACACTGCATCCATCCTGAGACAGCTCTTCAGCACTGGGATCAAATGTGCTACCATTTTGGCCTACATTGCTTGTACAAAAGGACAAACCTTGCCGTGTATGGAGAAGCAGAAGTAAATCACAAGGTTTCAGGTCTTTTATTTTGAATTAAAAATCCATTATTTAAAAATTTCGTTTCAGATGTTTTTTGCTGAAAACGTGTTTCTTTGCCATCAATTTACATATACTAAGTAGTAAACTCCATGTACAGTGGCACAGTAAGAAGACATCCTATGGTTTACCTTCTAGCTGTTTTTCTAGTAGTAGTTGCTGTTCTCTTTCTTTTCTCCAAAACGCTTCCTGTTTTTGCCTTATTCTGTGCCGTAATTCCTCATCATCAGTATCAGATGATTCAGAGCCTCTGTCACTCCTCTCATCTTCACTGTCTCCTGATCCATAACCACCCAGTCCACCTGCGTGCATAAAGTCCAGTCTATCACGAGGAAAGATTAAGCTTTGTTCTTAATACTTCTGTGAGGCAAAGAGGAGAGTAACACTGCCCTTCCTTCACTTCCTTGTCTCTGAAGAAGTCACTTTATTCTGGTAAGTGCCAGTGCTGTTTGCCAGTGTGTTCAAGGCCCCCGTATCTGCTTTGATGGTCACTGTCTGCTTCTACTCCTTCTGGAACAGCTTGTTTATTTTCAGCAAGCAACCACTGTGACCATGGTACTTTTTCCATTGTATGGAAAGGCAAAAAAGCTGCCTGTGGAGACTGTAACAGTGCCTGCCTCTGTATCAGCAACGGGACAGAAAATGCCTGGGATCTTTCCCAGAAGACATCTCAGCTGCCTCCATAGTCCAAGGCTACAGAAATTCTGAATGCCATATCAATTTTTTCCATATGATTTAGAAAAGACTGCACTTTGACAGGTATGGAGATGGAATAGAAACAGACTTTCTTCTCCCCCAGAGATATTTAACTACTGGACTGATAAGGATAAAGTCAGTTTAAACATGACATGGATTTCTTTCAGTCTGAGGTCCTTAGGATCTTTACTGAGTTAGTTTTGAAACATGAATACTTGTGATGATAACATTTTATCTAATTCATCAATATTCCATGTAATGAACACATAACTGATCACTGACACTGCTGTAGTACATTTTAGATGATAAAAGTCATGTTGGAAATCTCTTGCAGTTGTGTCTCAAGCTGGAATTTCAATCTCTCTTTCCTGTGTTGTTTCTGGCAGTATATGATATGGGAGCCTTTGTGTTTATGTAGCTTCTCAATAAAATAATAATTACAAAGATTATAATATTTTTATTTATAGACTTTCACATTACTCTTCTATCAACTTTCCCCCCTGGTTCATATGGATCAAAACAGAAGAAAAGTATGAAACAGTATTCCTTTCTTTGAAGGCTGCAGTGTGCTTCTGAAACTATCATATTTTGACAAGTGAATTTATCTAAAATTTTTACATATTTTCAAAATTAGGGCAAGATTCTCATAAACTAAATCACACTGCCTAGTCCTTTACTCCAGCAACTATCCCACTTATATATCAGTAGGACCACCTGTGGAACAAACAAAGGTGCTGGTAATGATAAAGTTATCAGAAAGTGACCCATACTCCCAGGCAATTCAAGTCTAGTTTCAAAATGCAATTTCTAGAAATGCAAGGCAAAAGTGAAACTCCCCCTTTAAGCCCTCTCAAAAATAAGGAACATACTTACCGAGTCCAGTGAGGGAAGCCAGTGCACTGGACTGTGCCAGCTGTTTTGCAGGAGCTTTGTATCACATCAACAACAGGAACAACATGTTAACACAAATAGCCACGATTTCATAGTCATGAGTCTATGGTATTGTTAAATCTACTACTATTGCTGTTCTTTGGAGGGAGAGAAGAAACATTAAAAACGCATCATCCATTTAAAACCACTTCTAGATTTTCTGACCATGAAGATTTAGAATTTAACTGCAAATTAACAGTGAACAGAAAAGACCCAAATATATACTCATAAATCACTTTCCAAGTTACAGCATCTGCACATAATTTTCAACTTCAGTAGTTACATACTTAGATTAACTCTGTTATGTTAAAATAATCTGTTCTGTAAGTACAATACATGTTAATAGCAAAAGCAAATTAATTACTAATTGAGGACTCAAAGTTCATCTCTTTTCACTTCTGAACAGCTTTGAGATAAAGATGATAGTAGTAAGGAACAGCTACAACTCAAGAGTCATTGACACACAGGTACCATTTTAACTGAAATGAATTGTATGAAAAAAATGGAATAACTCAAGTAACTCACAATACACTGCACAGGACAACAGTACATGATTACTGGATTTGAACTCTACCAAGTTGGATGCATTATACTGGAATTGTTCTTGAGGGAGAACTATGGAGGTTAAATGTTCTAAAGACATGCAAATACAGAATTTTTGCAGAAGAAACTCAAAAAAAAAAAACCTCCCAAACCCAGCATACCTTTAGTTGCTTTACGGTGGACATCTTTGGCCACATAATAGATTTCTTCATTTGTGACATCTAAGAGAATCTCTGTCAGCAGCATTTTTGTCAGCATCATCTGAAGAAAATTGCATATACAATTAAAGGCCAAAACATCTTGACTAAATTCTGCATTCAAGTTATATCCGTACAGCTTCACTTCTTTTGATGACTATGAAAGTCATCTCCTGCACATTTTATTTAATAACTTCTTTCAAAAGACATGACTAAAAAACCAAGAAAAGATTGAAGCTGTTTAAATGTGACCTGATTTCACAACTCTAAAGTTTCTATTTTGACTGTGAACTGTGTCTGCATGTATTGCACACAGCTATCCAGGCACTGATCTTAATGTCTAAAATGATTACAACAATGAATATCTAAATCAGCAATGTACTTAGACTGATTCCAATTATTCTTTCAAAAAATAAAGAGCACTTTTCTGACTGGTATGCTGCCTGTAAAGACCATCAGAGGGAAGTTCCTTATGCAGCATTTTATTATTACATATTTTCTACAAAAATTGAAAAAAAAAAATTGAGGTGGTAGCTAGTTCTCCAAGTCGTTTATGTCTGGCTACATGCTCTACAAAAATATATTCATCAAACTTAGTAGAATTCAGGGCCTTAATTAACAAGAATTCACAAGTGTGAAGGTTGTGCAGACACAGTGAAACTATTGGTGATCTAGGATTTAGGGTTGTAGCACTTCCTTGCAAGAATACATTTCTTAAATACCCTTTCATAGGAACAGCACCCCATCTGTGCTGAAACACAGATTTGAAATGGGTGCACTTAATCACTAAAAGTCTTCAGAAATTTGTGAAGTGAAACAAAACCTAGAATTAGTAAAGATCAATGTAAAGATTTTAGTCATTACATTCTTTCACTATTGTGCTAAATATGAATTATATAACTGATATCCTTGTTTCTATAGGAAAGACAGCATTATGAACAGATGCAAACATAATCCTGCTTTACTGCACAATGCATACTGCACCTCTGTTGACAGCATTGGGCATAGAACAAGTGATTTACTTTGATATGCCTGAGAAGTATGAGCAGTTAAACAGAAATACTTAGTGAGAACTACATTATTAATACCATTTGATACTCCTTTTCTTCTTCTGTCATTTCTGGTTCACTTTGCTCCTCTTGAGGAGCTGGGGATGGACTCCTGCTGACTTTCCCAACACTTACAGCTTCTGTGTTTTCAGCATCTTCATCTTCCTCATCACTGTCCTACAAATACAGTATCATACACTTCAGGAAAAAACTTAAATATCAAGCTTCTTAGTTTCTATTTTTAATAGCTTTATTTACTTTGTACTGAAATCTGTATTACAAGTTATCATAAAACCATTTATTTTCTCCTTTCCTAAAAAATATGCAGGTACATGTACCCACACAAGCGAAGAAAATACTTAGTTGTCAGTTCCCTGCCAGACATATACTTTGGACTACAGAAAATATAACTGCTAAAATGAAGGCAATGCAAGGTTGCCTAAATTGGCTCAGTTTAGCAAATACAGGTATCTGAATATTTTCAGCTGCTGACTTGGAATTCTGATTTTCAAAGGCTCTGTACATTCCAAAAGGGAAAAAAAAAAAGTCCAATTTCATCCTTGTTTCTTTGCTATTACAGAACAAATTATATACTTCTACCTCTTAGCCATTAAAATCTTCAAAACATAAGTAATTATCAACAGAGCAGCAGCGTAACCTTACTTTAAAAAACAAAACCAATGAGGTAACCAGGAACACAGAGCCTCTCCTTCTAAGAGACTAAAAAGTTGATAGCTTTCAGGAAATACAAATCTGAGCAAAAACAAGCCCTTATACTTACAAATTTACTTCTCTGAGGTAACCGTGGGCCATCCCCTTCTTCAGCCTCCTCACTTTCCTTTTTCTCTTTTTTGGACATCTGTGAACGTTGCTGCTCCATTCTCTCTTTTTCCAATTTTTTCTGTTTTTCTCTTTCCATCTTTTCCAGGCCCTCACGAATCCAGGCAGGCAGAGTTCTACGCTTCACAGCATCTACATAAAGCAAGGTTTACAGTTTTGCAAGATGAAAAAAACCTTCCCCCCACAAAAAGGAATAAAAATATGCCCCAAAATAAAGACGTAAACCCCCTATCCCCATTCAAAACAAGTCCCACATCTGATTGTGGGGAAAAACATTTATAATTGCTTTTTCTTTCCCTGCTCTTGCTATTTAAAAGAAAAAGGTCTTCAAATTTTGCAATTCCTTATAAAATACAGCTTTTAATTTTTCATTAAGGAGTGGTTAACATGTACCAATCTGGGGAGGCTCCTGCTTCACAGGCATCGCAATAGGTGACCGCTGTCGATCTCTGAATGAGGGTCTTTCCCTTCGATTCTGAGTAGGTGCAGGAGGTGCTGGAGGACCTGGTGGCCCTGGTGGTCCTGGCTGCCAATAAGGTGGGTGAAATCCACCTTGAGGTGGACCAAAAGCAGCCCCATGCTGAAAGAGTAATGCAGTTTATTTTTCTTCACATGGTAACACTAAATGCAGCATGTGAGCAAGTCGGTCTACAAAAATCCATGCAAGTAGGAATCCATGATTTCTATGCTACTGAGATCTCTCAATCTCTTTTACTGTGGTCCCCAAGAAACAAGTTTCTTTTAAATATTTAATGACTAAACTTAGACTTAAGCAAGGATACTTAACAAACCTGAAAGGGCTTCAACCAATCTCCTTTCACATTGCGCTAAACATTAAGCTCTATAATCGCCATTTATCTCCATCAGTTCCATGCCAGCTTAGCATCAGAGCA
This sequence comes from Zonotrichia leucophrys gambelii, assembly GCF_028769735.1. Lineage (NCBI taxonomy): Eukaryota > Metazoa > Chordata > Aves > Passeriformes > Passerellidae > Zonotrichia > Zonotrichia leucophrys. The sequence continues at coordinate 2,447,335 of NC_088172.1, read as the reverse complement.
TGCAGTTAAATAAAGAGTGTACAAAACTAAGATTTAAAAGTCTAGCTGTGTTAGCAGTCTTTTAACTACAGCATGAGAACAAAAAAAGACCAGCCTTTTATTACATAAGAATTTTGCACTATGTACTTTCCAGTAATCCTTCACAGGTCTCATTATTATGATTAAAATATTAAATGCATAATATGCAATTTTAGTACAGATTATGGATTCTGGGCAATCTCTATACAACCCAAAAATCACAAGTCTTGAGGCATATATGAGGAGTTTTTTATTTTAATATTTACTGCCCAGAAATGCTAAATGAAACTATTTAAGAAGAGAGTGTTCAGGAAAAAGGGTACAGTATCAAATATTCCACTGAGTATTTAAGTGACTAGCACTAAGGCACTACAATTTCAGGCTAAGCATCCCTCTTTCATTCAATGCAAAACAAGTTTTCTGTAGTATTTAGAGAAGCTAATTTTAAGAGTTTGTCCCATGACAATAAACAAAAATTATAATAAACTCACATACTGGAAAATTATTAGTTCCCTATTTAACAGTGCTGTTCAACAAGAGAATTTTAAGAGGAAAAATAATCTAGAAGATAAAAAATAGCCTAGAAGATAATAAAAAAAATTCTGCCCATCTTCCCATGTATTTGTTTATGAATAGGAGGTAGGTTTTTAGACAGCTAGTTTGTCATTTACATCAGGAGTTCTGAAGAAAAATACTGAAAATAGAGGGAAGATACAAAACTTCTTTGTGTTTAAAGGTCTGTCTAATGTACCCTGCTATTATTAGCAACAAAACCACCTACATGTTTATTATACTATACAACTTATATGCCAGAATGAATAAAAAAGTGGATATGGATTTTTTTTTTTTTTAGAAATACCACTGTTTATTCAAAGAATCACAGCAGATAGATATGGAAAAGATCAATGGATCATCCAGTCTATGTCCTTGCAAATACAGGACTGTTTCCTGTGGTACATTATCTAGCATATTTAAGCATATCTTTTGGAATTTATTTTTTTCCTTCTCCTCTTTTTTGTTTTTTTTTTTTTAAACACAAAGCTACATAATGTTAATTTATATACTGGAACACAGCGATTCATTTTAATACTGCAGACAACAGCCATTTCTTATTAATACTGTAGAAAAATAAAACCCTTTGGCCTCTGAAGAGAACTGAGAACTTTTAAAGTATCTTCTGTCAAGTGTTTGGTTAACATGTATCTTAGCAGATAACAGATTCTGTAGATGTTGGCAGAACTGAAGAATGAAAGCCGCCGCTAGATGATATTAGAGGAACACATCCATGGAAGGGACTCTGCGCGCCTACACTACTAAAGCAACAAATATGTTTCACCTGATAGTCAAACTGGTTCACTGGCCCCATTGCAAAGTTATCGGGAGGTGCCCCAAAGTTGTGATTGTTCTGGTTAAACATGTGCCTGTTGTCAGGAGTAAATTCCCCACTGTCCTGGCTGTTGCTGTCTTCCGACGGAGGAACAATTTCCATTTGACCTGGGGGGGTTGGAGCCATCCACGGCTGATCTGGAGGTGGGTGAGGGGGCTGGTGAGGCATTCCCCATTCTGTTCAGGAGTCAGAATACAATTGGATACCAAGTTAGTATCATTAAATGAGTCACCAATCACTCAGTGTTCTTGCATTGATCACAAGGTTCCTCAAAGCATCACAGATGATAAAGCAAGGAAGAATCATCCATCTGAAGACTATATTATACTGTCTCAATAATTTCTTCAACTAAACTAAGGAAATACAAATAGCTGTAGCTGAACTGAAACATGCAGCTGGGGGACAGAACTGGACAGGTACAGACATCCTCTAAATTTGTTTTTATAAATTTCTAGTAATAGTGAGTTCACCACAAGACTTACAAATTGCTTAAACTTGCTCCTACTTCTCTACATCAATTTTGAAAGCAAGGAGCGATTTTACTATTTTGCATAATAGACTTGAAATACCTACCATGGAAGGAAAATGGTGTTGTAAGCAGCACAACCACTGAAACCTATGCCTTAAACTCTTGAGTCCTGATAATGGATGATTTCTTGGATTACCCAATATCTAGCACAGGTCCCAGAATAAGCTACAGTCATAAGCCCTCAAACATACGTTACAATTGGCTAACAGAGTGAAAAGGAATGAATTAATAGCTCATGTGGCCATAATTTTTGACTGACTCCTTAAAAAGACAAAAATTATGTGCACTATACAGATACTTATAGACCGTGACAGAGCTGCCTTATAACTCTCACCAGTAACAGAATTAGGATCTAGCCTCTCAGGTTAATTCCTACTTTCCATCCAGTCCTTCAGTACATTTTTCTAATTTTTACTGTCCTTCCCATCTGCATCATAATTGCATCTATTACTGTAGCAACTAAAAAGTGCTATTATAGCTTTTCTATTTCTGTGAAAATTTCTACTCACTGTACAAAAATACAGCTAGAATACACTCTGCCATGTAGAAAAGTTAAAAATTCTCACATGTGCCTACAGTAACTTGTAGCCTAGTGCAGGTAGGTGAAACCTGATGGCTACTTCCCTTTTATTACACACATATAAGAGCTACCAATAACATATTAAGCCTACTTATATTAAATGTTGCATTTCAATACATTTGGACACTGAAAACTGAGAGTGTTATTCTCTCAACCATTAACAGAATCAAGTATGAAGCACAATTTTCCCCAAAACAACTTAGGACGTGCACATAGGCTTACTATGCTGCTCATACACTTCAAATTGCATTACATTATAGTATCATAAGCCAGCTTTCAGAAAACAATTTCAGAAAAATTCTTAGCAGAAAATAACCCATTTCTATCCCATTCTTATTACCAGTGGTATCTTGTGAAATTTTAAAAAGAAAATTAATTTTTGGGAAAAAATAAAGTTTGGAGGAAGTAAAAAATACAGAAAATAATCAATACCAACAGAAGAGCACAATCACCTTTAACTTACAATGACTGAAAAATGCTGACAATCAAATATCTAAGTTAAAAAGAGTAAATTCTAAGTATATGAAATGCAATAAACCCATTATTTTTCACACAGACTTTTGCTGATCTTCCTTTTTAAAGATTTTTTGACATCTAAAGCCAGCATCAGTTATACTGTGACCTCATTCTACACTTCAAGATCATGCCAGAAGCAGGTATTACACTCCAGCAGAGGCAACAGTAGCTCTCTGAGTAGGAGCTGTGATTAATAAATCAACTGGTAGTTTGGCATTTTGAAGCCTGAGGGACAGGGCATGTTCGCACCAAAAAAATCTGACCAGAATAAAATGAAAAAACATGAAAAAAAGGAATGAACAGCAAGGGAAACAAACCTGGCTGCCACATTCTGTTGAAATTGGGATCCCCCTGAAAATTATTATGGTTGTTTGGACCAGACTCTATTCCTGAAATATCCTGTCCGTTTGGCATCATTCCTTGTTGTTCCACCACGTTCTGCTGCCCTGAGGCTTCTCGCTGAGCAATCCATGCTTGAGCTAATGCAGCCCAGTCAATCTGGCCTAAAATAAACAGAGGAAGTTAAAGAGGTTAGAACCCACACGTCTGAAGTTCAACACTGTTTCTCAATTACATGTCTTATTGCTCAAGATAAATGGGCAATATTTACCTTCAGCAAGCACTGTGAGCACCATTTAAACTTATTCACAGTGTACAGTAAAAGAAACAAAGCAAATGTCAGTGTACACACTTGCTGAAGTACAGTTTCTCTGCATATGTTCAAAATGTCACAAGGCAGATTATTTTACATTAGCACTGAATGGGTGGTAGTAATGCACTTTTTTATATGTGAGCTAATTTTGACATCAGAAATTAATATACATATCCTTATATTATAAATTCATGAAGATTTGAGAGTAAAAAAGATATAGTTGGAAAATTATTCTTCAATGTACCCTCTTCATATAACCCTTGCCAGATATTATGTTACAGTTCTCTCTCCCATTCTTTTTCTTTACTGCCATTCCTATCAGTAAAGAAATAAATTGCACTCTCAGATAAGAACACAAGTATGTCTTCTGCTTATTATCAAATTAAGAAAACCTTCCAGTGAAATTAACAGAAATTAAAGTGACAGTAAAAACTGTGTGCCTGATCACTTTGCCTTAGTATTAAATACACACCTGCACTTTCATCCATTTCTCTATTTCTCTTGATATTTTGAATTGTTGCCACCACATTCTCAATTTAAGTTATATAATGTTCTACTCTTTAAAGCACTTGGTGGTTTTGGTGGGGGAAAAAAAATTCAAACAAGAGATCATGATTATCACTACTGTAACCTAAATCAAGAACTGCATTGGTCTTCCAGTGACATTTCTTTCTGTATATATAATCTGCATTAATACTTCTGCCACACAGGTACTGAATAAAAAAGCACATTCTCTCAAACAAAGGATTTAGCTTGGCTAAAGAACTGACAGGGATACATATCTAGTAACAGAAGTCTAAATGTTGATCTGCATGACTGGTAAAATGGTGGTAAATTGTGTAGGATAACTCAGGTTTCGTGCTTGTATTTGCATATTACATATTAACCATGTGAAAACATTTGTATGAATCTTTGTACATTTTCTATGTTTTCTAGTTCAGAAAAGCATCATAAATGTATTCTCTTGAGAGCAGCTACAAAGGCAACTATGAGTCATACTCTGTCACGAAGATTCAAAAATTTGAATGACAACACATTAAAAGAATGAATCCACAAAGCTTTCTATATACTTACTTGGATCTTGCTGGTGCTGAAATGACTGCATCCACTGCTGTTGGTTCAAAGGCCATTGCTGCCAAGGTTGTCCACCTTGATCCCACATCTTTTAAGTCTTTATATAGTCTATATTTCAACTAAAAATAATAGTTGTATGTTTAAATAGATGCCCATGAAATATCACATAACTGAAACTTACATAACTGCAGATATAGTTAAGCCTTGCAAAGCAAGCTGAAGCAATGCTGGCTTAATATTTTAAGCTGGAGGAAATGGTTCATCCTTTTGGAGTAATATCTGAAATATTACTGTAAGATTTCAGGAGTCTAGTATGATTTCTCTGTATTTTCACAAAGAAATTAACTACCAAATGATGTTCAAGGAGAGATATGACAAGTTTGTACGACAAGATCTCAACTGGCAATAAATGTAATTTAAAGCAAGTCAAAATATAAAAGGCATGATTGGTATCTTTGCCTGCTTCTTAGGGAAAAGATGTGTATTTCTTCAAACAAGTGTCATGCAAGGCTGTTAAGCAAGACAAAAGTCACCAAATGGTAAAACACATTGTTAATGATTGCACAGGAGAACTGCACAGGTACAAGACAGTGCCCGCATGCATGTTATGCATTGTACAGACTCTTTTTAACTTCTAAATATAACCTTCAAATCTGAGAAAGATAAATCAATATGACCACACAATTACCACATTGCCCCTTAAAATCATGAGAAACAACTCTTGCCGTGCTGTATATATCCTCACTGAGCAGGCAGCAGCAGAGCCCCACAGCCTGCTTGCAGTGCAGCTCCAGGGCCAGCTCTGGGTGAACGTGTGAGGCACAGCAGTGCAGGCAGGCTGCCCCAATGGCACACAGCTCCTCCCAGCACCTGCACCTACCCTGCCACACACGGAGTACCCCAGAGCAGCCACCTGCACTGCTCCAAACAGCTTCTCCAAAGACAAAGACTAGGCACAGCTCTGGGAACACTTCACTCCAGAAGCTGTTCCCAAAAACCAGTAGGGTAGGAATGCACTGAGTGTGACCCCCTCTGCCCTACCCAATCTGTCAAGAACTTCTCAACAGGCTTTCCACTCAGTGAATATATCCTCATGTGCTGTGGTGTGTTCTTAAGTTTGTTAGTTTGCTCCCCCCATTTTCTGTATTAAATGGTTTCTTCCTTTCCCAGGACCCTGTCAGTTAGGTTGCTATGGAAATGAAACTGCTCCTCCCCTGGTTTCTCTTATAAAGTGAAAGTTGTTTCCTCCTTGGGGTCAGTCAATCACTCCTTTTCTCCTCCCAGGTTTCGAGAATTTTCTTTTCTCTGGGAGTTATGGTTGGCTGTAGCCCGGAGCCCCTCCTATGATTTATAACAGTTGGTTACTTTGGTATATCAGTTATGTTTCGTACCTCCAAATATGTATTACTATTGGATAGCTGGGTTTCCTGTCTTCTTCCCCCCTTTTCCCTTAAAACCTCTCCTGCCCCTGTTTGGGCCATTTGCTGGGGGTTTCCCCTCCTTGTTGGTTCTTCTGTAATAACCGACAGTTTACCCCAGCAAGTGGTCGCCTCTAATTCGTCTCTCACCGCGCTGCTCCGAGCTATCACCCAGCTCAGCCCAAGGCCAAGATGCCCAGGGGGCTGTTTTCTGATGCTCAGGGGCCCTGGCCTTCGCCCCTCACCAGATAGCCGGATTCCAGGGCCGTTCACGCCCCCGCGCACTCATGGAATTTAACATACAACCCCTGAGTTCACACTGTTAAAACATCAAGCATGTAGGTAGTTTCAAACACTCCAAACTTAAAAGAAAGAGAAAAATTCATTCCCTGAGGTCACAGGAGCAGCGTACAGGACCCAGCCGTGGCTCACAGCCAAGTGCAATACAGAAGAGATGAATAGAGCCTCTCTGCTTCACAGCAAACCAGTTCAAAGCAGCCAGTGCCACTTGGGTGGCCAGCCAGGAGCAGCCCCAGTGGCCCCGAGGGAGCAGGACACACACACCCCACAGACAGAGCCTGCTCTCTGGAGTGGAACCTGCTCACAAAGGCATCCTGAGCTCGCCAGCTCACACAGGCACTGCATGACTGCATGGGCAGAGCATCACTCCACAAAAGTGCACCACAAAGAGCTGCACTCAACATCAGAGGCACTGGGCCATGCAGAGATGAACACAAACTTGTATTTTGCATACTTCTGTCAAATGTAATCCTTTATCTGAAAAACTGTAGATCACCTTTGTTTTGAAACCACTTATTGTCAACACTGTACAAAAATTACACCTGTGGCTCTGAAACCTTCAGCTGCATTTTGGGGGCGGGGGCTTCAAACAAGACCACATCAACTTTGGCAACAGGGGGAGTATTGGGCAAAACCTATCTAATACTTTATTATTTTCACTATCTTTTCTTGCTAAACTAAGTATGGAGGCTTTTTCCCATTTCATGAATGCTTTTATGCTATCCAAACCTTTAATAAGTGAAGACACCACCCTTTCTCTTCTCTCTTTTCACAATTTTATCTGTACCTAGGAAATTAACTTTTTTATACCAGCTGAGTGTATGGGGTGGCTACTAATGCACTTATTGCAACATTTTAACTGATCCCTTAAATTAGCTCTCCAGGTATTCCTAGACACATATATCATACACTAGATATGAGGAAGTAACTGCAAATACTATTTTCACCCTAAAGAAAACGGTAAGTGTTTTTTCCTTCCCTCAGTTCATTTTTTCATCCAGAATAAAGACTCTTTCAAATGTCAAAATAAATTTGTTTACATATTAAAAGTTTTAAGAATTGGGGTTTCAGACTACCACTGCAGTGCACAGCCTCATGGTACTGCTCCCTTTGTTTGCAGCTGTTAAATCCCACTAGCACTAATCAACATGGATTTCACTAATTCTGGTAACATTTTTTTACCTCAATACATAGTATGTTGCAACAAGTGCGTGGAATTACACTAAAACTCAGCAAAAGGTTGGTTTTTTTCACTAATAAGACTGCTTTACATATAATTGAATGCAAAAAAAAATTACACAGTTAAATACCAATTTCTCTCATCAAAATGTAACAATATTAAGACCACTTCTACAAATGCAACTAAATTGGAACCTCCTACACAGTTTTTACGTGGTAGGATTAGATGAGATTTATTTTTACTGGACTTGTTCTATCTCTGTCCTAAAATCTTCAGCATTACAGATTTTTTTTAAACATGTTCCAGCTAGCACAATTATATATTTATTTCTCAACTGAAATGGACACTTAGTATTCTGCCTTTTTTTTCTTTACTCTCAGGCCTTGATCCTCACTATGGACAAACTGAAGCACTTGTTTACTCTTCTACTTGCCCTAGAGAAGTTATTTCATCTTATTACTTCTATTCTGGGGACAGAAATCAGGTGGGGAAGTGTACAGCAATAGGTCAAGGCATGGAGCTGGGTTCTATTTTGATGCACAACATTATGACAAGACAGCAGCAACAGTGCCAAACCCTGAAGAACTTCAATATTTGATTAATTCAATTTATGCCACTCAGAACAAACTAATTTAAAATCAGTTTGTGAACTGTATTTGAAAGCTTGGTTTCAACCAGAAAGTCCTGGTTTGTAACATCTTAATTCTGTATTGCATTTGTACTTCTACGGTTTTCCTGAAGAAATGTCGATTTTCATAGGTTGGTAACTATAAAATATGCTGGCTTTAAAGCACACAGCTTTATTACCAAATTCACTGTAAAAACATTCATTACTAATCAGAACTATGTACTACAGAAACACTTAAGCAATGACATCACTTTCTTTATGCAACCATACATGTAGAAGCCCTTTTCCAAATATGATGTGAAAACTGTCCAAAATGATTTTTTTTATGTATTTCAATACATCTTCCTTATTGAGCAATGTTTGCTTTACAGAAACACAAACTGGATATGGAAGGAATAAAATTTGCACCTTAAAATGTTTATAGAAGCAATATTAACATATACAGGCTAAAAGAGAAGGTCATATTCAAAATTTTTAATATTGAAGACTAAATGTGTGGCTCAGAACCACTGAACAGAAGTGGTTACTTGTAGCACCTCTCTTTTTATGGTCACCTGCAACAGCAGGACATTGTCATTTTCTGGGAAACAGACTCCCCTGTTTTTTAGTTCTCCATTTATTTTCCTGCATTTTCTCCCAGTTTTCACTAACTGGTACAAGGTAAACATGAAAAAGACACTTGATATAATTTTTTTATCTACTACAGGGAGGCTACAGGCATTTAAAAATGGTTCATTGTCTTCAAAAATTATTTTGCTAAGCACTTCAGTGTCTAATAATTCCATCTGCTTTTAAGTTTCAGAGGCTAACCCCAACCTGTTTTTAGCTCCTCATTTGCAGCTGTCATGTTCCAAAAGATAACTAAAACAAGCACTTGTGCTATTTGATGCTACTCTTTTTTACATAAAGGCATTGAAACTTTGTATTCTGCTTGTGAAACTTTACTGAGTATGAAAGGACTCTTCAACAGAATCTCAGGATTGTCCTGTCAGACATCACTGACAGTTTCCTTCCCAATGATATTTTAAAGGTGTCAAAAATCAAACCAGAAAAAGTCAAGTCATACAGTAATGAACAAACGAGATGTGAGTTACCAAAACAACACTTTTGAACCTGAGCCCACAAACAGAAAAGGGCACAAACTACTTCACAAAGAACTCACAAAACACAGTGGAGAAAATGTAACCTGTTAGCAGTAATTTTAAAAGTACTGCAAGGCATTCAGCTTCTATACCAAGGCAGGGGAGAAGGAAAGAAATCCAAAATCAACAAGCAATGCCTCTCACCCACTAAACCAGGAACTTAAAGGCTTGAAACAACTGGAACCTCTTGTACTAATGTATATGACAAAAAACAACCTGAGACACAAGTAGTAATTAATAATGGAGACTCAAAATCCTCTCCTACTAACTAAAATCTGCACTGACAAAATTAACTTTGGATGCTGCCACACAAATAATAAACAAGTTTTTATTTCTTACAAGTTCCCAAATCAGCATCACCTGAAAGAAAAGCGTCACCTAATACAATGGACAGCTCTATTTCCCACCAGTGACCTAAGGCCAAACACAGCAGAGCATCCAAATGACAGTGAAACAAACTTTATTTCCTACTGAAGTTGGAGGGGAGGGAGATGAATATTGGCTAAAATTAACTCAGTTCAAAGGTTAGCAAGACAGTAACAGAGGGGTGCTTCAACCCAGCAGTCTCATTAAGACATATTGGTTCTGACATCACTAGTACAGGTGATGATACAACAGGTTTGAAAAGCAACAGGTTTAAAGAATGGATCCATTTTGTAGGCACCTACTTACAAAGGAAAATGCAGATACTATGCCTCCTTCACAATGATGAGTGAAGGTTCTTTTACTTAGCTGTTCTACCCTCCAATTCAATTGGACATAGCCTTTTTTTCTCTCCTTCTCTCTCTCTAGCATACACACACAAATAAACAAAAGAACATTTATTGGTGCTTCAAGAGCTGTTCCCTGATGTCAGATCACAGAACAGGAACCTGAATCTATTAAAAATCTGTTTACCAATGAAGAAACAGAAGCCAATTCAGGATTCCCTTTGTTTTATACAGAAGCACAATCACATGAACAAAGCACCCCATCAGCTCACATTTAATTTCAGTTACACGTATTTAACAGATTATGGAAAGTTCACAAGATACCTGAAAATGCTGCAGGAGTTCTTAAGAGCAAACATGTTCTGAATTATGTTCTTTCACGTGTTGGGGTTTTTTCTTTTTAAATTTCTATTCAAAGGCTGGACTAGAATGTGCTGAAGTCTTATTAAAGCAAATTACTGGTATGAAAATGTGCAACCCTTGACAGGACTGCTGGTGAGGGCTCCACTGCTGATGATGAAAGCTGAGATAGCAATACAGACAGGACTTACCTCGACCACCATCAACCTCTGAGAGCCAACAGCACTCAGAAACATTTAAATGTGATGTCAAACTCTCTATCACTGTATTTAAACTAACTTTTCTTTGTGTAAAGACAAAGAGCATATTTTTAAAGGCACCTTTCCACTCCCATGCTTGATTGTAACATGCATCTCAACTACAAATTACACCTCAATGTTAACCTGTTCTTTCAGGGAAAAAAAGCATCTCCTTCACCCTATTTGTTAGCATAATAAGGTTATTTTCCAACATAGCTGTATGATGTGTCCAGACACACCACACACTGAAATTACACATTTAGAAGGTACTTACCAGTCTTGAGTGTTAATTCACAAGCTCACCTTTAACTCTGGGAGACTCCCCCAAGCACTTCCCACAAAACACAGCTATCCTGAAGGAAATTACACATTTCCACACCAACAGGAAGCAGAGCATGGTTTCCTGAGAACTTGCCAATGGCACAGTGCTTAGTGAAGGTCCTTGATGTCAAAGGTGGGGCCATCTTTCAGACAAGGCCACCAACAGAACTTGAGCAGTAACAGGCTCACTCAGGTTCCTTGGACAACTCTACCTAGGCAGTTTCATAATGTAAACTCCTAAAATCCACTCCCAGTTCAACAGCACTTGTGCAGAGCTAACTGTGCTCTGACCTCTCAACACTGGAGGAGTCTTATGGAGCAAGGCTCAGTCTTGGAAATGTCAAAAGACAAAGCCTGCTTGTCACCCTGGAGATACAATCTTCCTTAAATGCCTTATGACATTGGCTGCAGCAGGACTGAAAAATAGCAAGAAACTTCCCCTGGAAAGATAAGCAAGATCTGTCCCCAAACAAAATTTAATACAGCTAATGGATAAACTGAATTGCTCCAATTGATGCAGCCAGTCCAAGATGAGAAGCACAGAGAGCTAGGAAGTTAGCTCAGCTCCAGAAAAGCATCAGGAAGATAACTAACCACACCAAGCTGTCCTGATGAGTGCATCTTGTACACACTTTCTTGCTCCTCCTAAGTAACTCCCATCACTCTGACAATCTCCTTCTTCCTAATACCAATGTTACACACCATCCTAACCATGCAGAACACCTTAGAGCTCAACAGCTTCTGCAGCAGATACTGAAGAGATTCAGAGATTCTCTTCAATGGCTTGCCAGGAAATCCATGAAAGTGAAATGTCTTACAAATGAGGAAAGTAGTCATCTTTGGAATAAAATCAAGGATTTGTTAGAAGCTAGACTATCTCAACTCCAAGAAATCAGGAGACAACCTAGGAGTCAAGCTGTCCCTAGAAGGAGAGTGGCACACACCTTCTGCTGTGTCCTGAGCTGAAGAGATCAAGGTCAGAAATCCCTACACTACTTGAGACATCAGTATCATTGCACCTCATCTTCAGGGCACACCCTGGTGGTTTATTCAACCCTGTAGACAGGCAGACTAAGGATTCTGGAACCTATAGAACCCACAGCCAGAAATCAAGACCCTTCTGATGCTGAGGGGAGGCTGTTGCATCAGTTTTCTGATCATGCTACTCATCTTTCCTGAAGAGCAGGTCAATATATGACACAAGATGGCCTGACAAGTTTTACTTGCTAATTAAACTCTTAACACACAGCTGCAGGAATTTCTCTGGTGACTAAAGATTTGTCTTGCAGGCATTCCAAACAGGCATGGCATTTAGCAAAGAAATATCCATCATCTAATTGAACAAGGAAGCTGAAAGAGCAGGCCATCATGCATACTTGGAGAATCCCTACACAGCTGCTCTTTGTACCTCAGGGTTCAGAGATGTTCCACAGCCTCTGAGGTAACCTGACAGTGCAGCCATGACTGTTTGACTATATTTAGGTCTACACAGTTGAAGGGAAAAACCCCAAGAGGTAGGAGTCCTGGTTTGTAACAAACTGCAATTACTGGTTTTGAAACACACAAAGGCACATTAGTCTCTGATGTTCCCTGTAGAACCTGGGCTACAGAAGTCATCCACAACACATCTTGAGAAGGATCTCAAAAGCATCACATACTCTGTGGGCAGTTTCTTTATCTCATATAGATTTAGGCTCTGAAGATGAACCTAAAGGAAACTGGAGATGTTTCAGGAGCAGAGCTCCTTGAAATCAATAGCCTGATTTCTTGATCTTTCATGTGGGTGCCTTATTTTAATGTAAGGCTTTTACCTTTCATTCAAGGTAGCTGACACTGACTCTGTGAAGTTTTAGCACAGTGACTGAAAGCTCATGATGAGTTTCCATGATGAATTCTGTGCAACTGTTCAGTTGCAAGCAGGATAAACATAATCCTACATTCACCACACCAGGATCAGGGCAGTCAGTAGAAAGACAGCAATAAGGCCAATTCCTCCAAGAGTTCAAACGGAGCAAGTGTTGCTGCAGAGCTGTTCCCCCCTCACTTTCCTTCCACTGTGCTATTGCTTCAACAGGGCCATGGCAGCAAAGACATCACCAATGAGGTTGAACTAGTGGATAAATCCTCTGGGTACACAACACCAACAGCTTACATAGCTCTCCCAAGGAATTAGAAAGAGCAGCTCAACCTTGGTATTATCAATATCCAACCACACTGGAATCCAAAGTCAATAATGGACACACATGGTACAAACTCCAGAGATGTCTGTTTCAAAGTGCTCCCAACTGGAAGGAAATGTAAACTGAGCACTTCTTCCATGACTGTGTCACTGGAATAAAAGACACTTTTCTGTGAGAATTTGTACAAAAGAGGTGCAACTGAAACGAACTGCAAATGAAAAATAGCTTTGCATACCCAAAGGAGTCCCCCTACCAAAAAAAAATTAATGCAGAAAGGGTGTCAAAAGAATTATCATTAGGTGGGGGTCTTAGCATAGGAGACCCAGGTAAGACAGAATCCTTCTGCAGTTAAAAGGATGTGGGAGTCTGGAAAAGCGCTGTATCCTATGCATTTACATAGGAACAAACTCTGTAAGTTACTACAGAGGGGCTGCAGACACATTCACTCAGAGTCAGAACAAATGTATATTCATCACTCAGACAAAAGCACCCCAGCTTTCATTTTACTTGGGAGAATTAATATTTATTACTGTATTATACTCAGTTGTTGATTAGAAAATCAATTACTTATGGTGTGCTTTAAGTCTGCAATAAATCAGAAACGTTACAGTAACTGTCTTGCCTACTTCTCTGTTTCATTCACTACACTTTCACTTGGCCAAAGACTTTTATCCATCAGGCAGGGCACCACCCTAAGCTGTCCCAGCATTTCATGCCCAGGTACCATGCATCTCTTCTCCTCTTGAGAGCCAGAAGCTATCTATACCTTTGAGCCTGCTGGGATCTGTTAGCATGATAAGTCAAAAACATGTAAAATCTTCCAGCTCACTTATAGTTGTGTATCACTAAAATTTGTTCCATTGCATTTTTTAACATAGAACTGTTCTTTCTCAGACTGAAGAACAGAGGCTTTTCAAATGTGTAACCAAGATCCAAAATACAGAACCAGAAAAAGAATTGATGCAAACAGCTTGCTCAGGATCCATGAAGTTTTCCCAGAACTTTGTTCACACATCAGTATGTCTGACTAATATTTACAATGCTAACAAGAGGAAGCAGCATGAACAAAGGTCGAATTTAAAAAAAACTAAAAGGAGAAAAAAAAAAAAGTACTGTGAAATCTTCTTCAGGGAGTCACTCCAGCAGTACAGCTTCCAAGGTCTGTCAATCCAAACTTACATCCACATATCCACTGAGCTGAACACAACTCTTTTTTAAAAGAGCAAAAGGACCAGATATTGGCATCCAGGTACCATTTACTTATTTTTTCTATTTCTAAGACAAAGACAAATACATGATTTGATTATCATACAGTATCAAAACAAAATCACTGCTAGAACATTTACTACCACAGAAACATTATCATAACTTCAGCAGTTTAAGTCAAAACTGTGCTGGGTTTGGGGGGAAAAAATGTCCAACCTGATTATTTTTTTCGTGTATCATTCCACTGAAAGTCCTGATGCAGGGTTTTCAATTAGCCCTGTAACACAGCATTATTTTTTTTCTGAAGTGAATGGTCCATCTACAACTTCCTCTGCAATGAACATGCTCTACACAAAAATTAACAATGCAAATAACTAAATAAACAACTGCTCCTCACTAGTCATGAACAGATATTGACTTCAATGATAAATACAGTTATCACTTAATAAGGGATCAGCTAGTGATGAAAGCAAGAAGACTTTAATAAAACTTACCCAAAATATTACTTGCTCCCAAAAACAGACTCAGAACCACCACATACCTCAGTCACAAAAAGAAGTGAGACTGGACACTCCTGTTCCCATTGAATCTTTACATAATCCTGCACTTAACTAAAAATCAAACATGGTTATAACTCCACTCTACCACTGCAGCTTATAAGGTGAGCTAACCACTAAAAAATTGTGGAACTGTGCTAAATTTGTGGACTCTTAAGCCCTACAAGACTCCTGAGCCCAAAGTGTAGAAAGCATTCTTATCAGAGCAGGAGTTTGTATGTGATATGGGACAAAGGAAGCCTTGTCATGGCTAACAGCAGAGATGACACAAGGTTTGCTGCTGCACCAAACAAATTAAAAACCAGGAGCTTGTCTGTCAGCAGTCCTAGCAGCTTGTGCCTGGACAAAGCAGAGACTTTCAGTTCCCCTCTGTTCTACAGTCAGGGGAGCTGCAGCTGCATCTGTCACCCCCATCAGAGCCATCTTTTGTGCAGCTGCACTCCAGAAAGGGGTTTCTTACTCCTGCCAACAGTACAGGTGTTGGCTGAACTGCACTGGTACTTGTAACCCTGCCTTTGGAAAATGATGTTGGAATACTGTCTGCTGGTAGACAAGCTTTATGCTTGAAGACCACCATTCCCCCTCTCTGAAAGGTGGCTGACTGTGCCTCAAAACAAAGGGCAACCCTTTAGGGCAACTCTTGTTTCCTGTACCCCACACCTTCCAACAGACAGAAAACATTTACAGGTGTCAACTATAAGAGAAGAAATGAACAACAACCAAGGTGTCTGAATACTCTCCATTATCATTTGTTACAGAAGCTTAGGAAATTTCAGCTGGGGTAGGATATCACAGAATTATCCAATGGTTTGGGTTGGAAGGGACCTTTGAAGACCATCTAGTTCAACATTCTGCATGAAATGATGTTGCTGAAGGTTCTGTCCAACCTGATCTTGGACACTTCCAATCATGCAGCTTCCATAGGAAATGTATTCCACAGTTTCTCCATCCTTATTATAAACAAATTCTTCCTGATGTTCAGTCTAAATCTATATTTCAGTTTAATACTGCTGTCCCTCACCCAGAGCCCTGGTAACAAGCCTTTTACCAGCTTTTTCATGCACAAAAGTACCTTTGATTCCCTTTAGGTACTGAAAGCCCACAACAAGGGACGGTCTCCCTGGAGCCTTCTCTTTTCCAGGCTGAACAATCCCAGCTCTCTTTGCCTGTCTTCACAGAAGAGTGGTTCCTGCCCTCGGATCACTTTTGTGTCTCCATCCTTAACCATAAAGCCTAGCACATCCCATTAAAATTCCCTTCAACAACTTTGTGGGATTACCTAATGAAGTACAGAGAAACTGCAGGGATAAGCGCTGAAAGCAAAAAGGCTTTCAAACCATGATCTGTTTGAGAACCCATTTAAAAACACCCTGCGTTTGCCAAGCTACTGGTGCAGGTATCTCGCAAATGCCGCTGTGTGAATTTCAGTTCTCTGGAGCCCTCCAGTGGAACGAACTCATAGGAGCGGCCCCGAAAGCCATGAAACAGCACAAATACCCCAGGAATACATTTCATGTGCGGGAGCCAGGCTGCTGACACAGCCAAGCACGGAATCCCAGCGCACACGGCGCTTCCCTAACTGGGTTACGGGCCAGCCCGGGCACACACCGCGCCCCGCGGAGCCACGGGCGCTGCCCCCCCCCCCGGCTCCGGCCCGGCTGCAGCATCCCGGCCCCGCCGGCTCGCGCTCGGCACCGGCCTCTCCCGGGGCAGCGGCAGCGGCGCGGGGCGGCCCCGGGGCATGCGCACTGCCGGCACCGGGCCCGTCCCCACCGGGGACCCCCGCAGGAGGGCGGGCGGGGGGAAGGGGGGGGTCCCGGGGGTCCCCAACGCCCCCCCACAACGCCCTCACCGCGCATGCGCGGCGCGCCGCCCCCCCCCCCACCCGGACGGGCAGCGGGGGAGGGCGAACGGCTCTCGGCTCGTCCCTTCTCGTCCCGGCCGCCGGTTTCCGCTGTCTGCGCCGCCGGTTCCTCACGCCCGGCGAGCAGCTGCTGCCGCCGCCACCGCGGCGCGCGGCGCCCTCCCGGTTCGACTCGGAGCGAAGGGGAAGAGCGGGTCAACGACACCCGCCGGCCCCCCTGGAGCGCTGGCGAGCGCAGCGCAGCCCGCCCCGCTACTTACGCGCTCCCCCGCCTCCCGCCGCCGGTGCCGCCGCTCCGCGGCCGCGCTGCCCCCGCTATCACTCCTCGTCTTCACGGACAAGACAATATGGCGCCCGCTAGCGCTCACCCGGAAATGAAAGGCGTCACGGTGCTGACCCTCGCCTGGCACACTCGGGCGCTGCCTCCGCCATCTTTGCTGAGGGCGGTGCTTCCCGCTCCCCTCGGCGCGGCCGCAGCGCCAGCGCCCCCCCCCCCGCCGCCATCTTTGCTGCGGGCAGCCCCGGCGGCGGGACGGGGAGGCGGGGACGGCTCCGGGCCGGGAAGGAGCGGGGAGAACCGAGCGGAATTCACATTCCCGCCTGCCATAGTGTCAGGAGGCCCGTGGGAGGCGCATTAGCTCCGCAGCTCCACGGGTAACTTGTAGTCGGAGTGTGATCCGTGCTTCCAGTACGGGGTCGGCATGAAGAAGTTCATAAAGCTGCATGAAGAAGTTTATAATGCTGGTAGCTACGCCTGTAAGTGGTGTGAGTACGACGTGGACAGGCCCTGGGCAGTGGCCCTACACTGAAATACACAATAACTTCTGTGCTGCACGGCTACAGAGTGTGAGCGTTCAAAGCCAGGCCAGGGTATGGCTGTAAGGACAATTCTCCAAATAGCTTCTGCATATCCACATTAACTTCTGTGACTTCTACCTGGAATTTCTCCTTTTATTTTAAGGCATGGAGAAGAAAAAAAAAAATCACCTGCAGTAACCAGCTCTTCTTGTATCGACCCTGGGATGATTCCGCCGGCAGGGACTGGGTAATTGCATTCCTTTGTGTGGAGCAGAGGTTTCCATTAGCTGGCACATCACTTACGGCTGGGATCGCTGCTTCCCTTCCCTCAGCGTCACGGATGTAAATGCCTAAAACATCCACAGTCTCTGATCATTGCATAAAGTGATATTAATATTCACACGGAGTAACAGAATTGACACTCATAAATCTAGAGAAAATTCAAGAAACTTTTGTTATGATTGTCAGTGCCAGTTAGGCTACATATTAGTGTTGGCTGAAGCATTCTAGATTTTCCCGTTTTTGTCACAGGATTGAGCATGCTTTCCACGGACAGAAATGCTGTAGAAGTTTTAAGTCTGTCCAGTGTCGACTCACATCTGGGACTCTGGAGTGATGCTTATGGATGGACAAACTTCCCGCTGCCACTGAAACGGCGTGCGAGGGAGTCCCACTCTTGGTCCTGGTTTTATCACAGAATTACAGAACTCAGTTCTCCTAAAGGGAACAAACTTTATCCGTGCCCTTTGCCACAGAGGGTAAGGCAGGGGAAACAAGAGGTGCACCTTAAGTGTTCAAGGATATGGATTCATCCCTGGGGAGCTCTTCCACAGGCAGTGGTGGTGTGAGACAAGAGACAAGCCAAATACATTAACTCAGGTGTAAAACATACAGCTTATGTTTAAATAACACAGCTTTCCAAATGGCTGGATGTTTTATTTACATATTTTTCTAACAATATATAACAGATGAAAAGGGAAAATGAATAGATGACAAATGCAGCTATTCTCTCAGAAATTGTTAAAGCACCTTGGGTAGACTGGAAAACTGATCAGAATTGTGTTTGTTTTGTAAATACAGTCTGCTTACTTAGTAATATCTGGAATTGGAAATCTACAAATGAAATGTACCATGTATCAGCACTGTAGTCAAATTCTAAAAATACTATTTGTTATTTAAATATCAATTTAAATTTGAGAGTAAAGTCAGACTATTAGTTCAGACAGATGAAAAAAGGAAATGAATGAAAACTAGATGAAAGTTTTAACATGCTTGATTTATTACTCACAAGTATTTTGAATTTAGCAACAAGATTTTTGATTATTGGATTGCCTTTTGTGTAAGTGCAAGCACACATGAACATACCAGGGATTATCTCCATGTATAAATGTCAGTAGAATCTGAACTCAGCTTTGTGGAATGGCTAAATAGGGAATGGTGACCATTGGCAGGGTGGTTTCACTACAGAATACATTAAAACAATTCCTATGTTACACAGCTCAAAAGCAAAAAAAACCTAAACTAGCAAAGCAGTGAGGTAATTCAATTGCTAAGAGGTCATAAACTCATTCAAAATAAATGCTCTTGTTTTCTTTTAAAAGCAGTTCTGCATCTTTACATTTTGTGCTAGAAAAATGCTGGAAGCTGCAATAGATGTAAGAAACATTCTTGACACTTAAAAGTTAGTATTTTCTACTGCTATCAGTGATGATGGAAGTGTTTATAACTTTATATAAGTGAAATGTACACACAAAGTAGTTTTGAAGTGGCTGCAGTGCATTGCAATGGTTTTATTATAACATAAAAATTAACTTAGATTTCTTATGTAATGTTGTGCATAGAAAGTGTTTGACTTGCACAAACAGACATCCATCTGAAAATATATTTTATAATCCATTTACAAAAAACTAGATTATGAATCCTTTTGAATAATCACTTTTCACCATTTCTGCAATTTGTTTATACACCAACAGGAGAGGTACAACAGCTAGAACAGCTGGCAAAATAACAGCCTAAGACATGGTAAAAAGACACAGAAGCAACAATAATCTGTTCTAAAATAATTAGACTGAAATGGTTCTACCAAAGAATAGTGGCATTTCTTTCCCATAGATATACAAATCTTTGTACAAATGTATAAATGTGTACAGGGTACAGCAAAATAGAGTCCAGATATTGAAAACTAAGGAGTATCAAATCTTTGTTTAATCAGGGTTGTTGTAACAACTCCCATCTAAACATTATCTTCCTTCCTTACTTAGTGTAGACTTAGGTCATGATGTTGTTAGCTGGAATACAGATAGCTAGAGCTGAGGTGTGCTTTTTCATGAAAATTGAATTTGTTAATTATTGTTAACAGAAGAGTTGTATTTAAATGCTTTCTTTGTTCTCATCTAATTCAATTCCTTTTTAATACATCTTAGATTTTCTGCTAAAGAAATTACTCCTTTCTTAGTTTGTTACAAATATGTTCAAGTAAGATTTTTATAATGGGTTGAGAATGTAGAGGCATTAATTTCATGTCCCTTTATGATTCAGTTTGTGTTAGTATAAAAAAGAAGGGTCCAGAGAAGCAAATGGTGAAGTTAAGACATTTCAGCCTTTTAATGGATTTATAAACCACTCTCACCTGCTACCACTTGAAATGCACAGGCAAGAGCACTTCATTGATGCACACAGAGGGTGCAGATGGGCAAGGGAGGAAGGTTTGGCAGACTGCATGGATTTAATTTTCTAAACAAAGGCGATTACAGCATGTATATTTTGGGCAGCAAAGTTCAGGGTTTGTTTTTCCTTCCCCTCCATTTGTAGCCATCTCTTAGGAGAACAGACTAATGCAAACATGATGTCTGTACACATATTGTAGACAGGTTAGCATAGTAAATCTCCACATCCTTTTTTGCCACTTTTGGTGTAAATGATGTATAAATCCAAAGATAACAAAGCTCTTTCTTATAATCTGTACTAACTCCTTAGCTGATAGAGCAGTCTTTGTTGAGGCCTCTATTCTAGGGAAACTTGTAGGGGGTTCCAGTTGTCCATATACGTAAATCAGGTGCTTCCCATAGGTGAGGTTTACTTACAGATGAGTGAGGAACTATTTAATTCAAATCCTTTGTAATTGTTTTATGGGCACTGTTGTGTGACTGCTCAGCAGAGCTGCTCAGGAGTCACAGCTTTGCTCAGAGGTTGTTATTGCAGCCTGCAGGCAGAGCCAGTGGGTGCTGGGGACAGACCAGACTGCAGCTGCAGCAGCTCTTGCAAGCTCACAGAATAAGGGATGAGATTGGGAACCACTACATCATGCTTAAGGATCAATGAAAGCAAAGACATTGACACGGAGGCTTATGGAGACCCCAAAAACATAAAGAACAAATGGAGCTGATGAAGAAAGCCGTGGTGCCCTTGTGACAAGGGTGGGATGAGGGGAAAGCCATTTTGGAGCTCTGCCACATGAAGACCCAGGCTACTGCACTTTCTCAGGGTGGGGGACCACAGAAGTGTGGTGAAGCTCTGTAAAGAGTACATGCTGTCAGCCTGAAGAGATTTTTGGTTGGTTGCCGGTTTTTCTGGTCTGTTTGAAGGGCCTGGAAAGGCCCGGAGTGGCCTTGGGGCAGCCCGCGTATCGAAGGACGAGAAGAGGCTTCAGTTCTTCTTTCGGTTTTTATGTTTATTAATTGTTTATCTAAAGATTTTCTTTCAGCCCGACAGAGGTCTGCTCAGCAGCCAGCATGAGCACACTGAGCCGTCCTCCGGGGCAGCACGTATCTTTATACCCATGGTTACGTGTACAATATTTATCATTTTCCCAATACCATTTATTCTTATTACTCGGTGCACTTTCAGTAATGACCAATCCCAAAGTGCCACCATCACCACAGAAGATGGAGGAAAGAAGAAGAAGAAGGAGGACAGGACACGCCCCAATTCCTCCATCTTACTTCTCTAAACCCCCTGTACAGAAATCCTAAACCCTGTGTCTCACCCTCTAATTAACCAATCCCTTCACCATTCACCCCAGTGAAACCCTCCTGTCCTCATACAGGTGTCGTCTCCTGTGTGGGACCAAAGTCCAGCCACCAGACACTTCTGGAACATTCCAGGACTCCCGAGCCCCCCAAGGGTGGTCTCGGTGGCTCGGCATCTCAGTCCTGAGATCCTGAGATCCGACAGTTGGTAACATAAGACATTTTAAGGAGAGTCTTAAACTTTCAAGCCCTTCACTAAAATTCTGAAAACATACAGCTTTTCAGTAGCATTCACACATCTGGTAGTTGCAGGAAACTGCCAGTTCCTTGACTCTAGAATCATGTTTAACATTGAGGATATACATATAGGATGTATATCTCTTATAGAGAGATGTATAGATATATATCTCTTGTTTTCCCAGAATGCTTTGAGCTTCTTTTCCAATTCCTGATAATTATAAGAAGTCTTCAGTATACACATTTATGTAGTTTCTTTAGAGCCAAACTTTACACAAAATAACTTTGGTCTGTGTAAAGGACACTGTGACTTGCATCTAAAATTTTGTGTGAAATCTTGCAATGGTCATCAGTTTGTTCATTTTGAAAGCATAACTTCACCTATTTCCTTCATTTTTAGAGAATGCTTCCTTCTATCATATTTTCATACCTGTTCCTGACTCAAGGCTTACAGAGTTCCTGCCAACATAGCTTTTTATTTCAGCTCAGCACACCTCATCCAGGAGCAACAGTGATGGCTATCCTGAATAAAGGCATTGACTCTTTTTCATGGCACTTTCTCTCCATGTTCTATAAAATATCTGTAAATAAATGTTTCCTGCCAACATCTTTTATGACATTCTAGGCAGTTACGTCCACTTGGGAAAATTTCAGCAAACAGCTTGTAAACTCCAGTTCAAAAGGAGTTTAAAGATTAAACTAGTTAAACAGTTAAAAAGATCACCCCAGAGGTTCTCTCCATTGTGACTATCAGTTTTATGGCCCAACAATCCCTAGTGGCTGCACAAGAATGTGCAAGTCATGTGGCTGTTAGATACACCTCAGCAGTTTGAGCAAATGCAATTCTAGCAGGTTGTGCCATTTTCCTATGCAAAAGAGGGAATGCAAGTGGATGAAGCTCTGAAACAGAAGTAGAGAACAGGAGAGTCAGGCAGGTAGGTGTGACAACATGTGGTACAGACAGTAATAGGGACAGCATGTCTTTTCATTTAAAAAACATTACCATAAATGACAACAGTAAGCATATATTAACATTTTTTCTCTACCAAAGAGCAAATCATACAGGATGGAACTGTTACAGAAGTAATTTGTATTTAAGTAACTGCTTATTAAATAATTTAATTACCACATAACTTCAAGCAGTCATCAGGCCTTGACCTTAGAATGTATCTGTTACTCTCTGGGATGGAAATGAGAAATCACCAAAGGAAGTAACACCTCAAAACAGGGCAGTCACTCAGTCTACAGAAACCAGTTCTGCCACTAGCACTCCTGCTGTCCCCCACTGCTGACAAAAGGGAGTCCAGACATGTATCAGTGGGTAAAAGTCATCATTTACTGTCCAACTCACACACACAGTGCAAAAATAATTTATAGTTTATTACTCCTGTGAGAAAAGTATTCAGGAACAGATAAACAAGTTCATGTTTGGAGCCAAAAGTTACAGAATTTACTGAATTACGCTTAAACTCTGTACATACACAAGCTTATATGCTGTACATTGTCATAATTGTGAAGTTGAAAAATTACTAAATACAGAAATTATTTGCAATTCTCTTCCCTAGAAGGTAAAATTACAATATCTATTGATGGATTTATGGTGTGTGCATATATCTCAGAGGATAGTTATGCACACCAAGTACATATTTCTATTGAAACAGGAGTACATTGCTATACCAGTGCCAGTTGGAGACAACTGGAAGGGTACTGGGTATCTGAGGATTCACTGTCACTATTCAGAAGCCCTGTTCTCCCAATCTCTTCCCAGCTCTTATCACAAAGTGCACTGCAGCACTGCCCACAGACAGCTGCTGTCACGCCATTCTGGAGGACTCTGCCTTCCAATTACTACACATGGAAGTGACACAATTTGACAGGCTCTTGTTTGCAGAAATCTTAACAGCTGACACCCAGCCCAGTGATAGGAAGGGTCTGGACTGGATCAGGAGAAGTTGAACACTTTGCATTGTTACTGTACACCAGCAAATCCAGGCACTTAGCTCTATCAGTATTTCTATTCTCAACTGTTCTAGAACTATGGGCGAAAGCTTATCTTTATTATAATCAAAAACAAACTCTCCCTAGACCTCAGCAGGATAGGACATCATCTTACATTCTAATGGTACAGCATTTTAATGAACCCAGGAATTTTACATGTTTGGCAAAGTGCATACTTTAAGAGAATCATTCAGATATTTATAATAGTTTAACTGAACTTCAGAGTCAAAATATGATAAATTCTCTACAAGATAAAGGCACAATATTTACAGGTACTCTTACCACTGCAGCTTTAAATAAGATAAACTAAATAACACTATCTTCTTTGAAATTAAACTGTTAAGAATTATAGTAATAATCTTTCATAAAAAAGTAGATATGCTTGTGCATTTAGTACTCTTGATTCTGGAACCATCTGAACATGGGCATCACTAACGTACACCCACTGTCCTCCTGATGCTCCCATGGCTTCTTTCAAACCTGAAATGCAGAAGCAAAAGAAATTTTTTTCTTGTCTTTCACAACATCATCAAGCAAATACAGCATCTATTTCAAAAAGCAAGAGAAGCTTCTCATGTACCAGAGTAATTCATTACTCAGATACAGTCTGCTACTCAGTTTGAAACTTACATATCAAAGAGCACTGTAAGAGAAATTGGTGGAAGACAATGCCTAGGAATGAATGCTGCCATGGTTTCATATTTTTTAAGAAAGCCTAAGATATTTCCAGTACAGTTTGCTGAGTTCCAACAGGAAGTTATACTAGCACACAACCAGTTCTGACATAGAAAAAAGGTCTTACTTTAAAAGCTGACCGGTGTGAAATTAAGAACATGAAAAGATCTAATCTGTTCTAATAATCATTGCAAGATAAACATAAGACTGAAGGAAACTTTGATTTCATGAATAATGTAAAATATTGTCTTTTTGAAAAATGAGCTTCAAATGCAAAGTGATACTACACAGCATAGAAAGGACAATGCTTGGTTCTCACCTTCCCCCAAGAAGGGAAACAGTAAATATATTTACCTAACTTTGACAGCTTAACATATTGCTGCTGCTGCAAATTCTTCACTAACAGATTCTGTCCTGGAAACTTATTTCACTCTTGTCCTAGGGTGACTTTATGATGCTTGTATCCCCAATCATCTGTTCTGCATATCCATCAAGTATTAATAAAAAAGAACTAGTGTGCTGTTCTCAAAATGCCAACAGAAACCCTACACCAAATCTTGTATCTTCCATGAAAAAGATTATTGCTGTTCACATTAAACCAGAGTATTCCAGATTTTTAAGTATTAAAAAATTCCCATCCTAAAATATCTAAGATACAAAAAATCCTCAAATATTCAGAAAATGTAATTTAATTTAATGTAATGGATTTGATTGGTGTACTAAAGCATTTTCAGATACCAAATATGCCAAATAATTAAATTTTACCAGGCACAACTATTCAACAGGATGTATTATTTTGAGTAGGAAAGAGAGGAAAGTTTTCCCTCAATTATCTGTTTAACAGCTGAATCAAAATTCCATTATTCCCTCAGTTCTATATGGCACTAATAGCAGAAGTAGGATATGCAACAACAAAAAAGAATAATTAATAGAATCACAGGTTGGTTTGGGTTGAAAGAAACTTCAAAGACCATCTAGTTCTAACAGCAGTGCCATGGGCAGGGACACCTCCCTTAGCCCAGGCTGCTCAGAGCTCCATCCAGCCTGGCCTGGAGCACATCCTGGGACAGGGTTCTACAACTTGTCTAAAAACCACAATTATTCTCAGCTAAAAAACTATTTGCTATAAATCCCTGTAGACAGTTACTTTTGGTTTACAGTAAAGGAAAGGAAGCTCTGTTTGTACGTACCCAGAACAGATTTAGTGGCAGAAATGTGCTCCAGCAGTTTCTTGGAGGATGTCCTGACTTTCACATACGCTGCATAATGACCCCCTCTCATTGAGCCACTGTGCTCCACTATTCCATACAGACTGTACAGCACTCTTGCACCGTCCATAACGTTCTGCATTCCCAGAAACACAAAACAAAGGTCAATTATTTCACAGTAAATTTTACAGGCATGTTAAGTAGCTGGCAGCAGTATGATTCCAAAAGAGGCAAACAGCCAGCCACAGCATTTCCAAAAGCAAAATACCTCTATTACAACTCAGTAGTCTTACTAATTTAGTTACCATAGAGATGGTAATACTTGTCCTTAATGCTGTTATGTACACCAACACCACCAGGGCACCACAGCTTAACTAACATCAGCTAACATCTATGATATTCTTGATATGAATGGGATTGTACACAGTTACAGTTCTGATATCAAGACACTATTTGAAAAATTCACTCTACAATTTAATTAAAAATCATCATTATCATAATCATCATCAATCCAATTTAACTTTGGTCAGGACACCAACTGCTGAAGTACAACAAAAATAAAGACTTGAAATTGTACCTTGCAAGATGCAGCACAGAATGGTGCCAAGTCTAAAATCAATGGGAAATCCACGTGCCTGTTTACTTTCCGTAGACTCAAACCAGCCTTCAAAAGAAAAAAAAAAAAAGCAAGAAAAACTGTAAAATGAATATTTTACAAGGTAGCTTTTTTAAGCTAAGCTGTATCATTATACTGTTAAAATTAACCAAATACAAGAGTAAGATTTTAACTAATTTAAACCTTCTTTGTTATGTTTCCAATACAGTGCTACATGTAACATGATGGACACACAAGGGGTTTCCCTGGATACATCAGGATGGCTAAATGTAGTCTGAAGGTGTTAGAATAATCACAACAAACATAGCATGTTTCAAACAGTGCTTCTACCAGGTCTCCATCTAAAAAGGCAGTATTGGGATCCACAATGACACTTGAAGAACCACCAGTTATCCACCAGTGGGGCAGAGGAATATACAAGAGGGGTCTGGCCCCTTACCTGGTGGAATCTTTTCAGGTGGAGAATAAGAATAGCAGGAACTGAAGAAATCAGCAGCTGTTTCCGAGCATTTGTGTAGACACCTTCCACCTTCTTTTCTGTATTTATGAATATCAAAATAATATGTAAAGTGAAGGCAGTCATACGGAATTTTTAAAGTACTTTCTAAACATCTGACAGAACAGACCTATGCTGTGATGGTTTTGTACTTGTTAAATAAAACACAAGGAAAATTTTGTGGAGTAACAAAAATATTTTCTCATTTTTCTAGTTATTAATAAACATAATCTGTGAAATCTGAGCATTATTTTAGTCATTCTTGTGCAAATCAGATCAGAAGCTGGAAGCCTGTCCACTATCTAGGTCAGCTTGCACACTGAAGAAGATGAGATAACTACATCTTCTGTTACTATAGCAGCCAACTTTCCTGTTAAAACCTAAAATAAATGGATGATCCCTGCATAAAAACTGGAAGGCACAAGTCTCTTTATCTGTTTTAATGCCCTAATCACTAAGAGTTGAGTTTTCCATTCTTCAGCTCTTTCTGCATGACTACATACTTTACACTTTTTAAGAGAAAGGTCTGAGGAGGGCTGTCTGCTTCAGGAAGCTTCAGAACCTGCTGGATTCAGCACTCAGGACTGGGATATGTGGCCTCCAAACCCCCTATGGTGCAGAAGGCACAGAACACAGGGTGCTTACCAAAAGTAGCACAGTGAAAACTCCACAGAAAAGCTCCACAGTAAAAGAGAACATACCACTAGAATTTGGTTTTGCTGAAAAAATTAATATACTGCTTTTACATATGTTCAAAAGGAAATAGTTCATATGAGGTATAATGGAGCACTTAATGGTTGATTGGGTGACCTCTTATGTCTTTTGTTTTAGAAGGAAAAAATAAATAATGAGTAGTTGTGAATTGATTTTGCTTTTCCATGGTGCCCATGGAACCAAAGTGTTATTTATATGGCACTTATAGTCCAATGATGATTAAAGGTATGGCTATAAAATACAAATAATTTTTCTGAATTTACTCATGCTTAAATTTTATCTCTCCAGGTATCTATAAATGCACAGCAAACAGGCAATTTTTTGTTATTATATGAACTCTCTTTATTGTATTGACAAATTATCAGAAGAGCTTAATTTTTTTATTCTTCTGAAATTCTATATATAAAGAAAGCCCCAATCCTCCAGTCCTTCTAAAGTGTTAAGTTTTCATTAAATTTAAGTTGTTTTTCTTATTCAGTGAACTCTAATGGTCTGCTTGGGCTATACAAGCATCGAGGAAAACATTGTCATAAGAAGGTGCTTCTCTCTCATCTCCATTCTTACAAATTTTTGGAATTTTATTTCTCTCTTCATTGCAACTCTCTTTTTTTGCCTCTTTTTCATACATAATTACATTACTTTCCTGAATATGTAAGCTACAGGAGCCGAATCTTACAGCATGTATTTCAAAGCTTTGAGGATTGTAAGGAACAGAAACAGCAGCAAAGATTAGCATTGAGCAATGCATATACTTGGTTTACAGTAATCTATAAATTCTTTATCTTGGATAGAATAAAGCTGAAAAATTAATTCTATGTTACCTCTACCATTATGTTCTAACATAAAAATTAGTCCTGTTGCCATTGCCTGGTGAAGTTTTAAGTTGTTACAATTTTTGTTTGGAGAGACATTTTCTATTTTCTATTTAACAGCGGGGAGGCCCATGCTGGAGCAATGGAAGAGCAGCCAGCACACAGGCTTTGGGAGGCAACGCTGGAAATCATCCAGAGGTACAAGCACTTTACCTGTGGAGTTGGTTTTCTTCTGATACTTCTGTTTCCTTTCTGTGCAGCTCTCACATAAAAGCTTGTTGTTCCCCATCAAGAGCTCTACAGAGGTGAACTGGTAAAGGCAGGACTGAACAGAACATTCCTTTGAGCTAGTTATGTAGCTTTGGGAAAGTGTCTGGAAAGCATTTTGAGGGTTTTGGGAAAGAGAGGATTTGCCTACTGAGAACATGGAATTATTTGATAAACCCAATGCTGGATCTCCACAACTTGATTTTTTATCTTCATTGACAGGATCGCAGAAGCTAAGCTTGGATATGGAACTGGAAATCATCTCTTCGGGGCTGTCGCTCGGCCTGTGCGGCGTTTTAGGGTTTAAGGGGTTCCCATGCCCACCAGACACGCTGCTGGGGGGGCTCAGAGCTGCTTGCTTGGAAGCACTTTCGCTTTCTGAGGCCTCACTGTCGGCATCAAAGCTGCTCTCGGAGCGGCTGGCTTCCTTCTCACTGCCCTCCGTCTGGCTCCCATTGACAGCCGCCTCTGCACAGGGCTCCTTGGAGAACAGCACACCAGAGCCACCCTCCAGCTCCAGCTTTTTGGCTTTTTCCTGCATGATAACAGGACTTCTTTCTTCTTCCTTTGAGGAAGCTTTTCTGGCAAGCCGTCTCTCATGGTTCAATTGATTCTGTAAATGATGGCATTATTATTTCAGTAATAGAGGGGAGAAACAGGAAGCAGAATTGTAAGCAAACCAATCTTTCACAACATGACAAATGCAAAGCAAATTATTGGGGGTTTATATTGTTCTATATTCTCCATCTCTCATGCCTAAGATAGCTGATTTCCTTAAGAAGCTTTTACACTAACTTAGGATTAGAAACCTACATCCCAGTCAGCTAAGTCAGCTTATACTTACTGTGAGATCAATACTTCTCACAACGAATTCATTTCACTTTGTGACAGCTGCAGATAGCACATCTGAAGTGGTATTCACTTAATCCAATTTAAGCTTCTAAAAGGTCCTCAAGTTTAAGTTACTCCCCTGACCTCCCATGAGAGGCCTTAGTTGACGAGCAGCTCCAGAAAAAATTCAACTTGCCTTATGGGCATTTGTCATAGAATTAACTAAGGCATCCCTAGGAGGATGTTTGCTGATTTCAATATCATCTGAAGTTGACTTTTTTTTCAATCAAGATTGCAAGAAGAAGTAAAAGATTGCTTCCACAGAAAACTACTCCTATAGATTTAGAAAACCAAACCCACAAAGCTGCTATAATTTTAGGTGATTTGCACATGTTCATGACTCCTTTCTTGCCTTCTTTTGTTTGGCTACTTCCCAAAGGAAACTAACAACTTTCCTTCCCCTTTTTTTTCCCTTTATTTGAATTGGATCAAAATTCCAGTGGTACCAATGGGAATCCTTCCATTAATCTCAATGGTTTGAGTTTTAGGCCTTTTCTTCTATAACAATCAGTTTCTGCACTACTTCTTTCCATCCTTCCCTTTGTTTCTACCTCATGTCCTTTTTCTACTTCTCTCTCATTCTCTTCTCCTATCATTCTTTTACATTTTGTGTTTTATATGTTGTATTTTATACACTGTATTTTTTCTTCACATGTGTTTAATGTGTTAGGACTTGATGCAGGAGGGTTTTTATGGTACTCAACAGAGCACAGACCTTGCAACAGTCCCAAAAGCAACATGAACTGAAACTAGCCTGCAGATTCTTTTTCCTTATAAACAAAACCCTGTAACTGAAAGCTAAATGGTTACCAATGACTGTCATTTTTCATGCTTCTAATGATGACCTAAATATTTTAAAACAAGTCCATGTCAGCTATATGCATACTAGAAAATCCCACTGACATGTATGAAAATTCCTTAGAAGTTCTCAGTCACCCTAGAAACCTGAGTTAACTCAGGATGACTGGTAAGTGTGAGTAGTTAAGTTCTTACCTTATCTTTTGTTAAAGTGTGTTTCTTGACAATTTTGGGTTGATTATTCAGAGTACTGATAGAAGAACAATTATACTGACCAAGATCTGCCTCCTGCACACTTTTACTTTTACCTGTTCTTCCCAAGGGCACAGGTTTTGCAACCTAAGAAATTAGACAGGAAATTAGGAAAGGCAACACGTCCATTTTGTATTCCTTTGCAACCTACAGAAAAGATGAATGCACGTGGATTTTTTCCAAGAGTGACCTACATAAAACCAATTAAATGGCCCCCTGAATTGTGATATAGGGCTACTTTCTAATTTTTTTTTTAATCATGAACTCACTGTCAGTGTCTCTGAAGGTTCAACTGAAAGCTACAAGAAATAGGAATGATACAGAATTTCTGTATGTAATATAACACAAAATAATCTATTCTACTATTGTGTAAGCACATCCATAGCTGTACAGGATGTGATGAAGAATTGGTTATGAAAGAAACTGGTGTCTGGAGAAAAATACATTTTGTACAGAAATAAATGTTACATTAATTACTCTCCCTTAAATGTAGATGAATATACACAGGATGGAGGAAGAACCACTCTCAACCCACACCCACTACTCTCAAATGAAAAGCACAAATCCTGAAAACATAGCTTATGCCTTCAAAGGAACACAGTTCCTCTGCAGCTAATGGAGGTGATCCATAAAATGCTGAGAACTCCAGAATAAATAAATTCAAATATCCATTTTTAAAGTGTCTCATTCTGTAGGTAAACATCAGCCCAAGGGACTCAGGTTCTCTAGATACAAACCAATAGGTTAGAATCTGACTCTCTGGACCTCCAAAAAGAAAAAAAAGGCTTATAATCATTCTATTTATATAAGTACATACTATTAAATTAAGCTAATCTTAGATCTATATATTCTGTGGGTTACTATAGGCATTTGATGCAAGTTTGGACTAATTTAAAGATATATGAACTTATGACATTGTATGCATATATATATAAAAAGAAAATCATATAATGAATAGATGGATAACAGTACATGTCTTTATGGACAAGGTTACATTTTTAGGCTTAAATCAAAACTATGTGTATACAGATAAGTATCTTCATAAGGCTATTAAAAACAATCCACTGGAAGCAACAGGTACTTTAATACATATTCTGTTTCTTACCCTCTCCTCTATTATAGGAAGTGAAAGATCAATGAAAGGTTCTTTTACTGTTGAAATCTTGAAGAAAAAGAGAAAATGCACTTAAACACAAAGAAGACTATATGGGTTTAGTACATAGCTCCCTTTATTTAATCAATTTGTTATCAAAAACTATACAACAAGCTAATTACTTACAAGATGTATGAAACTACAATGAAGAACTTCCCATTAACTTAAAAGAAAATTATTAAGTTAAGTCTAAATTTCTTTCTAACACCACACAAAACTTCAGCATGTAAGGTAAAGG
Organism: Zonotrichia leucophrys gambelii; assembly: GCF_028769735.1. Taxonomy (NCBI): domain Eukaryota; kingdom Metazoa; phylum Chordata; class Aves; order Passeriformes; family Passerellidae; genus Zonotrichia; species Zonotrichia leucophrys. The sequence continues at coordinate 2,415,353 of NC_088172.1, read as the reverse complement.
GCAAGGCCATCAGTCTGGGCATGAACTGACTTGAAGCAGTGTGGTGCTCACTTTCTCTGAGCTCCAGATGGAGTTTCAAGTGGGCCCCTGTGGTACCCTTTTGCAGAAAGCTACCTTCTAGTGTCTCCTGATTCTGGACACTTCTGCACAGGTGCTCGAGCTGTTATGCAGCAAGGACTGGTTAATGACAGTTAAGTGACAGGTTCTAACCTCATGCTCTCAGTCAAGATTAAGTCAGCCTTATTGGTTACAGTCAAAAGCTTTGTTAAATTTTTTGACACCATGTACTAATTGGTAAAATAAATCCAATTACAGAGGAAAAGGGACTTGAAAAAAAACCAACCTCTTTTTTTGTACTGAGGTTTCATTTTGCCATATATGAGCTGGAAACATCTTACAAAGCATACCTAAAGACAATCTCTTCCAGCACTTTCCATCTGCCTTTATCACTAAGTTCCTCAGGCTCTCTCCCTTGCTGTTCTCGAATTCCTTCCAAAACTGACTTATCTTACCTCTGAAAAGACTGTGAAAAACAAAACCTTAAAAAAGGAAGTAAAAATCATGTTGTACATTTAAGTCACAGCCATGCCATCAGTTACTGTCACCATGTCCCTTCTCTTGTATTTGTGACCCCATCTTCCACCTGTGACACTTGGTATGGACTGCAAGCTTAATTTACCTGTTGTGCCAGGGACTGAGGAATGTTTAGGTTCCAGTAAAGCAATAAATGGGATCAAAAGCAGGCAGCTCTGGTGACTGCCTGCCTGCCTGCCTGGTGAGCGATGTTCAAACAGGGGCTCCTCTAAAGTGTCGCTTTGCATGAACAAACACATATCAAAAATATCTTGCCAGTGCAGGCAAAGGAAAATGAATGCTAAACTCTTCCTCAAAGGGCTACAGCTAGCATATTCTCAAGTCCTGTGCAGGCAGAATATAAGAAGCCAGCAAAAATAGATGAGACATGCAATATACATACAACCTCTATTTTTTATATGGTCAAAGTTCTTCATTGGTACTAGTAGCACATTGAAGAGTAATCTGCACATCACACACAGGGAAGTTTACCTGGCACTGCAGGACTGTGCTTAATTTTTCAGATTCATTAATTTACTTAATCTCTATAATATGAAATAGAATGTTTTAAACCAAACACAAATATAACATTCAATTTAAAAAGTCATGCAATTAAGATTTTTCTCTGTCAAACTTAAAAGAAAATTATAAGGATCATGGAAAGCATTTATGATGGAATGTCAGTAATATTAATTATGAAAGGAATATACTGTTCATTAGGGTTATTATGTTAATTATAAAAAATACTTCAAAGAAAAAGAAGTAATTTTAGCATTTTCCCACTCATTCTAATTCAATGTAAGTAATTTCCAATTATCAGGTGTATCCCAGAAGAGCAGGCAGGAGGATTTATGTTTTAAAATAGGTGTTTCAAAAATATCAAATAATACTGGTGTGTAACACACATGATTATAGAATTTGGAACCTCCAGCCTTAAGTCAGATGTAAAATCAAGCCCAGTACTTGAATCCTTTTTGAATTCAAAGGATCCCTCTTCTTACGTCAGGGAGGATAATGCTTTAAAGAAGGAATAAATAATTTCAAATGAGAAACTTTCAATAAAGTCTTGTTTTTACAAACAAACAAACAAGTATAAAATTGGCAGCACAATTTTATACTTTCAAGACAATGTAATCAAACCAGTATGTGATCTATTCCACATCAAACCAAATTCCAGAATACCTACATTTTCACATTCCTCACACATGACAGTGCTAGTCAATTCACCAACAAAGATCCTATCTATGAAGTTCATCTTCACACCCTCTCTTCCATATGCTGAAAAAACATTGCTTTTTTTAAATGTGAAAAATAACACATCCAATGCCACACTATAAGTACAACAAAATTCTTCCCAAGATATATTATGAAAGCACAATTTTAAACATATTCAAAATGTTTTGAACACAATACAGTAACCAATACATCATATACTGTGTTATCTCAACATTTAAAAATATTTTAGTGAGAAGGTTCCCTTTAATCCTTCCCTTCCCCACCTTCTGTAACAGAGTAATAATATTGCGTCTCTTAAGAAAAAGCTTTTTATATCTCAGTTTTCTTTTGAGTAAATAATATTGCATTGCTTTGATATAGACACTGGGGTAAGCAGAGAGATTCTCACCCTTTCAAAATGGTTTTTGCAACTATAAAGCTCTAAAACATAACAAAATCCTTTTCTAATACATCTTTATGCCTTAACTTTTGCAGATTTGGGAAGGATAACTTACAAAAGATCTTAATCATTAGGACTTTAATTAAAATAAAATCCCCCAAATTAGAACTACTGAATAAACAAACATGAAAAAAACCACAAAAACCTCTTCTTTTGAAAAAAAAAACCCTTCTTTAGAAACAGCTGCCTATCTTGACTTTGTAATTGTATTTAGAGTGCTCACAGTACCAGTCAACTGAGAGGAATCAGTTTAATTTATGGAAAGTGGCCTCTCTGAGTATAACGTAATTATGACTATGTAACAAATATAGAGCAGGCTATTTTAGAAAACAAAATTAAATACTACTTATTATTAAGAGTTGGCTTAACATTGGGGAGCCTTTCTCCTGGATACACAGATGCAAGCCAGCACACACTAAGCTCTCTGCACTTTAGGTCCGCACTAGGCGGCACTAGAGTAACACAGAACAAATAAAGCCTGGCCATCACAGCACTTCAGATCTCCTGCTCCCAACAGGCAGTTCAGAAAAAAATGGTATTTAAAGACTAGTGCAGTTTCAGAAGTTTTCAATAAAGCGTTGCATACCTTTGACTTTTCTTCTAGTTTCTTCATCTGCTGTCTTAGTAGTTGGGTTATTGAATGCCTTTAAGATACCAGTTTGTATACGCTAGAAGTAAAAATAAAACAAGGTATTTTAAGTGTAAACATTCTAAAAACTAGTCATATTTGATTAGACTATATCTTGTCTTATTTCCATAAAATAAATGTAATTTAATATTGTAAAACTATTGTTGTTATTCACCAACAATGTCAAAACTCGATGAGCTTAACTTCTGTAGATAATCACCCAAAAATTTCCTTCCCTTAAAAGGGAACCATCATAGGGCACCTCACAGGTTACCAAGAAACGATGAGATTTTCAGTGAACTAATGCTATCAATCTCTCCCACTGCAGATGGACTTACATTGATTGACAAGGATACAAAATACTTGGAAGGCAGTTAAGAGCCTTTCATTAGCCAAACTTCAGTGACTGTGTTTGGGCAGTATTTTTATCACTTCTGTTTATTTTCTAACACTGCCAATTCTAGAGGTATGTAAGAAATCCTTAGAAGAGAAAGAAAACTTCTTATGAATTCATGTAAATGTTACTAACTTTTGTTTAAAAAAAACCTCCTAAAAACTACAGTTTTGAAAGAAGGATGAGAAAGAAGCAAATTCATTAATGAGTTGTAGCTGCCCCTCCAGACAGGGGGTGCTTCTCCCTGTTATTTCTCAACTGCCTGGAAGTGAAGAGGCATTGTATTCCTGGCAGCAGAACTGCATGGGCGGGTAGAAAAGCCCAACCTCTGACATGCTGCAGAGAGGGAAGCAGGAGGATGAATCAGGTCCCCTGACTCCAGCTACTAGGCTTTCCCTTTTCCTGGCACATGTCCTGTCTCTCTGATCCACAGACTCTAGCAACATGTATGAGTCTCCCTTGTTGGTGTGCAAATGACATTTATAATTAAATACTGAAGTCACACTTAGGGTAAAGTACCATTCTAAGAGACAAACACCAAACCTTCTGCAAGCAACTCAAACCCTCTGTCCTAACAGGAAAAGATTAATAGATGGCTCTAGTTTCCAGGCAGCAAAGCACACTTCCAAGCAACATATCACTGTAGTGTGAGGATGACAGACAGTGTCAGAGGTTTGGTTTCCAGTTCAGGCACCCATCAGACCAAGTCATACTCCGACCTTATGAGTATGTGACCTGGCTTGTGAATTAACTCCCGCTGCCCCGAGCTCAGCTTTGTTCATCTTAAAGCCAACAATATACTAAAAGGATTAATCAATAGGTAATTCATGAAGTTGAGCACCATAAATGGGTTTAGGGCCATAAGCAACCCTTTTGTTGGGATTAGCGCGTTGAACCATTTATTTAGGTCAAAGAAAGACATAGTCTTTGAATGGGCAGGGTGCTGCGGACAATGGCAGCAGACATTAATCAATTAGCAGCAGGGTTCAGCCACTTCAGGCCCCGGTGTGAAACCATCTCCAGCCCACATTGCTGGGGACACAGACACTATGTCATCTTTATTGTTATATGGCCAAGCTTTTAGCTGAAAATCCACTTGTGTACACTTCCTAACTTTTTCCCTCAGGAATACGAAAAAGTTCAGCACTGGTGTCGGACACAAACACAAAACCACACAGAAGAGGCAAAAGTATAACAGGATTTTGGTTAGCTCCTATAACTAGTGTTATGTTATGTATTGTATGTATTTCTCATCAAAGCTAAAAGTTTAAAAACAACTAATCCTGGCAGGGATAGGGGAGCAGGGATGGCCGGGCTGCTGCCTGTGCCCAGCTGGTTGTCTGCCATCTACAGACCTGAAACATGGGATAATTAAAAAACAACAGAGAGAGGGAGAGGGAGAGAGCTTTTACCAGTACTGTCGGTGGCAGAGCACCCTGAGGTGATAAAGATGTGTTTGCAGTCATGCACCATTAGGGCAGCAGTGGGATGTAATTGCAGGGCAGGGTGGCACCCACAGCTCTCTGCCTGTTGATGGAGTGGCAGAAATACTACCCAAAAACCACTGTAAACTCTTACCATCTTCCATCACTCTTTTGAGTTAGGTAGTGTAGCTGTCACTGCTCTCCAATAATAAATGATTTAAAAGGCAAATGCTAATGCAGGTTATTGCAATGATGGCACATCCACTGGTGAAGCTGACAGGAGACTGACTTGAGGGGAAAGCACAAGCACCTCCTGGAGAAGCAGCTTAGTTGTTGCAATAATCCTGCTTTCTGTGATTCCTCCTTTGTCAAGAAAACATAGTTTTCACCTTTTATTACATGAAATAAAAAATAAAATAATAAAGTTTCTCTCTGCTGAAAAAATGTAACAACTGTTTTCCAATTGAAGTCAGCTGCTTCTGCTGTGTGCCGTGTTCAAGACATGATTTTCTAAGCATGAGAGTCAAGGTTTGACTGTTTCTTCTTGCACTTCAGTTCTGTTTATAGTCAAGAATGCTGACAAGACCAGTAAATATTCATATTCTGGCAGGATGGGGATTTGTTCAGCTCTACTGTAGTGTCAGGAACCAGGCTCAGACACAGCTTTACATCTTATCTGTGAGATAATTCAGCTCAGGATCACAACATTCATTGGGTTACTAAATGAAAGGGAAGAGGAAGTACTCTGGCCAGTACAAGATTTAAGGCCTTCCTTTAGGGGAGACCTAGAAAAGGCTATTTACCACAAAGCATCATCTGAAAAGAAGACTAAGTCAGACAGATTACATCTGATCTGGTCAAAATAGCAACCAAACACTCCCTTTCTTGCATGAACAATGCAGGAAGCACAAATAATTAAGGAAAATAAATAAACAAACAAAAAAACTACACAGGGACATTTTCAACATAACAAACTGCTTCTATACTTCACATACTTGGATGTAGATTTTAAGCAATGAAAAGCAGCACCTTATTGATAAAGCAAGGAGTTCTTCACACTTTCAAAAGATAAAAGAAACTTTGCAAGATTTTCCCCTCTCCCCCCACAATTTTCAGTGAAAATTTTTGGTTAAAATTATGGGCAGGCCCTTAGCTAAGAACTGCTAATTTTTGATCCAAAGCTTTAAAAATTCACTTTGTCAGCTAATGCAGAGGTCCTACCTTTACTTTCTTCATGTCTCAGACATCCTTTTTTTCATTTTTTAAAAGGCAAACAACTTGGATTTCTAAAGTTATCATGTTCTACTTACCATGTTCCTCCTACTAACTGAAACTTTGATTCCAATCAACTATTTTAACAAATCAACATGAACATAATTAAATATCTTTAAAAAAAATATTTTCTCAAGATAATGAAAATAGACACTCCTGCTTCAGGAAGTACATCTTTAAAACATTGGGAACATGAAGAACATTGAAGCAATGACTAGCAGTTCACTTTTAAAAGGCACACAAAGGCATTACTTTTGTCTCCTCGATCCTGATTGCATCCAACAGATAGTGCAGAAGCTCCTGGCTGTCCTGCTGCTGGAACCCCTTGAATCGAGGAGCCCTGTGAAAGAAACAGTGAAGAATTTTAAATTATCTTGGGAGATTCTTAACAAGACAATGTCAACATCAGACACTTTGCTGGGATACAAATAGATACAACCCCTGCAGAATCTCATGGGGCTTTAGGAAGCTCCTGGTGCAGTAGGCAATTTCTCAGCAAGGCTGCACTTTGACCTGGGTTGCAGTTTGATTCTATGGAGTAAAGCTTGACTAAAATACAGATTTGCCAGTAGTCTCATCCATGCTAGCAGCCCTTTCCTGACAGACTACACCAGTACTTCTGTACCACTACTCATTCATGACATTCCCAATGACATGGAAGAGAGAGAAAAAAGATTTTCCAAGTACTTAACCTCCTTTGTTATCCCACCCTTTTCTCAATCAAGGAGAAATCTCAAATGTGCATGAACAGTCCTTTTAGACCACCAGCAGCATCCACATCACCCCCAGAAGCCAGAAGAGGAAAAACATCAGTTTCTGACTACACTCCCATTTACACTGGTGATCTTCTTGGCAACTGCACAGGAGTGATATTGCATCAGTTCTGAGACAGCCACTCAGTAATATCAATCACTACTATTCAAGCACTGTTGAATTCTTTTTTACTATTCACAGCAGCTAAATGTACTCTAAATATCACATTTTTTAGGTGTAGATTACATAGAAATAAGAAAAAATAAACTTATGAGTACATGGACAGATCCTTCAGGTGATCCTTAAAGACAGATTCTTCTTACTACAGCCAGAAGGCTCCTAATTAACAGTTTGGATCTTCAGGAGTTTGCAACTCCACATGAATGAACAGTGTTCACTATTAACACATCTCTGTTCACACTGTGTAGCTGACTGGCCAAACTACACCTGGCCTTCCAGGCAGGTTACCCTTTAGATCTTTAATTACAGTCTTGAACTACTTAATCTAAAATGAGATTCCACAGAACCACAAGGGGTTGGAAGAGACCATTGGAGGTCACCTAACCCAACCTCCCTGCCCAAGCAGGGTCCTCTAGAGCAAGTTACTTAGGATTGCAATGGGTAGGTTCCTGAATTTCCAGTAATGCCACCAAAAGGCAGCTGTGACTCTTGCTGCAGTCTGAGGTGAGCACACACAGGTGTAACCTTGTGCACCCCTTCCCAAACCTAGCACAGGGAACAAGGGGATTTGTGGGATCTCAGCACCTCAGGACTGAGGTGCCGGGCCACCGAGACCACCCTTGGGGGGCTCGGGAGTCCTGGAATGTTCCAGAAGTGTCTGGTGGCTGGACTTTGATCCTACACAGGAGACGACACCTGTATGAGGATAGGAGGGTTTCACCGGGGTGAATGGTGAAGGGATTGGTTAATTAGAGAGTGAAAACACAGGGTTTAGGATTTATGTACAGGGGGGTTTAGAGAAGTAAGATGGAGGAATTGGGGCGTGTCCTGTCCTTCTTCTTCTTCTTCTTCTCTCCTCCATCTTCTTGGTGATGGTGGCACTTTGGGATTGGTCATTACTGAAAGTGCACCGGACAATAAAAATAAAAAGGATTGGGGAAAAATGATAAATATTGTACACGTAACTATGGGTATAAAGATAGGTGACTGTCCGGAGGGCAGCACAGTGTGCTCATGGCTGGCTGCTGAGCAGAGCTCTGTCGGACCGAGAGAAAATCTTTTAGATAAACAATTAATAAACATAAAGACTGAAAGAAGAACTGAAGCCTCTTCTCGTTCTTCGATACGCGGGCTGCCCCAAGGCCACTCCGGGCCTTTCCAGGCCCCTCAAACAGCTGAAAACCGGACAGGGATTAGCACAGCTCAAACAGGAATTTTATGCAACTGGCAGAGCAGGCACAAAAACCAACCGCTCACTCAGCTCCTCAACTTCATTAAACACACACTGAGCCACTTTTCACTCTGAGCTGGGGACTGCATGCTGTGGCCAGCCAGTACACAGAGCTGCAAATACCTATTGCTATTTCCCCTGGCACAATGATCTCCCTTGCCCAGCAGAGCTCTTCAGCTGCTCAGGGTTTTGAGGGTTGGTTAGAGAGGCTTCCATCCCACTCATACACTAAAGCTGCTCAGATCTGCCTTAGAAGTTTGTGCGCATGGACAGGAGAAATTACAGAAAACACCCCAGATGTGCAATGTGCCCACAACAGTAAAATGTAAAGCTGGGCAAGGTGTTGGGGCACACCTTGTTGGGCACAGGCAGGAGGTGATGCAGGGTCTCAGCTCTGAACTGCTCCCTGCAGGCACTGTGGGGTGTAACTGGAGAAGGACTGAAGGTGACAACTCAGATAGCTAAGGTCAATGCCTAAAATTAAGTGGAACAAATCTGGAGCTGCATATGCAAAACAACATGTTCACATTTACAAATAAGATACTTTTACATTTGCACTTTATATCTAGTTTTTGATACAAAGTTGACAATATTCCTAGTTAAAAATGATTTCATGATGCTACTGTACTGTGAGGCTCACTATAAAATCTGGATTCAGTAGAGTGGGTGACTTTTTAAGCGTTCTTTTGAAATTGAATTTTTTTTCATGAGCAAGTCAACATCAAAAATTAATTTCAAATTTTAAAAATTGAAATAATCTTTAAAATTAAATATTTTGCTTAATATCCCTAAAATACCATCTTTTCTTCTATTAAAATCACATGTTTGATTTCTAATAAATTTGATTATAAATTGCAAATACATTCTGAAAAGCACTGAAACTTTATTTTGGTTCCAATAAAACACTCAATATACATTAAAAAAATAAATAACATATGTAGCTGTGTGCACATTTGCATGCATGCACAGTTTCACTTTTCAATTTGCCAAAACAGTTTTCTCTCATTGAATGTCCAGGAATCTAAAAAAACCCAGATGCCAAAATCAGTTCAATTCTGAGAAATCTCGTTAGTTAGCCACAGTATTATTATGAATTTATGAGAAATTTCATGTTTTCCTGAGGCAGTGAGAACCAATGAGTATATTCAGCCCATCTCCTCCAGGACAGGCACATTAATAGCTCCACTATAGCAAGAAAACCTTCCACATATACATTTTCTGGATCCTGGTACTAATAGGGATTTTTTTTTTTTTTGGCAACAAAAGCAGGACCTCTTTCAAGAGATACTATAATAAAATGGAAGAAAAATTAATTATTACTTGACAAAGGAGCAAACAAAAATTCCATCACTGTTACAAGAAGGGTATTTTTCCACTGCAGAGACACCTCACAGAACTAAATCTTCAATGCAAATCAGGATAAGGCCCCACACATACTTCTTGTTACTGCAGTGTAACGTCCCACTGATGAGTATACAAAAACCATTTCAGGTGCAAATTAATTTACTAATTTGTATTTCAAAGTAAAATAATTTGCCTGCATGTTCCACACAGTTTTATTAGCTTAAATTAGAGAGGAGGAAATTAACTCAGCCATGGAAGTTTTTAATTTTGGTTTGGTTTGGGTTTTTTTTTTTTTTTCATTTTATTAGAACACAGTGCATTTACAAGTACAAGATTATTTAGGCTTCTCAGGGCCTGCACTAAATTTATATGCCTGATTTTAATGGATGATGGGAATGTAACAGCTACCTCTTTAAAGGTGAATTGGCAGGGAAAGCGACTTGTAAAGATTCCCTGTAAGGCTGAATCATTTACTTGGACTGACAAATTATGTCACTTTTAACACTGCTTAAAATATATTTAATCTGTCATTCACGTACAAAGCATGCTATGTAATGTTGCATATAATTCTAAATATCTCATGTTTTGGGTAAAAATATTTGAAATTAGTGCATTTGTTTGGGGGGGGGGGGGGAACCACAAGAGGAAATCAAAAAATAACAATAAAAAGAAAGGAAGGAATTTTACACTTCACAATGCATTTACTGAAAACTCCCTACACTTATAAACCAGTATGAGAGAAGAAAAAGGAATTAAACCATGCTGATACATAGAAATCTGACAACTAAAAGATGTGTGCTCTCGTCTCCTTGAAAATGTGCTTCAAGCAATATCCTTGGCGAAAGTGGGGACTTGGAGATGGTTGGTTGAGTTGACCGCTCACAGATGTGCTGACATATGGAAGCCAGTGCCAATGCAGTACAACCTGTTGTACAGTGTCAGCAGGATAATGACAGAACAGGTTGAACTCCTGCTAAGGGCCAGAAGTGGTGAAGGACAACTGTGACATCTCATCCACTAGCCTCTCGCTGCTCATCTGGAGACCAGTTAGAATTGCTTGACTGTCAGTTAAAGAAACGCTTTTCATGATGATCTACTTCCTAGAATGCCCTAATAACAAAAACTACATAGTAACATAGTATTTTAAAGAAAAAAGCTAATAGTTATGATTCCTATATTATATTCATTTGAGGGAAAATAAGCTATGCTTAAAAAGCAGAACTGGGATACAATTAAAGTCATTCAATCATACTGCACAGAGCTGACATTCTTTTACTGTTTTTAATAAAAATTTTCTCCAAACTCATCCTTTCAAGAATTACTTTGTGCAGAAGATAGCCTAATACCTTGGATAAATTTAGAAACAACAATAAGCACTTGGAAGCAGAAAACAGCAGATACTATTTGATTTTTGTCTGCACAGGAATCCTGTGATGCAGTACACACACTACAGAGTTCTGCTGGGTAGGAGGTGCCTGGGAGGAGCCCAGTCAAACAAGGGCTTGCCTCCACATGTAAGAAACAGATAACACCAGGCACAACTGTGCTATCTCAAGGGCATGGAGAGACAGCGCTTTGCTCTCCTATGGATGCACTGGCCAATTCATTTCATCTTTTTTGTCTCACCTTCCCCCAAAAGGGAAAATAAGATACATCTACTTGCACCAGATCTATTCTTTCTTCCTTTAAGTCCAGCTAAGATTTCCAACAGCACTCTGGTCTGACAGCAAGTTCCATAGGTTAGCCCCATAAAATACTAAAAAACTCTTTTTTCCCCTGGCTCTAAATCTGTTGCCTTTCAGTTTCACAGACAGCCCCCTGAACTCTTCTGAGGGCAATTAAAGAAGCACAGCTAATTTATCATTCATAGTCTTCTCTTGCTGTCATGTCTTCTTTTCATGTTCTCTCCTGCCTGAACTCCCAATGTTCCCAATGTCCCTGTTGGCATGAATGTTTCCTATTTTTGTTACCCCTCCCTAAATTCTGGTTAACCCAAATGGAGAATACACTGCCAATGTACCTAATAAAATTACTGGTTTTCTTCTTCATTTTGTCCATAAACTCTGTTTACACAGCTCACCAATACCACACACTGAAAATACTTGTGTTCTCCAAAATGCTGCACAGGTCTTCCTTCTGAGAGGAAGTGAACATAAAGCTCAGGAACATGTACAGATGATTGCTGCCAACACACACCTTTACATGCAATTTGTCTATTTTGCACTCATAAACTTGTTCCTAAATTAAGAAAACTCTGACAAAGTTTACTGAAAAAAAAAAAAAGGACATACAATCTCTCAACTGCTGCTGCCCAGAGAAGCTGTAATCTCCTCTGTCAGAGCTCCTCAACATGACACAGCACCACCAGCAAGGCACATGGAGGCATGACAAGGACACAAAATAATCCACAACTACTGGTAAAGGAAACAAAAATGTGTGTTCTGCTGCTATTATACTTACATAGTAAAAGTCAAATGGGAAAAATAAACAAGCAAAAAAATCTTTTCTATGAAAATTATTTTTTGGTATCTTCTTATACAGTTTTATTTAAAAAGAAAAGGCTCAAAAAGACTCCTTAATGAGAAAAATCCTCTTTCCTTTATCTCTTATCTCTTGTATAACATTACCTTAATTTTCCTTAGCATTTCCTCACAGAAGTGATAAAGGTGGAATTGTTTAGGTTTTTCCTCTGAAATTATCATTCTGTTAATATCAACAGTCCTAACCACACATGACCTTCATTCTGCCAGTCCCACCTCTGCCTTCAGTTCTACTTTCTGCAGATGAGAAGGAAGGATGAATAATGGTCTTTGGAGAATGAAGACTATGTAGATTTTGTGAACACCAATAAAATCTTTGTTAGGGAAGTATTTTTTCCTTGCATGGTAATGTAGCAATAAAATACTACTATTAATAATTATTTAATGGAGGTTTGAAGCACCTAAATTCTTGAACTCCTTTCTGGACTTATCACTTACATGCTTCAGCATTTACTTGCTACACAAACCTAAGAGTTCTTCCACCAATAAAATTACTCAATCATAAAAAATTAAGGTAAATAAAATTTATGTCCTCTTAATACATCAGTGTTGTGTTAGTCACTAAGTCTCCAGATAAGTCAGAAGTCTGCAGCCCTGATATTCAGCACAGTGGAAAACCAACAGAAGGGCCCTGTAGCTATGCTCACAATCTGTCCTTGCAAAACATCTGACAGCTGCAACACTAACAAAATTAACAGTGGATGAATTAGTACCAGACGCTAAACAGTTGCTATAGAAAGACTCATCCACTTCTTTCTTCTTCTCCCCTTCTTCAACCTGGCTACTCCACCACTTGATAAAATTAACACTTGGTATCATTTTTTTCTTTTATTATTTAATAAAAAAAAGAGCACCACAAATGTCCTTTCATACACAAGATTATGACCATCAAGCCATGATCTCTTCAGACACTTAAAGAAGCAGTTTGCAGCTGAAAATGACCGTGTTCCAGTTCTCTTACTGCTCTTGAGCAGTGAACATGTATCCACTTGCAGATTTTGGGATCCCACTCAGGGACAAGCCAGAGCTGCAGCTGAACAAGGCAGTGTTTGCACCCTTCTCTGTCCTACACTATCTGTACAATCTCCTTCATAAATTCTTTACTGAAGAAAGGTATGGTGACCTACTGTATACTTGCACTGAGACAGCAAGATCTGTGATGGGGAAAGAATGAATTTATAATAAAAAAAAAAAGAAAAAGAGTTTGTAACTGGAATCAGCAAACCTTTATGTAATCTCTATATAAACCCAAAACATTACTATCAGAATAATAGTGCCCTTCCCCATGTCCTTCTCCCTGGTAGCTGTGTCAGTGCAGTTCTTCCTTTTACACATTCATCCAGTCAACCCTTTAGGAAACTTGTTGTTTGAACTTTGCTTCTTGAATAAAAAGAGTTTGTGCTAATGCAATATGAAGACTACGGGTAGTGCCTGCCTCTAGGATTACTTCATTAACACAACCTCTTGGCAGCAGTCAAGAAGCAGTTTTACAGAGAAAGCTGCAGTAACACAGACTTCTTCCTAGCTGAAACTCCTGCAGTCTTGCCCTGCTCTCTCTTGCATTTCAACTTTGATGAAAAATAGAAAGCCAACTTTAAAACAAAAGAAAGAAAAAGGCTTTGTAAAAATGACATGACAGAACACTGCATTCATACTGTTAAAGCTAATAAATAGTAAATGTATTCAGTTTGCAAAGATAAAGATTTCTCATTCTCCTACTTTCACCACTGCACACTGCTGAATATTCTGAAACTCTCCCTTTATTACTTGTGTCACAAACAATAAGAAAACAATCCAAAGACCAAAACCTTCTGTCATACCTGTCCAGCCCCTTACTGGCCTTGAACATCTAACTTCTCACTAACAGGATGTGGCTGACACTTCTGCTGTTGATAGTAGAGCTATACTAGAGCTAGTAAAGGATTTGTATCTAAGTAGTGCTCTGCAAAGATAACGAAAGTAAGAAGTAGGGATGAAGGAGAGCGACGGTAGGAGCTAGCAGATATTTGTCTAAATAGCAAAAGTGTGCTGACCACATTAAAATGCTTCAATTTTAGCTGCTAGTTAAAGTGTATGCACATCTTAATGATCAAAAGACAACAACAGAACAACCAGATAGATGAGATTTAATACTGCCATCGCTCAATGACTACAGACACACAGAGCAGACACAAAATGCCTGTCACTTCTAAAAATAGCATCCCATCTGAACTGCACTGCATTGTGATTATTTCACAATCAATTTGCTAAGGTGGGCTTCAAAACATGTTTTACATCATTTTTTCCCTTCAATCCTTAATACTAACTGGGAAAAAACTACTAGTGTTATTTAATAATTTTCCTCCCATTTCTCAGCCAAATTTAATTCTTGCACTCACATTTTTTGAGAGAGCCTTGAAACACAAGGAGGAGTGAGAAAACAATATCGTTTTCTTCCCTATATATTTTTCTTCCAGGTAGATAATGCTAAACAAAGAACACTGCTGTTTGACTCAAAAATACTGTAAGGTAACTTTACACACATTTCCTTTTACAGTTCAAAGAATCAAAAGGAAGACAAGTACAACAGAAAAAATATAATATTAAATTTCTGAAGCTGAATTTTGAGGATAAATAAAAAGCAATGACTTGTTTCTTTACAGAATTAAATTGTGCCTGCTCTATTCTAAATGCCTTTGTTTCTTTTTACCATATTTTAAATCCATTCCTGCTCACTAAGGTTGTCCTGGAACTCCATGGTAGGAAGCTGCAACTTTCCTCCTAACTGCCATGCTGCAGAATGCTTTAAGTTTGACACAGCAATAAGGTAGGAAATAAATTATAACACAACATTGCTCTTTTTTAAATATGAGATTCATATTTACCATCTTCCAGCTACTCTGCTTCTACAGATTCTGTTACTAGTAAGTCAACATTTAAATACTTGTATCAACTTTTAAGTAGGTCTTCTACAGGTGTTTTTAAAAGCAAGGTTGCTTGCATCATAATTGTAAGTACCTACAAAGCACCACTGTAAACATTTTCCACACCAAGAAACAGGAGTTTCTTTAGGGCTTGTAAGCTCTTTGCAATCTGGAGCCATATGCCATTTCAGTACTGCTTCAAGTCCTTACTTGTTAGACCCTTTTTAATTTTGAATTAATGCCAAGGTTAGACATCATAGCAGAAGTTCCCCATTTAAAATCTTATTCTTTTTTACAAAATACCCACATACACTTCGTAGTGTTAGCACAGCTTTATGCTAACAAACAACAAAACCAGGAAGGTAGTCCATTTTCTTCAGTTTTACCATGCCCCCTTCTGCCCCTTCACACTCAGTTTGGAGCCCACTGAATGCCCATGGTTATGAACTGGGCCACACATGACACAGAGAGCAGGTACAACCCTGGTGTGCAACAAGGAGTCCTTCAACTTTAAAACATGAAGGAGCTGCTTTCTGGACTGCCTGGTTAAAATCTAACAGTTTCTTTAGAAAGGACAACAGACATTGCATGCTTAGGAACACATCACTGGAAACTAAAATTAAAAAAATAAGTGAAAGATAAGCTTGAGGACACAATACATACTTCTGACAAAGCTGGCTGAACAGCACTTTGGGAGACAGAGGACCTTTTCCAGCCTCTCTCATGCTGTGAAGGAACAAGAACATTGCTGAAGTCAAAGGTCCCGGGCTGGACAGGTTTACCACCAAAGGATCCTTCAAAAACAAAGGCAAATTACACATCAGATTTCAAAAGTAATGACACAAGCTTCTTTCAAGTTACTTGATACATGATAAAGAGCAATGTAACTTTCAGTCTTAAGAGTATTTCGGGGTGGTTTTTTTAAATGTTGATGTCAACCATTTGACTGAAATAATTTAAGAGCAGGCTTATTATTTAAGGAGTAATCGTTGCAAAACCAAACAATTATTGGTGGTAACCAATAACTTTGGTAACAAGCATGCCAATGAGCTGGTCTGGTTCTCACAAAAACAAGCAAACTTTGTACCACCTGCTTTACTCCAACCTCCACATGCACTGAAATTCATCTGGAGAGACAACCCAGGTGACCACCTCCATGGGCCAGTGTAAGATTGTGCTCAGTGGCTCTCTGCTACCCAGCCTTAGGAATGGGACATCCAGCTTCTCTGATCTGTGAGCCACACACTGCCATTTCCACACATCTGGCAGCCACAGAAACACAACCTGTTCCTCCACAAACCAGGTGCTGTGAAGGTACCAGCAGTGCTTCACAGCAAGAGCTGATGGCAGATCCCACAGCACCCTGTGGCACTGGGAGCCAGGCACAGGCTGCATCCTGCACAGCCCCTCTTGGTATGATGTTCAGCCCAGCCAGCAGGTTCTGGGTATGGAAGGTTCAAGCCAATCAAGCCAATTTTAAAGCAGAATTTTAAAATCCTGCACTGCTTACACACCACTTGTTAAAATGACCACAGATCCCAGCTCTCCCTAACATGCTCCAAGGCTCCTATGTGCCCCCAGTGCTCCCTACTAGCTGGCCTGACTCTCAGAAAAACAGATTACAAATGCCAGATAAACACTTGGAGAGGGCACCTTGTCCAGAAAGCAGATCCACACAAAACATAAGCGATATGGATACACACAAATATAAAGTATTTGCTTTATATGCACTATCAAAAAGTGGGAAAAGGCCCCTTACCAAACAAGAAGCTGCAGGTTTCTGCATTACTGTTAATTAGACTACTGCAGCCCTCTTATTCAATGCCAAGTTCTGCACTGGCATACACAGACCAGAAAACACAGTCTTTGCTCCAAAGACCTTATTTACATTGTAAGCATTGAAATTAAAAATAAATCTTTCAACCTTATGGCTGTGCAAGTTACACATCAAGCATAAGCCAACACCCCACTGGCTCACTAAGCCTTTGGGCAAAAACAAGCTCCAGCCCTCTGCTGTGGCTCAGGATAACTTTGTGAAGCATGTTGCTGCTCTGAACTGCCACTGGAGGAAATAAAGACAGCAATGCAGTGAATTGCACACTGTTCTTGCCTGGAGGAGCTATGAACATCACCTACAGCAACACAGTGAAATCATCATCATTTCAGAGGTATCTGAAACAGAATACCACTCCTCTACCCTCACTGCCACCAGAAAGCTCACAGCAAACAGCAGGGAAAAGAAAGGAAAAAACTAAGAAAAAAATCCTCTGTAAACTGTTTGCTTCAGCTAGCAGAGGGAAAGGGGTATTATCTTTATTGCCAACAACATATAATGAAACCCCAAGTCTCTAAGACATGACCAGAACAGCAGAATATTCTTTGGATAATAGCCACAGGAGACACTTTCCCATATGCCTACAATGAGTTTGAGGACAAATTTGTTCCTCACTGAAATTTCTCTTCTCTCATTTTAATCCCCTGGCCTGTGAAGCATGTAATAAACTTTACAGACCTTATCAATGAAGGGCAGGGATGGACTGGAATAAAACATTTCACAGACACTTTCTAGAGCCAAACAAACTATTTCCTGTATCATACATTCATACTGAAGAAATTAAATGGCAAGTAAAAATAAGCCAGCTGCTCTTTCTTAAGGTAAAGTATTATTTGATACTTCAATATCAAAAAATGTGAAAGGAAGTAATTCCTCCTCCTTCTCTAGGGCTGAGTAATGATTTCTGTAAAAGAAACCAGTTCACAGGTAGCACAAACCCACTAAGCAATTAAAATGCAAAAGAAATGGGAGAGTAACAGTGTGCTTTTAATGGAGATGTGATTTCCTGTCCTCCAGCTTCTTCCCACATTTTCCCAAATTTGTATTTCTCAGTGCACACTTACCAATTGAGAATCTGAAGTATGACAGATTTTTAACTTTGTTCCTTTCTCCTTTATCTCATACATCAGTTCATTTAGTACGTGAGTCTGTGCCAAGTTCTTAAAGAAAGAAAAAAACAAAAAAATGTGAGAAACATGCTGATCATTCAATTACAGAGTTTCTTTAGTTATATATTCTAGATTCAGGGGTAGACCAAACCAGATACACTTCATAACATGTAGCCGAGGTTTAGATACAACCACTAGAAAGAGCACTAAAAAATTCACTAACTTGACTGTTTCTAAAATTTTATTTATTTCCTTTTCTGTAATTTCGAAACAGTTCACTAGTAATAAGTTTTTAATTTATATTGAATAACAAGGTTTTTTTGTTTTTTTCTTTTTTGGATGAGGACATTATTATCAGAGACCAATTGCCTCTTTTAAACACTGCAGTCCCTCTCACCATGCCCCATGAAGCACAAAGGCTTTGGCACAATGAAAAGTATTATCCTTCTGAATTTAGGAAAGAAATCAACTCAGCATATCTCATCTTTGTTTCTTTATTTTTGGTCAACTCTGACAGCAGATCACTTAAGCTTCTGTGATGCCCTAAGTATGGACAGATAACAATTTGCAGTTTTACTCTCTGTTTGATTAATTTTGCAATCAACATCATAAACACAAGGTGAGGTGTGCCAGTGCAGAACACCTTTGCAGCAGTTTTCTTTCACTTGCTCACTCCTGCCTGCAGACACAGAGATGTATCTGCTCAGCTGACAAGCAACAGGATGGTGCAATATAAAACCCACTAAGGCTGCTGCTTTTTTTGAGGATGTTGGATTGGTTGTGCACTAAACATCAATAGATGTGTATTTGTATAGCTCATTCCTCTTATTGTAGTCAGAAAAAAACCATAATCGATGAAAATAATTTTATAACTGCATCCATAGCAGGGCTTTAAAATCATGCCAATGAATAGTGCAGACATTTACATTATGCACACAGTGCCACTATTCACATCACCAGTATGGCAGACAACCTGCATTAGTCATGACTAATAATGCTGAAGTTCAAATAAAACCATATGCTACAGTACAACCCACACACGTACGCAGTGTGTAAAACACTTGGCATTTTCACTTGTTTCATTACTGTGCAAAATGCCAGTGATCCAAGAATTCTTTTTTATTATAACAGGAAATACTCCTTGGATAGCACGGAGTAAAAACAATTTGAAAAGGACTTTCAGAAAGCAGAACGAAGACCTGTAATACACAAAACCTTTTCAGAAGCCCATAGATTATACAGACTTAGTATTTCTGAAATCTATTAAGAGAAAGTGGCATGATCTTTCCATCTTACCTGCATGACAGCATTAAAAAAGCAGGTGTTTCCTAAATTATTTATTCCTTTAACTGGAACTGATGCACCATTACCAGAACTTTTTCCTTTCAGTATTTCACTTGTTTCACTGTTTTCTTCACGAAGACGTATGATTTTTGATGAACCTATAATTAAATTATAGATTAATATGACCACAGAACTGCATAGTTTAATCAATTAAGTCCTTTCATTATTATGTTTATTAATTTTAACATATGTGGAAGATACCTTGATAATACTCCAAGCTGCTGTACGCAGTCTTAAAAACAAAAAAACCAAAAAAAACTAGACATAACAGATAAAGGCCTGGGGAGTAAAAAAATGCCCTCAACAACTTATATCCAACAAAACCTTCCATAATAATCATACTGTTCTATAAGACTGTAACTTCCACAATTAGACAAGCAGTAAGTAAAGTGAGTTATTTATTAACAATAGGCAGCTGAGATATATGTTCATTATAACCATCAGAAACACCACCTCAAGTCTGATTTTTGGTGCATTTGAAAGGAGGTAGCCCAAAGTTACCACTGAATGCTGCAAGTCTTTATCAACTCCAGTGTTCTGTTCCAACTGCCTTGTCAACAGCCCAAGGCTCATGATCCCTACATGTGCTACTCAACTCACCTCTCTTTGTCACAGCCTGAGGAATTACTAATACAATCCAAGTACATACAATGCTAGTGTTTTAATTTCAAGTAACAAAAAATTGCTAAAACTATGCTATAACATCCACATAATTCCTTGTTTCCCTTATTATTTAAATAGATGAGGGACAGCAAAGTTAGACAGTCATTAACTTGTAGCCTAGAGGTAATGGAAAGACTTGAGATAACAATATTTAGCCTTGAATTCTACTAGCAACTTTCATACTGTCATGGTTGCAGGACTAAATGTGAACATTACTGACATCTGCAGTGTCTTAAATATTGATTAACAATGCACGTCAATGTAAACGAGTTATGGACTTAATAGATGCCAAGAACTGTGATGCTACAATCTCTGTCTTGACATATGAATTCATGTATTTGTTCTAATGAGTTTCACATTGAAGTCTCATTAAAGTGTTCTTGAGAAATAACTAACAGACCTATTTACGTTAATGAAATTCTCATGCCAAAAGGTTCTTTTATGTACGCTCCTAAATACCTTTCTTGCTTAGAAAAATGAAAAAAAATATAATTAAATTAAAAAGAAGTTATTAAAATATCTATTGTATCTGGCAACAAGGTTCTAACGCAGTCTGCCTGCACCCTACAGTGCCACTGAGGCACAACTGTTCTTCCAAATTGTATCAGAGTTTTTCAAAACAGAGTTAGAGGTGCTTTGCTGTTTAAAAACATTTTAAAATGTTCTTGTTAACAGTGCTTACACAGCTTTAAATTACTCTCCTTTCCATTCAGGTGGAAAATTAAGATGGTACAAGGGCAAAGTAAAAGATGGAATTCTCCTTGAAAAAGCAGACAAAGTGGTTTTGAATATAATAAACAACAAGCAAGCTGCTCACACCCTAAAGAGTCACTGTTTTATGGGCTACATGAAGCAACACCTTTTAGCTGGCATGATTAGAAGGGGAATGCTACAGTGTCTGCAGCTCATCCACCCACAGAGCTTCAGAACAGCCACAGCATGGGAATGGGAGCTCCAAGTCATCTGCAATTCAAAGGCACAGCTCTCTCTCAGAAGTTTAATATTATCACTGGAGATGTTTTCCCCTCAGAGAAGTGGGCCATCCAGAGCAGTGCTGGGGAAAAGAGATGGTTAAAAAGAGAAAAAAAAAAAAAGATGGAAAAAAAAGCCAAAATTGTGGAAATAATTTGTGTATTAGTATACCACAGTTGTTGCATTTATCCATCGGCATTCAAAAACATCTGGGACAGCATCTTAAAGTAAACAATGTTCACAGGGCCATCTGGACAAAACTGCAGGCAAAAATTAAAGCATAAGCATATGGAAAAGCAGATTTTTCTCTTCCCTTTAGCAGTACAGGATGACAAATGTCAAACCTAGATCTGTCCACGCTTCACTGTGCTATGCTTTGCAGCACCACCTGGCTCTCCTTGCACAGCCACCAAATATGGACAGCACTGCCACAGCGGACCATATCTGCAGGGCAAACTCGATAAAAGCATTTCACTTCATGGTTAAATGGCAGCTTCACACAAGTAGCAAGGTTCCATTTGCTGAACCTTACATACAAATTATTTAAGGGAGGGAAAACAAAGCCAAGGCATCCAGCTTTGTGATGAGAGCTGGGTGAATACGCAATTACAAAACACAAGAAATGAGAACCAGACATCTGATTGCCATGAAGCTGGATAATTAGGAGGATATATAGGGATAAGGATATATGTATAGGGATAAGAAGAAGTAGTAACAAATTGGAAAAATGCCTGGATGTTGTATCAAAGTTAGGAACCTCATTTCATTCAGAAGGTTTTAATTACTGCCTTTTGATTTGTTAATAATTTTAAAAACACAATCCACATGACGTTTTACTGTGTTCTTTGTACCTGTGAAAAAGTCCTCACAGAAATGTGATGCTTTGCCATTACAAACATTACCTGCTGCCTTGCTTATAACACACAGATATTTTTAAGTACATATACAGAGCCAGAGGAAGGACAGCAGTTTTTAATTTAGCTCTGCTCAATGTCCCCAACTCAGTGATAAATGACAGACAGGCCTGAAGCTGAATGTTTACTTGACATGTGAAGAGTTGGTCAGTCTTAACAGAACATGCTGGTAATGACTGTGATAGCTAATACTTCTACAGACTGGGGCTGGAGGGTCCTTCTGCAAGATTAACCCAAGGCTACAAGCATGTTATTAATCAAAAAGCTAATATGTAATTTTTTAAAGTGCATTTGCACTGAACAACTGTTTCATGGACTCTTGCTGACTCAATCAACGGGCGTGCTTTTGGGTATGAAAAGTGACTTTTAAGCCAGTATATATACAAGGATCCCAGCTGAAGGATTCCATCAAAATGGCTGCCATCTGCAGCTGCCCACAAGGACCGTCAGCTCCTGGCCTAACAGAATAAAAGAAGTAGTCTGAGTTATTTGTCCACACGCAGTAATATTTGTTATAAAGGACCTTGTTCATATTAATGAGAGCAGGTTGGGTGAAAAGCACAGAAGTAATTAAATTCAGACAGATTTCTGTCATTAGTTAACTCTTTTAGAGTTAACTAATTAATTAATAATAATCAATTAATTATAATTAATTATAATAATTATAATATAATTATAATTAATAATAATTAATTCTTTTAGAGAATTGACATGGTAACCCTTAAGCTCTCTGCCTTTCCCAGGTAGTGTGGACATCGGCCCTAGGCAGGCTGTCCTTCCCCAGCAGGGACAGAGAACCCACTGTGCCTGGGGCTCACATTCAGACCCTGCCCCTCTGTCAGACTCTCCTGCTGTTCTGCTGCAGAGGTGACCTTTCTGATGCAGCCATACAAGGAAAACTCTCACCTAAGCTGTGCCTTGATCACCAGAACCTTCTCTTCCTTTGACAAAGTCCATCTGGCTACACAGACACTCTGCCAAAACCCCTTGCCCAGCTCTTCATCCAAATCATCAAGCCCTACTGATCATCTCTCCATAGGCAACAGGTCAGTGCCCACCTCTGGTGCCACCATGATATCCACCTCCAACCCTCAGACAGCTGCTTCTGTACACAGACACAGCCTCAAGTTTCTGTACACAGACACAGCCTCAAGCCTGGCAAAGCTTCCCAACACCACCCTGCTCTCCCCCATGCCAGAAAGCCCCCCTCCCACCAGAGCCCTGGGAAGAAGGGCAGCAGAATCTGCTCCTCTGCTACAGCTCCTGCCTGCAAAGGGAATTTCCCTTTCTTGCTGCTCTTTTCTTCAGCTTTTCTTGTGCCTGCTCCACTCACCTGTGGTCCCAAAAGCTCTCTGGAGGCAGGGAACACTGCTCTGTCCCACAGCTGCTCAGCACCAGCCTCTGAGCAGTGACTGAGACTCCTAAGCCAAACATTAGCATGGACAATGACTCATTCCACAAAGCAGAGCCACTTACTGCACCAGGTGTACAAAAACACACGGTGCTGACACATCCACTTGCAAAGGGAAACTTATTGTGGGTTCCCTATCAATTTGTTTTGCCAGCATTTCCAACATTTGCAGCACACATGGACTTCTGCACCGTCTCTGCTGAAACTGAGCTCTGCCTGGGGGTGCAGATGGCGTGAAAACAAGAAGATAAATGACATCAAGGTTTTTTTTCAGCCAGGGGAGCAGGGGAGTAAGCACTATTGCTCATCTTTTCAATGCAACTTTTTTTTAAATTAAAAATAAGGGTTCCAGGAATACACACTTTCATTCCAAGGTCAAGCCTTTTCTATTGAATACAACTCTGGTACTTCAGCTGAAGGTCTTCACAGTAAAAGCAAGGTTAACAGACTGTCTTTCTTTTACCAAGTTCTCATCACACTGTATTATAAAATCCTACTAAATTGTCTGGCACTCCTTTTTTATCTAAAAAATTTAGATTTTTTTTCAACACTGTACCACAATTAGAATCCAACCTTTAGAAAAACAGCCTGGTTTTCTTCTGAAATGGTCACTAGCTATACATTTTAAAAGTCAAATTTCGCCACTAGTGTTACAACCCTACAAATCAAAGATTCTAAACTGTAATTTCATTTCTCTGAGTCTTGCCACAATGTTATAAACTAGAAAAGACATCTGCACAGTGTGGAAAAGCAACCTATTCAAGGAGTGCTTTTGATCCTCTGTGCTCAGATGACTTGTGTTACACCTCACAAGCAAATAAGTACATGGACAGGAAAGGTGAGAATCTGTGGTTAAAACTGACAGAATGCCTAAAAATTTTTTTTGTCAATGATTCGATTTTCATTCCTTTGCAAGGAGCTTACTAGAAAGTAAGCAGATTTGAAAGAAAATTTCTGACCAATACCAAAAAATGTCTTTTTGCCAAAGTGTATTTTCAGATTCAGAGAATCAATACAATCTGTTTTATTTTGCTACTTCATTTCAAGTAGATAGAATGGTCTTCTATGACTCCAAACTACATGTAAAAGTCACTTAAGAAAAGAATGCCATTTTTTTCAATATGATCATTTGTCAATTGCTAATATCCACAACAGAACGCAAATCTGCAAAGTTATTCATCCCACTACCAGTTTTTCCATACAAGTCTACAACTCTCACATGTACTGTAAATTTGTATCTATTTTTATACATTAGTTACAGCCATCAAAACAAAAATCAAGCTGCTAACTTTCACTTACTGGCAAATCCAGGCAGCTGAACTTACCAGAAAAACCCCCTTCCTCTGCTTGCCCCTCCCAACAATAAATTTAACTACAACATTTGAGAATATATCTTCTCCCTTTCCATTCTATTGCCACACAAACCAATTTAATTAACTGCACTACAAAAAGTATGTGATCTTATGTTTCCACCAACATATAATTTGGCTTTTGTAAAGGAAAATACGCATAAGATTCACTTTTAAGACAGCAAAACAATTTGTTTTCTCCAGTAAATGAGCAGACACACAGATTGCAATGTCTCAGCATGGTTCCTGTGTACTACATGTGCATTATGCCCATGTGAAGCTCACAAGTGTGCCACACAGACAATACTGCACCTGCCTTTCTGCGGCAATCATCACGGCCTGCTAACCTTCTCCACAAAACAAATTTCTGGGTGGTACACCCTAGAAAGCAATCTTGCTTTTTTCTTCCAGCTTGTGCCCAACATGACCTCTTAACCAAACAGACTTCTTTAAAAAAAAAAGGGGGGGAAAAAAAAAGAAAAGAGCAGGCATTGCTGGGTACAACAAACCATAGGATCAGATGTGAAAATCACACAGCTGCAAGCATTCTTTTGGGAACCCAGCACTGGGATTTATCTCAATCGCTTAATGTAATTACAAAAGTCAGTCATGTAGTAGTAATGTAATTTGCACATTTTTACAGCTGAAGTGAAGTTGAATCTTTATGAGAGGCCGAGTGAAAAGCAGGGATCCTGCTGCCACACTATTCCACCACATTAGTACCAAATGACAAGCATTTTGCTTTTGTTTATTTTCCAAGATGCATTAATTAGGAAATCTATATAACCCTCTCTCACATGTTTCAACTGACCATTTTATCTTTAAATGAATCCTGCACTTTTGAGAACTGAAAAAAAATATCCTAGCAGCCTTGTGCATATTAGCAATTGACAATTCATGTTCATACTGCATTTCTACAGAAATTTCTACACAATGCTATTTGAATTTTAATGATGCACCATGCCAACTAGCTGTTACAACAGAAAGAAATGCAGACGTAAGATGAATTCTTGTTACAGTGCCACATTCTGCTATGAGAACTGTCTTCACTTTGACTGCTTTTTTAGAAAGAAATGGCAAAGCAATGGGGAAAAAAAGCACAAGATTGATTTTTAAGCGAAAATATTAATTAACTGTCAGTTTTACACTACTTTTTTTTTACAAGTTATTTATCATTTTCTTAAAATTAGCTTATGTTTTAAGGTGTGAATACACAAAATGAATTTTAAAAATCTACACCTACTAATAATTTAAAGAATGATAACAACACTGAAAATATCAATGGAACATGAAATAAAATGTTACACTAAAAAAAATTTAACCAAAACAAAAGTAGAGTTAATTTTCACAGTAATATATCATGTCCTTTTGTATTCTGGACAACAGCATGAACTACATTTCAATTTCAGATTTTATTTTTTCAGAATACCTAAAGGTAGCCTAATTTAAAGAAAAGAAAAAACCATAGATTTCTGTAGGGAAAGTACCAAGTCTGTCATTTATAAAAATGAACCAAGAGTGTCAATTCTGGTTGGGAGTTCCCTGTCATGCACACCAGTCATTTATAAACACATGGCTGTTTTCCAGCCTCTCCCAGCAAAGAGCCTGGCCTAAAGCAACAGTCCTGGGCAAAGAGATTTTCTGTCCTTTTCTTGCCACTCAGGAAAACCCAACAAATCATCTCTGGGCCAACATTCCCAGAGCTTTCAGGAATGCAATCCAAACTGCTCAACACAGACAGACTGGAGAGGGTGACAGACTTTCACCTTTAAAACATCACTGGAAGTACACACACACACTTAATGCATTAATCATGCACTGGAGCCTCAACCCTTTCCCAGAATGGAGCAGGAGACGTGGCTGCCCTGCAGGAGCGACCCTGGCACTCTCAGACCTCTTGCTGCCAAGGCAGGCACCCTGCAAGGCTATGTCTAAGCCCTAAACAAAAAAAAAAAAACCACAATTTTGGTACCAGTTACAGCAAAGTTTCCAGTTATATCCGCAAACATTTACATGAAATGTAAGCATCTTCGAAACAGAGCACCAAAATTAAACACAAATGCATATACAGCAGAAACATATGCTGCTCTGCTCTGCTATAAATATGCTTACTTTTCCTGAGTTAGTTTGGAATTTTAGTTGCTTAATTTAAGACATTTCACAGAAAACTTCTAAACTTCTTCATCTGAAAGCTTTAGATGCTTTGAAGTTTCACAAATTTAGAATTTAAACCATGAGGCACAGAGTTGTATCACTCAGAAAGCCTTATCCAGCAGTACAATAATGGAATAAAATTGCTTTCCTTACATTAACTGAAAAAAAACCACCACAGCATTTTCATCTGCAAGAAAGCTGCAACACATATTAATCACACATAAATTTGAAACTAAATCTGTGAATAAAAGTGAAACCACATGCTGTATATTCACTGCTCCAAGAAAAAAAGATGCAAAAGGCAGCAATATATCAATTCATTAAAATTGAATAATTCAATATACAACCCGTGACTAGATCAAAATACTGTATTTTTAAACAGACCTTCATTTTTTCCCTCAAAAAATATGTAACATCTCTTAAAACTGGTAGGTGCACATTTACCTAGAAGAATACTTAGTGTAATTCTGTATGGCAACTATTATCCTTTCTCACTTCTAACTGGTTGATTATCTCTGTTAAAGGATGCAACCAATTGTTTTAAAAGTTTACTTAAGGTGGGTTTTGAGAATCAAATGTGGAATTCAATGCACTCCCAAGTCCCAAGCCAGAAATGCTGCCAAGTGTGTTACAGCAGGGATGAATAACACCAACATTATCAAGAGTAGAGGGCCACACATATGAAGTTCTATCCACTGTCACATATATTGAGAAGGTGTAGAATGCTCCTAGTATAAGAAAATAATTTAATACTATCTTATTTTAATAGGAATGACAATTCTATCAATTAAAACCAAACAGTAAAAATGGACATTGCATCCAACAGCAGAGTACAACAGAAAATCCACTTAAATCTAGGAAACTGTGGAGAACAAGTTTAAATCAGAAAATTTTAAGCTGTTATACATCCATACCAAGAAAATTAAATTCATTTATAGTGAATGTAAAATGTACACTTTGATATATTATTATGTGTTAATTTGTGATTAATTTATTAATTTATATGGCCTTATCACATTTAAGAAAACAACTCCTCTAGGGTAAACTTTCTTTGTTAAATACAAAATTCAGAAAAACTACCCTATAGCATCCAAAATATTTTTAAAATGTAATCATACATTTTAAAAATAGAAAAAAAGGTGACATTATGTCTTGATAGGTATTACTTCCCCAAGAAGTTCTGCAGTTATAAATTACATCATGGTCACATTGTACACAATTTTTCAGCTGTATTTTTAACATGACTCAAAATCTGAAATGCTTATTATTATCTCCAGATAAAACTATTTGTGCAAACTTACTTGGTTCAGCCCTGGCACCATGTTTTTGAAGGAAGTCAACTATCTGAGCCAGAACCTTTTTGTTGCAATGCGTTGACAGCTCTTCATCACACTGATAACACCTAAACAAAAGAAGAAACAAACTGGAATTCAGGGCTATCTGCATGCACATCCCAGCTCTAGCAAACCTCCCAAACAACCTTACACAAATTACTTAAGCTCTCAGTTTCAATTTTTCCCACTAAGAAAATGGAATAGAATTGAATTCTCTCATCTCATATATGCTCTTCTATAGATCAGTCCCAATTCACTGTGGTCCTTATAGATTTAAATAATTTCAGAGAATACAAAGGACAAACACATATTGCCTCCAGAAAGCCTACCTTTCTTCTACAGAAAGCATTCATTTTATCTGTCAGAATCATTCTTTATTATGAGAAGACACTGCTTTCAGTTATGTGAAGTCCTAGGAACAGGCACACACAAACACCTGCACGCTGACTCTCACCATATGATCCATGTGCTGAGGTTGATAACGATGCAATGAGGCTCTGTGCGTGCAGTTTGGAAGTGTTTCAGAGAATGCTGGCCTTCTGAATTCTTACTACATCCCTAAAAATGGACACATCAACCCAGTAAGGGGCAGGAAAGGGAAAAAGAAAAGATGTATTATTAGTAAATACACTACAAAAACTCCACTTTTCAAAACTAGACATGAAGCTATTCTGCTCTACTTATTTATCATTTGTAAGGATTGATTTAACATTCTCATCTTTTCTACTTGGAAAATCACTTAAAAATATAGAGAATGTTTGCTCTAACTGAATAGAAATAATTCCTAGCTTTTGGATAAGTATTGATTAAATATCAACATACAAAAACTATAACATTCACAAAAGAAAGAATGCTCTAGTAATTGTGAATGAAACAACTATGTAGCATATTTGGTCCAGAATATCAAGGAAGACAACAGCATAGGTAACCCTCACTGCTCAAGAATGTCAAATGCATTCCAGACAGCAAATGAAAAAGGTACATAAAGTGCTTTGTACTACAAAGCTGCTCAGAACACACTATTTATGTACAGCAATTTCAGGAGAAAGCATTAAGCATTTGCAATGGTTCAAGAATGAAGAGAGTGGGACTTAGATTCAGCACCGGTCTCTGAACAGGCATTAAGTTTTAGAAGCTGTTAACAGCATGAACATGAAGAAGCACACAGAATTAACTCCTTTTAAAGGCCACCTTAACAGAAGTTTTTCAAGCAAGATATATGAGTCTTCCTCATATAGATCTAGTTAACTATCTTCTGAACCCTGTGAATAGCATGTTTCTTTGCAAAATCAAATCTCTTCATATTATACTGGTAGGAGCTGGTTTCTATAGTAAAACCTACTGAAAGTAGTTTTCTATAGTGAAATCTACTGAAATTCCAAGAAAATCATGACATGCTTTGTTCAGGCAACTATTGGCTGAACTGAGCCTGATACTGCCCATAAACTGAATTTTGCTGTATCAAGCAAATTTTTTTCTTTACTTCAAACCCAGGGCAGAAATCTGTGAAAGCCCTTGGGGTCAGGACCTGCCACTTTGAACTCTGAGGCCATGGTCTGATATTATAACTGATCCTTTCTAATGGCTAGTAGCCACAGGAGCAGCATTCTCACTCCAGCACAGTCCTTTCTCCCTGGCTTCAGTCAAATCTAGTAACTGAGTGTCCACAGCACAAGCTCATTCAGCAATATACATGTTTGGTTTCTCATTCATTCCTATTTATGGGAACTCCTGCCAGAGCAGCCAGCTGAACAGATGCATTTTGCAGCCACACAGCTCCCAGAGCCAATTCTCTGTAAGTGGCAAGAGGATGCAGATAAGAACAGAGAAAAGGCAGGGCCATCACTAATTGTGATGCCACACTGCACTGCTGTGGGAACCCAGAACACCCCTCTGGCTGTCCAGAATGGCCAGGACCCCTGCCAAGGGCCTCAGAAGCCCTGGCACAGAGTCCCAAACACCTGTGGTTTTGATTATGGCCCATGGAGCAAACTACCAACCTTATATGAAGCCATAACAGCTTAAGTAGAATATTAGTGAAGTTATCACAGGGTGGAAAATTAGATTTTAGGTTTTTGGTATGGGGGTTCAGGAGGCAAGATGGAGGGAACTGGGCGTGTCCAGCCTTTCTCCTTCTTCTTCTTGGCCTCCATCTTCTGCTGTGATGTTGGTACTTACAGTCTACTCACTGTCTAACACAGGTGATAGGTACTGGAAAGTAATTGTAAACATTGTATATGTAGTTTTTAGTATAAGGACATAACACTGCCCCAGGGGCAGGCAGTGTGCCTGGAACTGTCCTGCTGGACAGACCCCAGCAGGGCAGGAGAAAACTTTTTATAGATAAGACGCAATAAACAACCTTGAGACCGAGAAATGAAGAATTCCAACTCATTCGTCAAGCGCTCGGGATGGGAAAAGAGATTTTTAACGACTTGGGGTCACAGTGACCCAGAAAGGCCTCGTGTGACACATAAAGCTAACCCTAAACAGTGCCAAAAATTAACAGGAACATGAGGCCGCACCCCACTTCCCGAGGAAGCTGAAGCAGGGACTCTCACAACCAAGCACTTGCGTCACACTGTTCCTCTGTAATGAGATGCCAAACAGACAAGGATCCCCAACACATCCTTCAGAAACTGCACCTGTGCAAACCGAGCACACGTGCTCACCTGGAAGCCACATTTGAGACACAGCCAGATGTCTGAAGGCGCCGCGGGCTCGGCGTCGCTCAGCCTCCTCTCCCTGAGGCACTCGGCGCACACGGACCACACGCTCTGAGCCACCGCTCTCTTCACGTGGGGCACGTCCACGGCCTGGCTCACGTGCTGGCAGGTGAGCCCTGCAGGGAACAACACACACGCGCTTTTAGACATCCGAAATAATGGCTAGGGAAGAGAGCACGTGGACACTGAAAGACCGTGATCTTCAATTAATTCAGCACCAGGAAAAAAAAACAGCAAAGAATTAAAGTAGGAAAGATCAGCCAGCTGCGCCCCACATACTGAATTTTATGAAGGAATCTCTTTTAGTCTTTCCGTAATGGAAATTCTTTTCAAGTCAATAAATGCCACCTCTTAAAACCAGATAAACTTGTTCGTACAAAAGTACAAGGATTACTTTTGTACAAAACTAATTTCCCTGGTTTTTGACAATAAAATAATAGATAAATCTATTTTTGCATATAACAACACAGACCATTGACCTTTTTCCAACCCATAAAGAAAGATTTTTCAAACACCCATGCATCCGTACTACAACTGTTCATTCTGAATGCGAATATCAACCATTCTTCTCTGTCATAATTTTTTGCAAAAATTTCACTACATCACAGAATAAGCTAAGTTTGAAGTAACCTCTGAAGGCCATCTTGTCCAAGCCTTCACTTAAAGCACTGCCAAATATTAATTTAGATCTGTTTGCTCATGGTTTTGTTCAGCTGAATGTTGAATATCATCAAGGACTGAGGCTTCACCAACTCACAAGAAAATCAGGTTTCTGTCTGACCACCCTCAGAGTGAATATAAAATAAACTTCCTCACACCTAGTCAAATTTTCCATGCTCTAAATTTGATCTGTTGCCTTTAGTCCTCTCATTGTGGACTTCCTGCAAGAATCTGGTTCTGCCTTCTCTGTAACTACCATCAGGCAATCAATGAAAGAAATTATACTTTCACTCCTTTGGCTAAACAAAGACATTCCCCTCAGCCCCTCTTCCCACATCATGTTCTCAATCTCCTCAAAAATCTGGAGGGGGTGAACCACTGGCCTCATTGGCAAGCCAGCCTTTCTTGTAAGAGAGAGCCCACAACTGGGCACGGCTCTCCCAAGGAAGTCCCACAAGCGCTGAAAAGATGGAAAGAATCACCTGCCTGTCCTGCACTCTCATTTATACAATCCTGCCTACAGCAGGCACAAACAGCACAGCTTGGTTTTATTCAATGTGTGCACTAGGACCTTGAGGACCTTTTCTGCAAAGCTGCCTTAATCCCCACCCTGTAATGGCATGTGGTTATGCCCAGGTGCCAAACTCTCCACTTGCCATTGCTGAACCCTGAGAAGTTTCTGCCTGCCCATTTCTCCAGCCAGTCTAAGTCACTCTGAATGGCAGACCTATCCTCCTGCTTATCAGCTGGCCTCCTCAATTTGCTGCCGTGAAGAGATGGCAAAGCACAGCTTTACAATGACATCACGCAGTTTTCTCAGCAGTTCAGATGCATTCCATCTGACCCACGGACTTGTGTGCATTCAGTTTGTTGAACAGTTCTCAATCTTCTGCTCTGGACAGTGTTTATACCCTAGAGTCTGCCACTAAGGTCAGGAGCCAGGGAGGATCAGGTGCAGAGCTCACATGTGAAGACAGATGCAAAGGAAGAATTGAGTTCCTCAGCCTCTTCCCACATCCTGTGTCCCTAGAACCCCTGCCCCCTCATGCAGCAGGTTTGCACTCACCCTAGTCTTCATTTTACTGCCACTGTATCCATAAAGGCTCATCTTACTCTTTACACCCCTCACCAGACCCAATTCTAACTGAAGTTGCTTTACCTAATCCCTAATCCTGCACACTCCAGACCTCTGCAAAGGCAGCCCAAACCTGCCTCCACCCACTCTGCCATTCCTTCTTCCCTGTGAGCTCAGCTGGAAGCTCCTTGTTCAGCCACACAGCCTCCTGCCACACATGCCTGACCTCACATGGAGAGGTTGTCATCAAAGATCAAACAACTCTCCAGCCCTTCAGGGAAGTCCTTTAGTGTAACAACTGATCATGTCATAAACACTTGACTGGGGATATTTCTGTTATAAATTCAAGCAAGAAAAGTATTTCATGGTACCAATGATTTGTGGCTTTCCTTAGTCAACATGGAAGCTATTAGCCCTCAACCTCAGGACAAACATCCCCTTATGTACTTACCTGAAATATCATCTGAAGAGTCCTCATCCTGGGGCCTGTTGGGCCTTTTGCTTCTCTTCGGCTTCTCAGGGTTGGTTCTTGATGGATCTTTCACCCGCATCTGTTGCTTACTAGGAAAGACAAACAGAGGCAATGTTATTGGTTATTGAAATGTTTCACTGAATGCAGCAAGTTTGAACTCCAAAAGCACAAGATCCAATCACACATTCAAACATCACAAACACAGTTTTAGGCTTGGTCTAATGTCAGCTATTGTGTAACAAGGAGTGTTATGAATGTGTCAGGAATGAAGTCTTAGAAATGTCACAACACCAGTTAGACTACAGGACACACTGAACTGTAGCTGTAAGAAAAGGGGACACTCACTTCTAGGCAGAGGTGTTAAATATTTGAGATACTGAGATTTTCTTTATTTTTGTTATTGCAAAGTAAGTTATTACAACTACAACATACCAGGAAAACTTCATCAAAATAAATGTTTCTCCTCCTTAACATATATCCCTCATGAAAGGTTTCAGTCATTATTTACACTTGCACATTCCCTAAAGGTTTTTGAGCAATTTCAAACAGTGTAAGAAAATAAAAGTCTTCCAAATCTGATTAAAGTGTTCTATCCTACAATGGATGACTGACTAGAGAGCAAACTGATCCCTCTGTTAAACACTGGAGAATCCATAAAGATGAAGTCTCCCATAGGAAATTTGTGCCATTAATCAAGAAGTCCTATGAGGAACAGAATTAAAGCAAAGATATTTGCCAGTAAACGTTAAAAAAAATCATTAGAGATTTCAGCACACCAGTCATTTAATCAAAATTCAAATGTGAATCCACTGAAGGACTGTAGCTGTGCACCACAGAGACAGCTGCTGGGGCTTAGTTTACAGTTTGTCTTTTAATGGTGGGGTTCATAAAAACAGATTTTTGTTTCCACATACAAAGCATATGAATGAAAATAGTCAAATACACATACATTGCAAACATGTGAGTAAGCCATTCTGTTCAGAAATAAAATGACATCTTGTTGTGTACCAGAAACAGGCCAGTAATGTCACCAGAGCCACCAGGACCAAAGATTTTTAACTGTGCTACTGCATTTAGGTATAGGAAATTTCTAAAATGCCCTATATTTGGGAATTGCAAAAGGTGTACTCTTACTACAGATCAATCAGTTAAGTTTGCCAGAGTTCAGCAAGTTTGTCTATTTAAGATTTTTTAATCCTTTCTGTATATGTATTTAGACCTTTGTATTACTCAAGCTCTGAGAAACACAGGAATCAACCAGTATACTGAATTCAATATTCCCTCTCCTTACTTATCCACTAAGCCAATCACCAGAACAGTCATCAATATTGATATTAGAGCACCACCACCAGTGACACCTGAACAGCCTTCCCTGAAGGAAAGCAGGCAACCTGTACCAGCAAGCTCCTGTTTCAAGTTCTACACATTTGGATAGACATCCCTGCATCTGCCCTACATCCCTACATACTGTCAGTGCTGGAGGTTTTCTGCATCAACCTACCAGTGAGAGATTTGCTTTGGACAAGTCACATTTTTGTATAGTATAAAAGAAATCTTTACTCACTGCTTCCTTGCATCAACAGCTTCATGTTTCCTCAAGCCTTCAAAACAGCGCATTTTTTTTTACAAAATGCTACATTTACAGAGAAATTAGCTTATACTATATTAAATACCATGATGTTCTTAAATTACAGATTTCAATTTTTCCTATACTTATCGTTATAAAGCCTAGACATGCAAGTAAAAGGCACCACTGAATTCAGCTTTGCTGATTTCATGGGTTCACAATATTTAGACCTTTCTTACTGTTTATACAGTAAGAAATGTCTAACTATTCCAGCTCCTGACTATGTATGTTCAACAGATGTTAGCACACCTAATGTCCATCAACATGCCAGCCATGTCCATCAACCTGGCATCCCCAGAGCATGAGGAGGCTCAAACAACTTCAGCTGTGTCTTTCTGCCTTGGCAGCTTCTCATATATACCCAAGTTTCATGTGAAACTACCCATCACCTCTTGTCACACTGCCACTTAACTGAGCACAAGACTGATCAAGACATTCATCAAACAGTAGGGCCAACAGAGCTGCTGTGAGAAAACACAAGACATTACACTAAATTATGCAAAGAGTCAATAGCAAAGACAGCAAAAATGTCATCCCTAAAGGAACATAGCTGTGTTTAGGTGATTTAACATTGACATAAACTATCTATGAGTTCATTTCAGCATAACAATTTTGATCTCTTTGGGCAGATTATGTAAGACTGTCCAAAGCACAGACTTCACCCCAATGAAAGTCATCTTTGTATCAGCACACTTAGAGAGCTCCAATAAATAATTCCCTTGTGTGAAATCCTGTGGCTCACAGCACAGGTGACATGACCTGGATCAGGGCAAGCACAGCCCACTGCTGGACCCATCTCCTGGGGACCCTGAGGACATGGGGAACAGACAGTGCCAGCTGATAACCACAGTGACTGAAAGCATGGCACTTCAAGCCCAGGCTAATCAACATGGCATTAGAATGAACACTGCATAAGGAGCTGCACTCCCACTGCACAGCCCAGACACTTTCCAGTCTCCTCTCACTAAGAGCAGGCAGAGGAAAAGACAACACGGACCATTAGATTAATTACTCTCCATGGACATACCCACAGACGGACACCCATCAGACAATGGTTACTGACCTGTGAGCTCTTGGAAAAACCAGAGCACATCAAGGACTCAGACAGCCAGGGTTTGTGCCTGATTTTGAAAAGCACAGAAGTGTGATGGAAAGGTAACAGCAATTAGCTACTCCACGTGATCTACGATGCAAGTGTATGTGGAGTACTGCCCTTTTCCAGTACATTCAGAGACTGAAAACATTACAAATTAAAGACCCCATTTAATAAAAACAATCAATTTCAAAATCAGAATGCTTATGACAGGAATTTGATTATTATATTTAATTAAGTTAAACAAGGAAGAAACTTAGGATGCTTCAGAAATATTTCAGTTTGTGGGAAATAAAAGATTTGAGTTTTTGTTGGAATGGAAATCCTGAACAAACAGACTCAAGAAGGCATAAAATATAGCTAAGAAAAAACCAAAAGGGATGATCTACAGCTTATTGTTGGCCATAGGCACAAGCCATTCAGGACAAGCAGGCAAAAGAGAAAAGAACAATTTAGACAAAATTAACTTGACACACTGAAGATTAAAAACCATGGTAGTATTCCCATGATTTGCCTCTTTCCAACCCATTCTCATTTTATTAAATATGTCCAATGAGATTTTTCTGTCTACAGCCACCAACTATCCCAAAGGGGAAAGACTCTCCTCCTTTTCCTATGCAGAAAGAGGTCACCACAAATCTTCCCTTGAAGTTTTCTTTTGTGATGGAAAAACAAATATATTTAAGCTTTTCATTTTGTACACATAAAATCAAGTCATGGTGCACACGATATTTCACCAATGAATCTGACAAATAAAAAGAAATTGATTTTTGTGATAGAAAAACCTGAGTTGAGGGTATGTTAGTTCTACTCTCATCTCTACTTGGCACACAGTAAAAATCTTAAGTAGAAACTATGCAGTTTCCTTGAGAAAAAAAAAACAAAAATAGAAAAAGTTAGATTAAAAAACCGTAAGCTTTTTCCTTTTCAAAAATTATTTTGTACAAAACTAAGAACTAATCCTTTCCAAACACGTTCAGATTCTTTGAGCTCAGCATACAAGAGTTTGTAGTGCAATCATCACCATCACTAGCTATTCTCAGTTGACTTCTTACTTCTTAAAAGACTCCTAATGTCAATCTTGCTACAAAAAGCTGATTAAGATCAAAACCTCCTCACTCGACTGCTCATTTGCACCATTCTAGAAAGAACAAACCACTTCAAAAGCAGCAGAATGATCTGCCCATCTAATTTTAAAAGCTTCAGATTTGACAGAGTGCCAAAAATCAATCTGCTGAATTTGTTAAGTTAAATCTATGGTGTGCCTAGACTATTTTAAATTTAAGTTATGCTTGCTACAGTCTATATTTAACAGCATTAATATTCCTATATTTAGAAATTTACCCTCTTCATAAAGTATATATTTAGATACTTACAAGAGCTGAATGTTGTTCCTAAAATAAGAAACTGCTATTTTTTAAAAAATTACATTTTACAGTAATTCAGTAGAACTAAGACCAATAAAAGTTACAAGGCCAGCATGAACTAAAAATCACTTTTCCTTGGGAAACCAAACCAACCCAACCAACCAGGTTATTCCTCTTCACAACATTTTTATGCACGAGAGTTGGAGAAGCAAACTGCCTTCACTGTCTGCACTTCCCAAAACCTTCTCCTATCTTGACATCTTGCACTTCTGACTTGGAAGATGAGTCTCTCCTCCTAGAATGTCTACAGTTCACTTACTAAATGTTGAAATGTGTCACCTTAGTGAGTCTTCCCATGCTGCACCTTCACCATGATGCTTATAAGAAACACAGACCAGACCACCAGTATGTTAGAGAAATAACCTGCTGCACTGATTAATATCATATCACTGCTTCCATCTGCCTAGATCCACTTTTCCCCTCCTCTTATAATTCGGGTGCAAGCTCTTTCAGACAAGTGCCACATTTTCTTCTTATCTGTGCAATACCTATTACAGTATTTTTCTGATTCTTAATTAACTAGGATTACAGTTGCATTACTAGAATGCAAACAAGATAAAAATTATGCAAAACTCACCAGCCTATCTAAGCATACTGACCATATGAAATGTAGCCAAGTGAGTCTACAGAAAATCTCCAGGTACTATTTTGGATATGGGCAATACTCTCCCAGTAGGACTGCCCATTAGCTGTGAAACCAGTATTGTTAATTATTTCATCAGTGAGCTGGAATTCAAAGAAGCTGGGGCAAACACATTTACCTCAATCCCTTGATTCATCTGAGGTAGCCTAAATTCCAGCAGTGTCACTACTTGTTGTCAAACTTTCAAGTTAAAATTGTATCATTTTACGTTGCTAATGCAAAGAAAAATTTGGGTCACACTGAAAGGGCAGAGCACACACTGAATACTGGGGAAAATTAGCATTTTCATATGTGTCCTAGGGTGATGTTATGATGCTTGTATCCTCAGTCATCTGTTCTGTTTCTGCTGGATATTATGTTCTGTGCCTTCAAGATTGGCTCTGAAGAGTGAATGTTTTGGTTTGGTTTTACTATCAGCTGCACCCCATGGCTGGTGGGACACAGACAGGGCAGTACATAGTGCAGCTTTTGCTTTTTGCTTTGGCTTTTTGCTTTGCTCTTGCTCCTGCTTTGCTCTTGCTTTTTGATTCTGCTCATTAGTTAGTTTAGCTAATCAGTACAAATTTTTCCCTGGACTTTTTCCTTTCCCTTTTTTGGAACCACTCGAACCTGCTCCGGACTGGGACCTGGGAACACCGAGAGCTTGCACCTTGTGGCTGCAGCAGCTGCCCCAGCACTGGGGGAACTGATACAGAGCAACCACCCCCAAGAGAGACTTTCTGAATTTATCATCTTTTTCAGAGCGGTGAAAGAGTGGTGTCGTGTGCTGGGGGGTGCTGTGCCTGTTAAATAGACAGGTTCCTTCCACTTCTCTCTGAGGAATCCTTCCCAAACTGGTTGTGGGGAGGGGCCATGTGGGTTTGCTTTCTGGAGGGGCTCCCTTTGGAGGTTTTCTCCCAAATTTGCCCTAAACCAGAACAATATGACTTAACAGAACTGCCCAGCTGTAAACAGCAGCCTTACACCAAAGGGGAGAAGGAACACCACAGATGTGCAGATTAAGTCCAAAGATGCTTCGAAACACATCTGTGAAAGGTCCCTGCATGGATCAGTAATGCCAGACCCTCCGCAGAACTGCTACATGTTTTGATGTACACTGCAAATTGATACATTTCGGACATCTGTCTGAGCATTACCTGTGGCATTTCGCCTTGCTGGCCACTAGACCAAGTGTCAGGCAATCAAAAGAGGCACCACATCCATCACGGTGAGCAGCTGGGCAGTGTCACCCATCAGCAGGCCAGGCGGCTCAGCGCTCTGACAGCCACTGAAACCTCTGCAGAAAACAGGCCCCCGCTGCCTGTGAGAGCACTAAAAGGACCAGAACTGCTGACTGGTAGTGGCAGCAAAGCTTCTTCCCCTGGAAAATGTCATCTGAAATTCTGAAAGCATCATCTCCAAGATGTCCTAGCCCAAAGGCACATCACACATCCTACTCTGTCACTGGAGCTCCAACGCCAATCCTGACGTATTACGGTCCTAAAAAGGGTGAGACACTGATGTACTTTTGGAGCAAGGAGTGAGATGGAGGCTTTGGACTGCTAGACACAACTTTTCAAGTGACAGTAAAAATCTCACTTTCAATAATCCACTTCAGCCAGCTGCTCATGCTAAGCACGTTCTATCAACTTTCATGTTCATATCATCTACAATTCCCCTCGATTTCCTTCTAAAACCATCTGCCACAGAAAAATTACCTCTAAGGATGAACAGAAGCCAGATATGTACAGAAGCAAAACTGAAAAGACTCTGTACTGGGTTTATGACTAGAGTATTTTAAAGCTCTTAGTGGGTAAAAAAAATAGCACTTTGATGACATATTTTTTGCTAGTATCTTACAACAAAGTTTTATGGAAAATTTCAGGCAATATCCAGCCCCATAAAGCAAACTCCAACTTTGGTTTATGTTCTTTATCCCACATTAAATGTTTGGGGTTTTTTTATAACATACCAAAAGGGAAAAACATCTGGAAAAATGCATGTGTGGTCCAACATTGGTTTTTCTAGAAAATTAATCCTTTATTAAAAAACCCCACCTAAGTACCATTAAAAGAGCCATAGCTTGTAACTAATGATGTTGGCTTGCAAGGTAAAACTTTGTATGCAAAAAGGCAGTCAGATGACAGAGACTGTGCACTCCCATAATATAAACAACAACATCACTGCACCATCACCACAGAAAATCTGAGGGCATAAGAACTGAAACAACTGGAAAGTAACCAGGGAATTCACAGTACCTTGCTAGGATAACCATGTGGGCAAAAACTAGGGAAAAAGCACTCCAGAAAATAAATGGCAATATGAACAAAGGATGAACTTTGGAGAAATGCTCATTCTGTGAATTCAAAGAAATAAAAAAGGATCTGTGTTTGAAGCATGTGTGTGAGACAGAAGGCTGAAACCCACACAATACAATACTTTAAGCTTAGGCTCCTGCTGTACCTCCACCTAAAGGGCCAAGCTGGAGAAAATAAAGGAAAACGAAGTTCTCGCTGCCCATAACTTCCCATCTATTCTGGAAGGGTGTTGTGGCAGCTGGTTGATCAGTGAGAAGAGATAAAACAGTAAGTTACTACTAGTCTGAGCTCTTTGAAAGTCCAAGTCTTGCCATCAAGAACTAAAAATTTAATTCCATTTCCTTCGCCACACAGATTGCCCCAGTTTGCTTTGATGGCATGTGTGAAGCGGAACAACTTGTCCTCGATCTACAACTGATGCTCAAAACAGAACCCCTGAGACACTAGCTGCAGTTCTGTGAATCTCACAGAAATAAAGCTACAGAACACCAGTTCTTCAATATTTCATGAAGAAATCTGACAAAATATTTACAAATGTAGTAAACACGAGAACAATCTCACAAAGGCATAGTCTGCTTCAAGCTTGCACATGCTCGTGTCATTACTGTTTGTTTTACAAGCCAGAAAACGAGAGCAGAAAGAATCCTTTAAATACAGGTCTGTTCTTTATGCTTGTATGAGAGGGTTATTTCATGGAATTGGGAAATACCTGTAGTTAAAGATGACATACAACTAGAATACAGTGCTACACCTGCAGCTATTGCCATATGCTTCTAAGTTCTTGCTGTCATCATTCTACTGCACCTACGTTTAATAATCTGTTGTGCATATCCTGTTTAATAGTGCAAGCAGCAACACAGGTACAGCAAGGGCAGGACAAAGTCCTAAAGTAAAGGACAAATGACAGCAAAATAAAGAAAGAAAGGGGGAAAAAAACCCCCACAGGAATAAAAACAGAGAATCCCAATAATAAATAAAACGCGGAGAGTGGCAGCTATGGGTATGGAATACCACGTCTCAGGCTAACCGCGAGAACCGACACCGGGCTGTCCTTTACTTCCCGGGCACGGCGCTTGAGGCCGCGGCGGCCGCAGGCCGGCACACGCAGCGCGGAGCCGGGCGGCCACGGCAGCCCCGCGCCCCACGCCCAGGGACCGGGCCGTGTGCTCAGCCCGGCCACAGGCGCTGCCACCGACCGTGCTCAGTCCGACACACCGAGGGACGCGCTGCGGCTCACGGAGGCGGCCCGGCGCTGCCGCTCTCGCGTCTCGGCAGGGTTAACCCGCTCCACACCGACAGCGGGCGGTCGCCACCAGCAGCTCCTCGCCGGCGACCCAACAAGAGCCGCACGCACTTGGCCACCAGTCCGGCGGGAGAAACGCCGGACAGCGCTGCCGGCAGCGGGGAGGGGCGGCCCGCCCGGCCCGGGGCTACGGCGGGGCAGAGCCCCCTCCCACCGTCCCCAGCCCGCTCCCCACGCCCGACCGGCCCCCCGGGACGCGGCTCCGCAGGCCGCGGGCCCGGCCGCCGCCATGGCGGGGCCGATCGGCCCGGCCCGACCCTCGGACCGCGGCGGAGGCCCCGCGACCCCCCCGGCTGCGCAGGACGGGCCCGGCGCCCCCCGCCCGTGCCGCCCGCCCCCTCCCCGCGCCCCGCACTCACGGAGCGGCGGGCGGCGGCGGCGGGCGCGGCGGCGGCAGGAAGCGGCGGAGGAAGCTCCGCTCCGCTCCGCCCCCGGCCTCGCCGCGCCGCTCCCCGCCCCAGCCGCGGCCCGGGCGGCTCCGCACGAGCGGCAGCGGGGCTGGGGCTGGTTCCAGGGCACAACGCGTGTCCCGGGTGGGAAGGACGGGGGGAAGCGGGGCCGCGCGGGAGCGCACCGGGCCCGCTGAGAGGCAACAGGTAGCGACAGGTCTGGCTGCGAGGCACTCTGGAAACTCAGGGCAAAGGCTGGAGTGACCTTCACTTCTGAGTTTTGCTGAAAGAGCTGGAGATGCTGCGCTGGGTTTGTGCCCGTGGGCAGCGCGCTAAGAGGAGCTTTGGCAGCGCGCAGGGCTGTGGAAAGTCGTGCTCAGAGGTTATACAGCAGGGTCTGGGCCCTGAATTTTCGAGGCAGCCACAGTGGGAGGGTCTGGAAGGAGAACAGCATCAAATGTGCATGTCCCCACCGAGGGCACGCAGAGTAAAGGATGTCCAGCACTCGAGGGAGGAGCTACTGGAAACTGGGTTGAGTGCCGCTGGGTTTCAGTGTGGGAGGTTGTACAGAACTGGAAAGTCAAGTGAAGAAGAGGTGAAATGGAGGGAGAGTCCCAAGAGGTGAAATGAAGGAAGCTGCTGAGGAGTTGGCTGAATGCAGCCATAAAGACAAAAGGAGAATTGGATGTGCTGCTTCCCTCTTTTTCACCAAGCTGCGAGAACTTACTAAGCTTTATCTGTTCTGACCTCAAATTCTCTGAGTTTTTCACAAGCTGGCTAGTGAACGCTTCCTATTTCAGCAAAGTGTGTTCTCTCTTTGTGTACATAGTATGATCCAGGGTCAAATCAAAACCATGAAAATGCTTCTTCCTGTGAATAAGTATTTCATATGACAAGTGTTCTGGTGCTTCACATTGAACGCTTATGGTCCTTATGGTGATACATGCAATAAGTGGAGATTAACTGTGGTCATTATTTTACTACAGATAAAATATACAGCAAATTATACTTCAGAAGATAATTTCTAGACATAGTGTATTATATCCTTACCTTGTGGGAAATGGAAAATGCATTAAACCTGAATTCATATATAGATATACTGCTTCAGACAGACAATTTGCAAATGCCTGTCAAGGAGGCCATATGGAGAGGCTGGCAGAAGGGCAGCTAGTGAACCAGTTATATGTGCCAAGTTCAATTTGTCACACTTTACAGTACCAAGAAATATTTTGTTCTCCTTTTGAAAAGGAAAACTCCAATTAGTAAATATTCAACAACCTACTCCTCAAAGTGCATCTTTTATGAGAAGATCCAGCATGCCTGATTTTAAAGACTAGAATTGCTGGTATGTAACATAACTACAAAGGTATGCAGTAAATACAGAATACTGGTTTAAAATATGTAGAACAGAAGGACCCTCATTTCTCCACTCACATAAGTCTTGGCCATTACTCCTTGTGGCTAGAATACTGAGCTTCAAAGCTAAAACTAGGGTTTCAGTTCAAAACCGAAACATTCAAAACTGAAACCAGGGATCATCGACTTATAGAATATCCTGAGCTGGAGAGGACATACAAAGTTTGAGTCCAGCAAACTTTGTGTACAGTAGAGGAAAATTACACACCATGTGCCTCTGAGTATTGTCCAAACACTGCTTGAACTCTGGTGGGTCTGGGGCCATGACCACTTCCTTGAGGAGGCTGTTCCAGTGCCTGACCATCCCCTGGGTGAAGGTTTTCCTAATATCTAACCTAAACCTCCTCTGATGCAGCTTCATGCCCTTCCCTCATATCCACTCATTGGTCACCAGAAACGAGATAGTTGCCTGGACCACATCTCCTGCAGCTGTAAGGGGACAGTGACAGTGGTGTAAGTGATGCAGGCCAGTGCTAAAATCACCTTTTCTCCTCGACGTCACACTCAGAGCCTGGCATTTTTAAAATTTGATTTGGCTTCAAAATTCCTCATCTCTGTTTCATCGTCCAGCCCTTGGTATTTTCAGGCGTCTCCACAGTTTGGGTAGGCCGGCAGAATTTACCCTGCCCAGGCCATGCAGGGTAGATGCCGGATGTACCGAGGCCGGAGGCGGTGTCTGTGTGACCGGGCAGGTGCCACGCGTGCCCACCCCGGCGGTGCTCCCCTCAGGCGACCGAGGCTGCGGCCCCCGCCCCTGCGGAGAAGGCGGTGCCTCCTCCCCGCCGGCGGGGCTGGGCCGGGCCGTGCTGGGCTGGGCTGGGCTGGGCCGGCCGGGCAGCCGCCATCGCCAGGCAGCCGGCATGGGCCCCGGGGGCTGGTGGCGGGCGGCGCGGGCCCTGCGGGTGGCGGGCGGCGGCTGGAGGCGGGCGGCAGCGCCCGGTGAGCGGGGGCGGGCGGGGATGGGTCCGTGCGGGGATGGGCCGGCCCCCGGGGACGGCCCCTGCGGCTGCGTTCGGCCGGGCTGACCGGCTGTGCCTCCGCCAGGCCCCACCTGCCGCCGCCTCTGCGCCGCCTCTGCGCCGAGCCTGTCCTACCAGGAGCTCAAAGACCTGAAGAAGGCCAACGTGCTTCACATTG
The DNA here is from genome assembly GCF_028769735.1 of Zonotrichia leucophrys gambelii. Lineage (NCBI taxonomy): Eukaryota > Metazoa > Chordata > Aves > Passeriformes > Passerellidae > Zonotrichia > Zonotrichia leucophrys. Next base: position 2,371,087 of record NC_088172.1, on the reverse strand, counting down.
ACGTGCGGGAGAGGTGGGAGATCGACAGGTTTGGAAAAATCCCCGAGTCCATCAACATACCGCGTAAGTTGTCAGCGCCGCTGTGTGCAGGCGCCGGGTGTTCCGTGTTCCTCCTGGCTGGAATGCTCAGGTGGTGGTGACTGAGCAAAGAGGAACGCTGCTAAAAAGCTGCTGGCATGTAATGAGGCTGAACTTTTCCTCCAGAGGGGTAGAAGTCTTGTAAACCATGTAAACCTGTCTTTGGATGGAGAATAAACAATAGCTTGTTTTCTGTATTTCCCAGTGGGTGAATTAACGGAAGCTCTACAAATGGACCCAACGGATTTCAAGGAGCAGTATAATCAAAAAATGCCATCCAAGTCAGACCCTGTGGTTTTCTCCTGTTTGGCAGGAACAAGAAGTAAACAAGCACTTGGTTTTGCCATGTCCTTGGGTTTCAGCAGGTATGACTTTGTGTGTAAATATGGGATTAATGCTGCTTCCCCCATGAAGCAGAACACGTACTCACCTTGTGTGCAAGGGTAAAAATTTACAAATGGAATATGAACAAAACAATTGGTATTTGAGTTAGACACCTCCTTTTGTCTCCACTGAACCTGGAGATGCCATTGGGTGTTGCAGCAAAGTGAGGTGTACCACCCTCTGAAACAACCCTTGAGCAGCTCTGCACATGTGCCACTGGTGACACAAACTGCAGCAAGACCACACTGCCACTGAAGGGTCCTTCTGCCTCTTAGGGCTCCCTTGCTGAGATGTTTCTTCCTTAAAGAGCTCCATAAGCACTAGTCCTGAGATGCAGGAAGGTTGTAAGGGCAGAGAACTGCTTGCTTTGGTAGTAGTACAGTCTTAAATAATAGTTTGAGAAACCACACCCTTTGTTGGATTGCAGTTCCACCTTTACAGGTCACTGTTGCCAAAGGATGCCTTCACTTCCTGTAAAGCTTTGGATTATTTGCCAGGAGTAAAGCAGTGAAGGCAATAGCTGACAAAACAATGAGATGATGATAAAGTGAAATGCAGGATTTGGTTTGCAGAATTGTTAAACCTATCTTTGGAAGGTGTCTCTCTGTCTTGAAGAATGCATATAAAATTTAAGACATTGGTTATTTGCTCATGTTTTCACTGAACTGCAATTCAGGAACAAGAACACTTACATTAATTCTAGTCAAAAGTATGGAAGCATGTTCTTGTTTCAGAGTGAAAAATATCCTCCATTACCTGTTTTTCATGATGCCCAGTTGAAGGAGTCAATATTGTTTTGCATAGTGGATTTTTGTTTTACAGAGTTTAGTTTTGCACAGGTTGATGTCAGACCTATAGAGCATGTAGGTTTGCAAGGAAGTAAAGATCAGTGTGCAGGGTTTATTTGGTGACAAGTGAAGTATTAGACATAATAAATAGATGTGTACATCTCCCACTGCTAAGACTCTCTTCTCACTCTTTTAAAAAAGAACTGGCAACTGTTTCATTGATCCAGCTACTATTTCTTTCTTGATGTTTGAATTCCAACATTGTAGTATGGAAGAAAAGAGTTACAGAACTCACTGCATGAAAGCAGTCTTAGAGTAAAAGGAATGTCATTCTGGCTCATTGAAGCTAGGTACAAATGTATATGGTTGCAGAGAATTTTTGTGTCTTCTCTTTATTTTCATCTGGGTTTTGTAGGGGTTTGTTTGTTTGTGGGGTTTTGAGTGTTTAGTTTTTACTTTTGGTTTTGGGTTTTTTTTTTTTTGCTATGTTCCTCTTTAAGAGACAATATTGAGGACTCTCCTTGAGAAAGGTATCTTCTGCATGTTTTCAGAGCTCAGCATTATGGTGGTGGCTTTGATGACTGGGTAAAACATGAACCTCCAGAAAAGAAATGAAGATGACAGCCCCACCCCTTACCCAGTCAAGGCTTCAGGATGGTTTGGAGGTTTTAGTAAACCACATGCATTCTGCTTCCATAATAAAGCTCACTCCTGGCTCCTTGTGTAAATGGACATTCACCTTCAAACAGCCATGCATAGCAACTGCTTGGTTTGAATTATACCCAAAGACTATGACACAAACAGAGGACATTAAATTGCTCAACCTTTCAGCCTTTATTCAGGTTATGGTTTTGGTGAATGCATGTGAAGAGAACCTAAGTGCAAATTGTGTTTACTTTTTTGTATAATGTAGTTTATGACTGTTTAAACTAAGGATGATAAGGCAAATAAAATTATTATTTCTCAAATCCCTGTGTTGGGAAGTTGGTTTAGAATAGTCAAACTGCAGATATTCTAGTATCAAGGGGTCAGGGGGACAACAGAAACCTGCTGCTGGCTCTGTTGTGCCAGGCCTCACCAGGACTAACAATGCCTTTTGAAGATCATTAGGGTCAGAGTGTCTAGAGGATTTCATGATTTAGTTAAATGTACAATTCATCATGCTTAGCTGTATTGATAAGCCACCAGACTTCAGCATACAAATGAATAAAGCCAGGCACTCCAATCAACTTAGTCAGTACTTAGTCATGAGCAGCCAATGCTTCCTTTTGTAGCTAAATTAATGTTTCTTGGGAACACCTAAAACTACATAACCACAAAAAAATAAACAAGTTATTCTGTGTTACCCCAAGATCTATCTAGCCCATTATTTTCTGTTTGGCAGCAACCGGTAATAAACATCTGAGGAAAAGTATAAAAGCAGGATTAGTATGTAGTGGTACAATCTCCAGATTACTCTCATTTACAACTCAGAGTGCTCCAGGCTTTGCATGTCTCAGTATATTTGGGTATTTGTAAGTTTTCAACAGAAACTCCCATCAGACATAGCAGTGGTGAGAAATCTTTCCTTTTGTTGCTTCCCAACTTGTCATGTATTCATCAGCTGCTCTGGCTCCTTCTGTCTGAAGTGAGCAGTTGTCACCTATCAGTCTTCTCACCACCTGTGATTTTTCTACACCTATTGTCTATTCTGAACTGAGTAGCTGTGGGTTGTTTTTTTTAATAATTGGAAAATTACTGTATCCCTCTTTTTTATTTTCCCTTTTTATTAATCATGGTAGTTTTTATGCAAGATGTTTCTCAAACTATTTGTAGCTTTTGAAATTAGATGATCCTTTCTAATTTGCTTTCCAAATGATTGGGTTTGAGTTAAATACCTTGTCTGATCCAGTTTCTTTCCTTTGGGATTTTTCTTTAAGTCTTTTTGGCATAGATGGCTTGTGTTTGCTTTGACACTTCAGAGTCACCTGTTGCCATATAATCTGTGAAGAGTTTCAGCTACCTGTCTTTCCACATTTTTATGCACCTCTCCTTTGAAGTGAAGCACAAGAAAGGTGATTTTTATTCTGCATGCTTAGTAGCAAGACTGTTGAATTCACATTATGTTCCATTTCCTGCTGTTCAAAACTACATCTTTTTAAAACTCTCTTCACTGAATCCAGCTCTTTTGACTGCACTTTGTTGCCTTTCACTGTTTTTACTGGAATCAAAGCCTCATCATCCCAGTAGAGAATTGCTTTAAGAAACTTCTAGGTACCATCAAGAAGTGCCTGACATTTTAGCTCTGAGATTTAGGTCCCATTGTGCTTTAGGTGTGAAGTAAAGTCTGCAAAGACTCTTCAGCAGCAAGAAAATATTTAATCACTCTAGCCAGAATTCTTAATTAATTCCCCAATTCCAAAACATGAACTTTCCTGGCAGATTACACGGTATATGTGAGAAGACTGATGCTTACCTAAAGAACAGTTCCTGTTTAATTACTCCACACAACAAAGGTCAAGTTGCTGTGATTTATTTCTGTTCCCCAAGTCCACATTACAAATCGCACATTTTAGACTTCAAGAAATGAAAGCAAAATAGCCAAATTCCACTTCATCAATCAAGTGTCTATAAAAAGTATGGATCAAATGGAAACCAAGTAGCAAAGACCAAAATGTATATTTTTTCCACCTCACCAAAGTATCTGGGGTTGGTTCACATAATGGTTTATGGAAATAACCTGAACAGAAATAAATGCTAGTAGCCTAATGGGCTACATAGAAGAACACTTCAGTTATATTTCACTGGATGGCCAGTCAATTACAAAGACAGGTATTTGCAAAAACAGCTGGGGATTTTTTTAAGGGGCCAGTTTTTTGAACCAAGACACATCACAGAGCACACATTTTTCATCTCCCTCCAGGATTTCAAAGCAGTGAAATGTGTTGTTCCAGGAAAACAAAAAAAAACAAAAAAAACAAAAAAAAAACCCCAAAAAAAAAAGAAAAAACCAACCAAACAAACAAAAAAAACCCCACAAACCAAAAAAAACCAAAAGAGAACAATGTTACTGAACTTTACTGAACTTTATCATTCAACTTTTATACTTGGGCAAGTTGGCATCATCATTCAAAATAAAGTTGTACAGAACTTAGTTAGAAACAAAGTTATCTAAAATATCAAGTAATCAATTAAGGCCCATTCCTGTCTTCAGTGGGATATCTTCCTGAGTGAGGAATGCAGGATATGGCCTTCTGTTTGAAGAAATCTCATTTTCTCCAGCACAAAGGTAACCAAGGAATCCCATTTCAGTTATTCTAGAGTTGCTCCTAACATCCCAATTAAAATTAGCCAGTATGAAGCTCACCAAACACTTGATCCTCTTAAATAAACTCTCTAATGAACCACACAAATTCACACTAACAGTGAAGGCAGACTAACAGTGTATATCTTTTCTACAAAAAAAATCCACCATAAAAAATAGCAATAATATCCAGATTTGTACTTGATTGTGAAATATTCTGATTGTACCATATAGGACATTTATTTGAAAAAAAAATCCTAGTATGTTGGGTTGTCTTAATTTCTAACACTTGAAATGTTTCAGAAAACTGCAGAATCACTATACATATTGCACTTCTCTGGCAAGCTGGGCTACTGTATCATGGCAAAAACAACCAAGTAGATCTACTGAGGAATACAGCTTTTTTAAACCCAAAAATAGCAACTGACTTTCTTTCCTGCAGTTTTCATTAGAACTGTAACAATATTCTTTACAGGCTTTTCTAGGCATTTGTTTCTGAAGGACTGTGTTACTTGTTGCGGAATCTGTATTTATTTTTTTTTTTAATCAACAAAACTGAAGGTAATGGATAGATTCAACACAGAGTGCACGATCTTCCTTCAGTCACAAGCAAAATGAAGACAACACAAGTCATTAATACAGTTACACTTAGGCCTCAGGTTACTGTCGCTCTAAAACAGTTCACTTCAACACAAAACCAATAATAAACTATTTGTTTTGAGTGAAAAACATTAATCTTTTGCAGCTTGGTTTAAAGTTTGATTCCTTACACTGAAAAAATCTTAGCACATTTGTTCCAGCGTCAGAGAAAACGATGTAGTTTTAGAGAAAAAGCTTTCAAAATGCTTGACACAAACAAGCTATTTATTCTTCGAGTTCTTTGTCAAAGATGTTACTAAAACCTTCTGTCCATTTCATGAACACAGGAAATATCCCAGGATGTCTTGAGTCAAAGTGGTCCATAAAGAAATTCTTTGGAATGCCTTAAGATTGGCTATAACTAGAGTTCTGGCTACCATTTGGACCCTGTTCTCCTTCACTGTTGAATAAAACAAAAACATGTATCTTCAAAAAGAAGCACCACATTACATTTTTGTCTTTTTTTAAATTAAAAAATACAGTATTCTGAAAGTAATAACAATCTTTGGAAAGAAAATACTTCAACATATACATAAATAGGTCAAAATATTCTGCTCAGTTTCATAAAAAAATGCAAAGGTTATTCTCAGCATGCATAAATAACTTCACCATATTTATGTGAATAATAAATTCAATATATGCCCATGAAGCTGCCTGCTGAATCTACTTCTGAAGTCAACACTGCAAAGTTCACATTCCATGAGCATGTGCACAGGAATGTGCATGTGCAGATTTAATCACAGTGATATTTAATCACAGTAATTAGGTACGACACCAAGCAGGCCCGGTTCCATTGAATCTGGCCCAGCCATGGAGCCTCTCACTGGGGTTCCTTAATCTGCTGAGCTGCATTGATCACATTCTAATCACATGAACACTCTCTCTAAGATAATGAATGTTATGCTTCCCACTGGCTCCTGAACAAACAGGCTGGTTTTGTATCAGAAACATCTGGGCTGTAAAAACAGACACTACACCTTGAATTAAACATTTGCACATTCTTAAGATCACAGTGTAGTTTTTCCATGGGAAAGGTGCAATAAGGAAGTACCATACCTGTTTGGAGGTGGTTTTGGTTTAGGCATTTTACTAAGAATAGTAGCCATCTCTTTTCTCTCATCAAAGTTCTTCCACTGCTCATACAGCTTCAGAATAACCCTGATTATTTCTAAAATCTGTATTAGAAAGAAAAGAGAGCCTAAGGTCAGCCACAACAGTGATTTCACCTTTGTCATAGCCCGTTTAATTGTGCTATTAACTAAACAGGCCCCAAGCTGAAACTAAGCAACACAATTTTCATATTATAAACAGAGCTGTCTCACACTTAATCTGGTCCAAAAAGCATTTAATTAGCTTTTTGATTAGTGTGATAAGGAGTATGACTACTACTTCAATTTGCTTGCTGGAGCTAAATAAAGGTTAAAGAAGCCAACCTGAAAAGTAAAAGAAACTAGTGAGGATTAAGAGCACTGCTAGTATAGGGACAACTGCACCCTGAAATAACCTAATAAACCTAATAAATTACTGAAGGGGATTATTTGACACAGAATTTGCATTAGCAGGGAACTCAACTGAATGATCTTGGTGTCTCCCTGCTTAGCACTGATTGAAGTCACAGTGCTGGGCATCCTCAAAGCGTCAAAAATGTTCTACACAATGCTATACTCTGCACAGGTACAGGGAGGAAATGAGAATGGTGTGCTGGCGTGATGCTGAAAAGTGAATCAGAACATCACATGCATATGAACTTAAAAGTCAAACTCATACTGACAATCTTGTGTGACAGAAAAACACTGGGAATCCTTTTTCTGGCAAACAATGTAAAAGATATTGGGTTTATATTTTGGTCTGGAAAATGGCAGTACCAGCAATGCTCTTCTGTTATGCAGTGGTTTTGTCTTGACTTTCAGAGCAGGGTGATAACCAAATGACCTGACATTGTCTCCCTTCCAAAGAGATTTGCCTAAGTGCAACAGCATCTAACAATAGCACTGAATTTTAAGTTCAAATCAGTATTGCAGATATGTAAGACAACCATGACTACCATTTCTGGTCAGTCCATAACAAGTGGTGGGAATAAAAAACAAGAGTACCTTTTCCATATCAACAGACAGCTCAGCAAACCATTGCCTTGCATCCTTCTGCTGGACAACACAGGCCACATGTAGGCAAGCTGCAAAGATCAGGTGACATGGATACTGAATAAAGATGCACTCCCAATACAGTTAGAAACATTCCATTTTTTATAAACCCTATACAGTTCAACAAAGAAAACTCGGGATTAATTATCTGACTTTTCTTTAAGGCTTTTAAAGTTGCAAGGCTGCAGTGTCAGTGCTGAATGAGACACAACCTGAAGCACCTTATGAGGGCACTCTGAGGGATGCTTGTGATGAGGCAGTGCACAGAATACATCCAGGTAAACATGACCAGGAGACATTACTTGTTACTTACCTAGAGCTATCATGAAAGGAGGGTACAGCAGACAAAGATCAGTTCTGTATGTGTCATTCACTATCCTCCTGTGCAAAAAAGAACTTGTAAGTATCTTCCTATTCACCATTAGACTATATTCCTTCAAAAACTGCTGTTGGTTTACAAATATTTTGTCAGTTTTCCAGATGGTCAAAGCAATGAGGCTGCAGGGCAAAATATCAAGGAAAGATCTTTTCCCTTGTAAAAATCTCTTAAAGCCTTTTTTTTTCCCCTTATAGTCACAGCAGAAGTTTATTTGGAAACATTTTTTTAGTACATAAATGTCTTTCTGCAGTGGATGTGTATGTATACCACCAAATAATTATCTGTTTCACAAATAAGTAAAGACTAGCATAAAAGTAGTACTTCTACTGTCTTTCTGTATTTGAAACAGTTGAAGAATAAGAGTTCTGCTAACACAGCTAAAAAACCCTATATATTTCCTTCTACCTCTATTGTAAAGCAGGGCAACCCCCAACATCTGGGAGAAATGATGCATCTGACTCCATGGATATAAAAGGGCTAATTAATTACTTTATTATACTATATTACATTACATCTAAACTGAACCTGCACAAGCACTCCCTCAACTCAACTGCCCAGAATCTCGTGACTGTCAGTCAACAGTCCCCACACACATGTGGATTCAATTGGTCAGTGAATCAAAACACACCAGAATCCAATTACAAATTCCCTTCAGATAAACAATCTTCCACAATGAATTCCACTTGTGAACAACAAGAGGAGCAGCAATTGAGATAAGAATTGTTTTTTTCTTTCTCTGAGGTTGAGAGAATGTGAATCCCAGCAATATCCCTGGGAAGTTGTGCCTTGCTTTTCTCTGGGAAGAGAAATGCAGCTACAAACCTCCTATGACAATGTTGACAGAAAGAAACTTCCTCTACTTGTAGTCACCATTCACTAATGTTGAAACTCTGCCATTAGAGCTAATCTAACAAAATAAAAATTAGACCACTGCAAAGTAAAATAATTATAGGGCTAAAGAGAGAATAAGCTAATTCAGGGACATATACCTGCACAGGTTAACTAGGGCACCCTTTCTATTCAAATATGGCTAAGCCTGCTTGGTTCAGCAAAAGCTTAACCACCTTTGAAGCATAACTGCTAAGCACTTGCTTTCTTGATGAAAGGAGGAACTACTCCCATTGTCTTCATTACCATGCAAGAGGTAGCAGCATGTCTTCTTGGCCCATATCTTGCACATATTGGAGCAAAGGTCTATAAGGATGATATACTATCAAACAGCAGTCCTAGGAAAAATGTCACCAGGACAGAAGTTAGATTTCAATACAGAGCATGTTGTCAGTTCATATTAAAACATTTGGTTTACAAGTCAATTACTGATTTTAAAGTAGCATTCTAACACCTAGCCCTGCTCTAATGAGGGCAGTGCTCTCTCTAGAATACCATTACACAGCACAGTTGCCAGTCTGTCAATGTCCGTCCCCAAAGAGACACAGAGAGTCACATCTGCAGCACACTGAAACCTCATTTGCTTACAAACCCGTAATTCCCACTTGGAAACACAAAATGCTGCCAGGAAACAGTCTGCTACTAAATACCATACATGGAGAGCATGCCAAAATCATTGATGCTGGTTTGGAAAGAAAGGAAAGAAAAATTCCACTGCTCACAAATTCCCTCATTTCAGGTCCAGGTAAACAACAAGGAATAATCCTCTTGCTAAAAGCAGCCAAATGTGTGGATACTACAGAGAAAAGCCACATTAAGTTACATGTGCTGAGCACTTACATGAAACATCATTACTGCACACACTATATACTGCATAGTGTACAGGAAAAATAAGTGAATGCCCAAAACATAACTTCTTGTAAATGCAACTGCTTGTGCTAAAACTCCTGTATACAAAACTCAAGAGTTACTCTGCCATGTATAGCAAAGGTATCAAGGACTAAATCTAAACAGGAATCTAAAAACTGTATTAAAATTACTTGTAGGTACAAACAATTCCTCTGTGTTCAATTCCCAAAACATTCTCTCATCTGCTGCTTAACTCACTAAGCTGCTCCCTGGTTTCTCACTCCTTTTCTCTGCACTTGAGCAGAACTACTCTAGTACAGCAGTACTAGAGTTCAGTGCTTAACCCTTCCAAGTCCAAGCCATATGCAGAAATCAGGCACCTCTTTATCCAAGCCCTGTAAGAAGCCTGGGTTGCCTCCTTTCAGCTACCAAACACAGCAATGGCATAGCGACTCTCACAAAAATCAGGTATGGCTCCTTTATTTGAAAGGGTCTGGAAGAAAATGTCCCACTGTGCTCCTTTCATCCAAAAGCCTGATAGTTACAGCACCACCTCAGAAAATGGGACGCCTGAATTCAGTTTCTTCCTCACAGGATTTAAGCCACATCTCACTTCCTAGAAGATTACTCTAATTACTAGGTTCCTATAGACTAGCCTGAATAGGACAGTACCCACACCTTCTGCTAGAACACGTATATGCAGCCCCAGATTCTTTCTGGCAAAAAGAAGAGGGCATAGTAAGAATACAACTCTTCATGGTCATAACTGGCCATTACATTTAGGGAAAAAGGGACACTGACATCCCAGTCTCTGCATCAGGACTTAGATCCAGTTACCTCTCTCACAAAAACAAAAGCAGATCCATCAAAAAACCCAACCTACCATTAATTCTAAGAGATAGAATTCACATTCTAGTATCTGTAAAGAAGCAAAATCACAGTTAATAAGCAGTATGTTTCAGGCAGCAGAAAGAATTAACTGACACAGAGTTTAACATCAAAAATGCCCAAGAATTCTCAACAACTATTTCCAACAGTCCTAAATGCATTTTATCTGAAACTACAAAACCAAACAAAAATAAAACTATTATTGGTCATTGCCTTATCACTATTATAACTCAACTCCAGTCATAATAACAAATAAGTTGAATATTTTGCATCAAGTTTGCTATGAAAGACTGCTTCATTGGCAGCCCTTGCCTGATTTGTTTCAACACCTGGTAGCAGCAAATTGTTCTCAGTGCATTAAAAACTTCACAGCAATAGAGAAGTTGTTTTGTAGAATTAGAGCATCTTCATCAGCTCACTACCTTGTCAAATAGCCTTTCAAAACATTTTCAGATTTAATTTCATATGAAATATTCTGTGCAATTGTAACAATTAAATCAGCTCTCACTCTCAATACAGAAGGTGATGCATTGATGAGATGAAGGAATAGACTGGACTACTTTTGCTATATGAAAGCAGTACTCCAAAATGTATTTCCATTTGCCTTTATCTATAATATAGCACTGCAGTTTTATTATAAGATCTTAGGTATTTTATATTCTGATGCATCATTTGGCTTTCTAGATTGGGTGAAAAGGAAACCAACAAAAAAGTAGTATTTGTTACAGCCAATCTAAAACTATTTAGATGTTTAGCTTTCCAAATTCTACAGCACAGGTCAAAATTCATTTTAAGAAAAACTGCAAAACTTCTCAGTATTGTGACTAAGAATACTTTGAAAACCACTGGTAAATTTAAAGTACTAATTAAAAACTATTTTTCAAGAGTCATTAAATTTTACAGACAAAAATAAAACTGCCTTCTGTAAGCCAACTGCTCATGTGTGCAGGCTTGGAAGCATTCCAGGTGCAAAGGCCATTTACTTTCCCTGGAGCAATGTATTTGTAATCAAGAATATTCAAAAAAAACCTAAATCTTTCTTATCATGCTATAGAAAAACTACCATTTCAGTCACCCTACCACATCACTTGTGTTTCCTGACAACAATTTAAGGAAAGGAGGTTATGTAAGACTTTTATTATTTTTAAAAAGTAACTTTCCCAATATTCTATACAAAACTAATCATGAACAAACCTGACATATGAGTATGAAAATATTTCTTTCTTAGTATTTAAAAGAAAGAATTTTCTGCTAATAATTATTTATTTGATCAAGTTGTATTTCAAATAGCATACTTACATGGTTCATCCTATAAGGAAACTCCTTTGGAAAGGCATATGAAAATCTAGTTTTCACTACAGTAAACAGAAAAAAGTATGTTAAAAATAATGTAATTAGTACTTCTTTCCCTTTCTATTCATTCATCTGTATATAGCCCTTCAAATCTACCTGGCAGCACAACTTTCACTTTGTGGCTTTCTGTACAAAAGGCTTGTATTTCAAAGGGAAGAGGTAAGTTACAATATTTAAGATCCTGAAAAGGAAAGAGAAATACATCTAAAACCCAGATTTGCACAGATACTCAGCCAGACATTTAACTGCTGCTTTGGACACTATCAAGTCTTCTGGTTAACCACCAAGTAGCTCAGGGACAGCTAACTTCCCACAAGTTATCATTCACAGAGCTCTCCAGCTACTGATGTTCAAGATCTCAGTAAAACACTAAATCCAAATGGAATTTTCATGTGGGATTTTTTACATAGGTTTGATCCTTCAACATGCAAGATTTTAAAGGAACTAATGAAGTCTTAGAAAAGCAAGCCCAAGGGCAGGGTAAGGGAGCTCAGCCAGACTTCTTACAGGTCCATAATATAATGATTATCTCCAATTGAGATATTTAAGTAATCTTTGTGTATTTTACAAGGAGAATGAGTACAGTCAGTACACTGGTAAGAAGCATGCTAATATGCAAAACCAGAGTGATTTCATGTATGAAATGCTGAACAAGAAAAACAAGAACACTTGAAGATGTGGATTTGATTTTTGTACACATAAAACATTTAAAAAGCTATTTTAAGTCCTTATCGTCCAAGGAAAACAAGTAACATTTGACATCCTGGAAGCGGACAATATTCCTTATATTAATGACAGACAGTATATTATTAAATTATACTATTGCTATTACTTCCAGAAAATCAGTATGACATTCAGTTCAAAGACAGCATCAGTCCTCTGGACCAAAGAATTCACCATTTAGACCTAGGGTGAACTTCGCTAGAAAATTTGTTGTAGGACACAAAGACTGGGCTACTGGTTGGAAATTTTAATTACTTCAAGAAAGAGAAGAATAAGAGAGTTTCTCAAGATGTATGCAAACTGAAGGTGTACATGGTAAAAAAAAATACCAATTTGAGAAAGAAGCTAGGGAGAAAAAGCATTTTTCCCACAAAGCAAGCTGCAGACACAACCACTACACGGAGCTGTCATTTTAGTGAGATGTGTTAACACATGAAAACTTCTTGAAGAGGTTGTTGAAAACCAGACTAAGATCATCTTCCTTACAAAGGAAGCAAGTGTTATTAACTTCATGTTGCTACTGAGCTAAAAGCAAACAAACCTCTTAAACCAGCCACATTAGTCACCCCTTTTGTTAGCTGGTTTTTGGTTTTACTTGTCTCATCTTTTCTTGCCTTAGGTATTAAGATCTCCCAAAAACTGCTGTGTTCTACTGAAGCAACTCTGGTAAAGACCAGGTAGAATAAAAGAATAAATGCTTGGAGAAAGCCTGTTGCCTGCTCCCACTTCCATGAAATGCACAGTACTGACAGGACTTCTAGGTGTGAAGGAAGAGCTGTGAGGAAAATCTTCTATAGGGTCCTAAGACTGGAATTCTGAGAAACAGCACAGCTAAGAATCAGATGTCTAAGTAAAATCAGCTGCCACATATATACCAAAATCCATCTAACCATGTCACTTATGCATCAAAACTTCCAGACAATGGTGCTTCTGATGTAAAAATAACAACTCTCAGAGCTAAACCCAGTACTGGTCTTGGTCATGCTGGCACCAAAGATGTGTTTCAGCTCCTGGTGGCAGAACTGTCACAGGGCCAGCCCCATGGACTGATACACTGCGTGCATCTGGAGGCTGCAGATGCAGCCAGTCACCTGTCCCCTCAGCAGCTGACCTACATTTGGCAGAGCACAGCCAGGAAGTGCCCATTGAGAGCAGCTGCATGTTCTGGGTCAGATAACAGCATTCAGCTAAGGAACACATCACTTCAAGAGTTTGATGGATGACATGTAGGTTACATGAACTGGGAAATACAAAGGCAAGTGGGAAAGATAGAGGATTAAGTCATTACAGTGTAATTTTATTGAATTTATTGCGAATAATTGGTCATAAAATGTATTTTTAGAAATAAATACCATGTGCAAAGACTAATTTTATGATGTAGAAAAAAGGATTTTAAAAAATCTGAAGGTATACAGCCTACCAAAAATTCTTAAAACGAGTTCTTTCACAGAGCCATACCTTTTACTAAACAGGCAAAGCTGTAAATTTCCAATTCTATCTTTGAGTAGTTCAGAATTCAATTTACTACTCAAGGTTGTTTATAAATTTCAATAGTTTTATTTTATTACTTTATTTTCACTTATGCTTGGCATAAGTTCCAACCAAAATCAACCAAAACTAACACAGAACGGATCCTTCTGTCTGTATTTGGAAACAGAAGCTATTTATTCTAAATGGTTTTAACTGGCTCTTTAAGTCCTCCATGATTTGACAAAAAGCTACCTTTCAAAAAAGGCAAAGAAACCAACTGATCTCCCTACAGAGATACTTAATTAGAGTGTAATGAAAATTACTGATACTTACATACAGAAGTAGCAGCAGAAATCAATCTTGTATTTGAAACAACACCAAATTCCTGAAGAAAAAGAATGGTAAATGAGGTGAACCACCCGAAACACCATATACTGACATTGTTATCAAATTAAAAATAATGGCTTCTTATTAAGTTGGGCTTCCTTTTGCAGTATTGTAGTATTTGGCTTTTTCCCCCACCCCTCTTTTTTCTTTCCTTAAGGTAAACAGGGCTAAACTCTACCTAAGAGTTATTTCATTGATTAGTTTCTTGGTTGTTTGTGAGGAACAGTAAAGATTTATGAAAGGTACAAAAGCACCAAAAGCTCAGCTGGCTAACATTCTTTCTATAAAATAGAGAGGAAGGGTTCAAGGAGGTTATTTTTTCCTTATCCCATTTGGAGAGAAAACTGTCTTTAGAAGCCTGCCATTAACTACTCTTTTTAGTCATGTTTTTGTGAAGTCTTAGCTCCTGTGCTGAGACAGTCAGCAATCTGAAAATTTTTTTGTATAGAGTGTTCTTTCAGAGAAGTCCATAGCTGAATCAAGAGTGCTGCCCTCTAAAGTTGCAGAAGCTTTAGGAAGGCTACAAAGGAAGGAAGGCTGCACAGACTTCTAACTTAAGGTATATCTACCTATATACACTCTATGTCTGTGCCTGCTTAAATGCTCATTTAACAGGTTGATAAAAAAGCACTCTCTCCAACACTCTCTTTCCCTTGATGTCTTCCAAACACTGAAGAGTGGCACAGTACTTGCACAGACAACAGTATCACATGTCACCACTAGTTTAGTAGAACTGTTTCTACCATCCATAAAGTATTTGAGCTCCTTCTGTAAAACACCTTAGTGCTGACATATCATAAAGTGGCCAATTTGATTTTTTTCCATTACACAGACACTTCTCAACCAGCTGTAAACTTGCTGCATTACAGAGGACTCACACGAACTCTTGGCCACATTCAAAGGGGAGCACTGATGGTGAAGGCATGGAGCTTTTTCAATATGACTCCTAATGGGTCAGTACATTATAATTTCTCAAGGAGAGAGCATGAGCTACAACATACTTTTAATCCAAGTAATGAAAGTGTGGTAAACTCTGAGGATCCCTTGCTATATGAAATAGAACAAGATAATTAGGGGAAAAAAAATCCCATTATGTTTTAAAGTTTGAGTGAACATAAATAAGGAGAAACACACCAGAAAGGAGACACTGATTAAGATATACACAATTAAGATACAGTGTATGTAAATATTTAAACACTGTGTGACAGTGAAACAGCCATTTAAAATATTTTTTTCAGTTTTCAGAGGCACTTCAAGCTTAGTAATTTAGACAAATTTTGAAGGCCTTCTCTGTCTCCTTTTCTTAAATGCTATAGAAATCTATGCAAAAAAGAGAAGGTTTAACCCCCAAAGCATGAAGAAAGACAAAAAATTTGAAAGTCCTAAACGTTTTCTTTCTCTCATACATCACATAATGTTACATTAAAAAATTGTAATACTTCATACCTCTACTTTGGATGCCAAAAACACACACGTAGGAGCCATTAATACTGGATCTATACTTTTTAGGGAATATCTGAAATGTTACAACAAAATTATAATATGTTGTTTCATACATGTAGAACGATTAATCTATTAAGAGCACCACACTTCCTTTTGAAAAAGCAAAGCTTAAGTTAACTTTATTAAAGCATAAAAGCTTTACACCATCCAGAAAACAAAAGTGGCACTGTTTTTAATACAGAACTGCATTTTTAAAGGGCTACCAAAATGTGCCTAGCAAATGTTTTATTCTTGTACCATCATAGTAAACAGTCCTACCTGGCATAGAATCTCTTGAAGTAGACTGTAGCAGTGGCAATAACTTGTTGTCTTAATTTAAGATGTTCACCTAAAGCCTGGATAACTTAAAAAAAAATGAACAAAAGCTTGAGTTGAGTTTTTTTAAACAATTTGACACCAAATAGCAAAGGGTCTCAAAACACAGCTAGTGCTGGGGATTCTAAGGAGCAGCACCACAGTCTTCTCCCTCTGTTGCTCTAGAGAGACAACACGCTGCTGCAAACCTACGGACCTGCAGGTGAAGAACCGCTGCCTCCTGAAGCTTGGGGACACCTTCAAAAGGAAAAGGAACTTTGATTCATTGTGTACAAAGTGAGTGTGACCTTTAAGAAGATGACAACACAAACCTCAGAAGGGTAAAGCTCCGGTACTCCATATTAGAGCAAAACAAATTCAGACACAGGAAATATAAATCCTCAGCTCTTCAGTGCCACACAAAATGGATGGTATTTTTTCAAATATGTAAAACTGCCAACACAAACACGGTCATTACATTTGGCAGAGGCAGCAGGTGTTAAAAAAATGACATATTTAGTCTAGGGAGAGGGGGTGGGAGACCAGAGGATGCAGTCAGCTGCTCCATCACGGTGGTCCTCTGCCAGTTGGCCAAGAAACAACCCTGGTGTCATCTGTGCAGGTAGCTCTTGTTTGGCCTCCCAGGCAGAGGAAAGGTGCCAAGCAAATTAGATGCATCAAGCTGGGATTAAGAGCAGGGGTTGATGTAAAGAATGGCACAGTGAAACATAAGGTTGTTACTTGTTATTTTTCCCATACTTCTGCGCCGCCATTATTCTGAGAAAGGCTCGGCTCTGTGAAGACTCCCTCTTCTTTTTTTCCTCCCTCATGAGAAATGTCAAAAACAATATTTTAAAATACACTTAAGTAGATACTTAAAATATGTACAGCAAGACCATGACGGTGACCACTGGTGGGAAAAGCAAACAATTCTGTTGTCAATCACCACTAAATTCTTAGTCTCTACTTAAACACTCAAGTTGAGAGGTTTTGCCCATGCTGTTATCATGTATCCCCTGTGAACAGCCAGGGTACACATTTGTCACCCACTGGCAAGGCCCAAAGCAACACTAAATCCCTGCCTGTGTCACATTCTTTTTCTAGAGAAGAATACCAAACTGGGACTAGTTTGACAGTGACAGTAGGACAAGCAATACTTCCAAAAAGGATGTTAAACCCCGTCTGCAATGTCTGTACAAATATTAAACATTTGACCAGCATATCTTGGGAGCTTGGAAAGAATTTTTGCCTTTAATTTGACCATGGGGCTAAAAAGCTGTCCTACTACTAGGGCATCAGAAAAATTCAAGTATTAGGCTAAACAGAATTCTCCAAATATGTCTCATACTCCCATGGGATTTTCAGGAATGGTTAGGCCATCTGCTGTCAGAGAAAAATCAAGTGTGGTTTAGAAGAAAAAAATGGACAAGAGCCTAGAGAGACTTAATGAAATGGAAGCTTGTATATGCTGGGAAAAAGTCCAATGCTTAAAATTATTTTAATATTTGAAAATATTAAAATTTGAAAAGAAACTGTAAGATCATTTATTCCTGTATGTTTAGAAAGTAAGCAGTTTTGGTAGTTTGGGGTTTTTTAATAAAGGTTATTTTAAATCTGAATCTTTTGAGTAGCCTCTAACACAAACATTACTGCTTCTGCCCAAAACCAAAAAGGGAAAACAACTAATACACTTCTCAACCAAAACCAGTTAAGGCTTGGTGATCCAAACAGAGAAATCAACATCAGTTTATTTTTTCCAACTACTTTAGAAGATGATCTTTCCTTCTCTTCATGGCTGCAGGGAGCCATACAATCATTTAGTGATCTACTGTACTTGTTTTCCAATGAGAAAGCAGCAGGAAATTGCCCCTCTCCATGCAGATTTTACTTGCTTTAGGGAACAACCATCTCCTGGGCTGACACACTGAATGTGACATGCTGGGGCCGGGCCTCAGCTGCTCTCAGGTAGTGCAGATGGGAGACAAGGGGGGACCCAAAGCAGGGTCTCTGTTCAGAGGCAGTGAGGACACAACACATGGGGGGTTTGAACGCAGGGAGCTCTGCCTGAGCACAGAGCAGCCCTGCCCTCGGTCCTGCCCTCTCTGCTAGCCAGGGGAGAAAGCCCAGCACCACTCACTCCTGCAGAGCAGGCTGTGTTTGTCCAGGCACAGGGGAGATCCTGGCAGAGCTGCTCTCCAGCTGCCCTCAGTCACTCACCTACCTTCAGGGGAGGCAAGCAGTGCCAAGGAAAAGGACCCTGGGAACCACAAACCATAACAAACTAACTTATTTACTTTGTAAAGCTTTGTTTACCCAAGAAAAACAAGTGAAGTGAAACACTTAAAAAGCTTATTTCACAGTTCAAATTAATACTAGTGAAAATTAGCAAAGAAATACAGTTTTAGAAATATCCATAACCCTCCTTCTGTCTCTTTTTGTATTAAGAAGTTAGTTTTAACCTCAAGAAATTTCAGGAATGGATCAAATGGGTAAATCATTGCTAGCTTGATTTCCTGATGCCCTACAAGCAATAACACAGAGGTATCCATAGTGATCGTGTTTATAGCATATGCAATTGTTACAAAAATAGCTGAGCCAAGAGAGAAGCAATGGTATCTTTCACAGATACCATTCCAGCACTGACATAAGATCTTCCAGTGGCTCTGGGAAAGTCACTTCACTTCTCTGTCACAAGTCTGGCCAGACAGCTGAAAAAAATAAGCATTCTCTACTTTAAAGGACTGCTGCAATAAATATATAAAGAGCTGCTTGCAAACAGGTTACTAGTTAGCAATACCTTTTGTGTAAGGAGATTTTTTAAACTACTGAACAATTGCACAGAGAAAATTTTAAGTGCCTTTGTAATCTGATATACTCAGGTGTGGCCATTCATATGGATACCTAATGCTTTGCAAGATCAAGTGAATCTCAGACAACTTCACACACAGGTCCCAAATTCTTTGGGAGAACAGGCTGCTTGCCAACAGCTCTCAGAAACTTGTTGACAATTTGAGAGCCACCTGGTACTGTGAAATCAGTCAGAAGACAAAACATGGGCTGTGTTGCAGGCTTCAGAGAATCTAAGTGAACACAAATAACAAGATTCCAAACTCTGCTGTTTAACAGGATGGCACAGATCACCTAAAATATTTACCCCACCCTAAGAACCCTCCAAAAGCCCAGGCTGAGTAGTAATGCTGGACACTGAGCCTTTAATACACAAGCTTAGAAGTTTCTGCTTGCTTCTCCTCCTTTTATGTTTTGATAAGAACCTCTTGAAAATACGAAAATTTACTGTTTCATCCTATCACAGGTTAAAATGTCATATATGCAGCTAATTAGCCTGCAAGGTCTCCTAGAATTGTGTTAGTACAACTAACAAATTATTTATACTCCACGTCTTTGTTAAAACAGGCTGTGAAAGTATATGTAATACAACAATGAAAACATTTCATTCTCTAAGCAATTCAAACCTCCATTTAGACATGGCACACATTGCACAGATTTTATGGCAGAAATTAAAAAAAGCTTTACCATTAGTAAAAAATATCTGTAGCTTCCAATATTCTTCTTCAGTCAGAAATTTCAAGTCTTTCTGGCGTTCTTTCAATAGATCTTGTTTATCCAAAATCCATTGTAAGCTAGAGGAATGGAAAATAATTTCAGCAACTCTTTTATCAACATTATACTGTATCTCCTGTACAAACAGACTATGAATTAAGGCTTGGGGATAAAGAGCTTGTGGCCTTAAACAACGCCACAAACAATCTTCTCAAGCAACTGTTCTTCGGGATTTTTGAAAGTTAGACAACTGAAAACAAAGCAACAAAAAAACAGAAACCAAACAACAAAACATGAGCTACCAGGGGCTGAGATCAGCCTCTCCCAGTAAGATGGCTGTACGGATCTCAGACCCTGACAATCACTAACAAGGTTTATGCTGCAGCCATTTCATCACGGCACCATTCAAACCTTGACCATGCGCTCAGCATGAAGCGTTCCGGGGCAGAATCACAGAATCAATCAGGCTGGAAAAGACCTCTGAGATCCAGTCCAACCCCTGACTGAACACCACCCCGTCAACTACACAGAGTGCCACGTCCAATCTTTCCTTAAACACCTCCAGGGACGGTGACTCCACCGCCTCCCTGGGCAGCCTGTCCCAGCATCAATCCACTAACAACTTCCTGATGTCCACCCAAGCCGCCGGGGCCCGGCTGCCCCAGAGCTGGGGACCGGCGTGTCAGGGACCCGAGCTCCCGCACTCCTCCGCCGGAGCCCGGGGAGCCGCGGGCACCCACACCGGGACACGATCCCTGTCCCGGAGCGCCCAAACGCGTCCCGAGCGGCGGCTGAGCGGGGCCGGCCCGGGCCGCTCCCGCACCCAGCCCGGCTCCCGCCAGGGTCCCGCGGCGAGCAGGCCCCGCCGCCCGCCCGGCGCTCCCGGGCCTCCCTCCAGCGCCGTGCCCGCCGCCCGGCCCGGCAATGAATGGCCAGAGCGCGGCGGCGGCCCGCAGCACCCGTGCCCCGCGCCCCGCGGCCGCGGCACCCACTAGTGAGAGCTCTGCCAGAAGTTCCCGGCCATGGGAAGGAGCGGAGCGGAGCGGGGAGGAGGCGCCCGGGCCCGCGATGCCCCGGCCCCGCCGCCACAGCGCCGCCGCCCCCGCGCCGGCAGCAGGAAGGAGGAGGCGGCCGCCGCCGCCGCCGGCCGGCAACACGCGGCACTGGGAACCGTTCCCCCGCGCGCGGGTTCCGCCCGCCCCGCCGGCCCCCGCAGCCCCCCTGGCCCCGCAGAGCCCCGCTGGCTGCCACAGGGACACGGACCGCGATGGGTCCGGAGGGAGGCACCTTCCCAACCACCCGGTCCGGCCCCCGCCATGTGCAGGGACACCTTCCCCTAGGCCAGGTTGCTTCGCGCACCGTCCAACACGGCCTTGAGCACTGCCAGGGATGGGGCAGCCACAGCTGCTCTGGGCAGCCTGTTCAGTGCCTCACCACCTTCACATGGAAAGAATTTCATCCATATTTCCAGCCCAAACCTGCCCTCTGTCAGTGCAAAACTGGCTGCTTCTCCCAATAAGGTACCTACTGTGAGCAGCCCGGAAGATTCAGAGCTTATTTGTTCTGCCTCCACCTCACCTAAATTTCCCTTTAACTTACCTGTTCCCAAGTTTTCATGGCTCAGGTTGCTCTGTGCTGGAATTTTCCTCATCAGAGAGAGCCTCTGGAGGTATTTACTTAATAATTCTAGATTTAAACTACAAACAGGACGTACATGGGCCTGCTTTCTTTCCATGCTCTTTCCTGTGGTGCCTCTCAGCTTCTTAGTGGGATCTGAGATGTATCAACACATGTATTGAGATGTATCAATATCATGCTCTTGAAAACTTGGGAACTGGGAAGTTAAAGGGAAATTTAGGTTCTGTTTAGGAGCTATGAAGGAGAGAGGGAAGATGCACAGAGGGTAAAGTGGTGTCATGGTTTAGAAATTATATTTTCAAGTGTTGTGTTCACAGTGAAACTGCTCCAGACCTCACATGACTCACACACTTCCTTGTCCCTTTGTCCCCTCATCTTCCTCCCAGCCAACTTCCCCGGGGGTGGCTGGAGAGCAGAACTGGAGGCACAAAAGGTGAAGACTATGGACTAAGAGGAGAACAATTTACTGGAAACAGCAATGAGATAAGAAACGAACACTAACAGCAACAACATTAATGACAGAGTGTAGGAGAAAACAAAAGTTGTCACTCACCCTGTGGAAACCCCCATCAATGCCCAACCACTCCCTCTGCAGTGCTATCCCAGCCTGCAAGCCAGCCTTTTTTCTGCCCTGTCCTTGGAAAATGGCATGAGGTGGCGTAGAATAACCTCTAGGTCCTGGCCCTGGCCCTCATGGCTACAGCAGAAATTAAGCCTGGCTGGAAACAGGACAGATGGAGCCAGAGGTGTTTCTAAATGCCTTTGCTGGCAGAATGAGACACTGTTCTGGCGTGCCAGAGAGACTCTAGGTCTGAGACCCTGTTTATACATAAGAATGTGGAGGAGGGAGGTAGAGAAAAATATTTTGCAAACCCTTTACCTTTCTTTTCTCAGTGCAAGGAGACACAATGGAAACCACAGGCTGAGTTTGTGGGGAGTCTGTGGGGACTCTCTGCCCTGACACCTTTCTCTAGAAAATATCCAGACTTTGCAGGGTATGGGAAAAGGAATTTACTCTGCTGTGTCAGTGTCACAAAGAGGTGAACCAAATTGCCAGCAAATGCCCTGGATCACAGTGACCCACAACCACAAACACATCACATACAGCATAGCACAGCGCCAAGGAATCAGCAGAGGCTGCTGTGTAACAGAGAAGCTTGTCATTGCCTCACTGAACATACCACAGCAACCAAAATAGCAGCAA
The DNA here is from genome assembly GCF_028769735.1 of Zonotrichia leucophrys gambelii. Classification (NCBI taxonomy): domain Eukaryota; kingdom Metazoa; phylum Chordata; class Aves; order Passeriformes; family Passerellidae; genus Zonotrichia; species Zonotrichia leucophrys. Next base: position 2,348,637 of record NC_088172.1, on the reverse strand, counting down.
AGCTCATGCTTCTGGTTATCACATCAAGTGAGCACCTCTGGTTTTTTCACCATCTTTCTCTACCTGACCTCTATCTTTCTCTTGCTCTGATTTAGTGTTTTGTTCCCTCATGGTGGTGATTTGTGCTTCTGCACAGTCAACAGCTGGATGAATATGAGATATCTTTGTGTCCAGGTGGACAAGAAGGCCAATGGCATCCTGGCCTATATCAGAAATAGTGTGGCCAGCAGGACTAGGGCAGTGATGATCCCCTTGTACTCAGCACTGGAGAGGGTGCACCTCAAGTGCTGGTCAAGTTCTGGGACACTGAGGGGCTGCAACTTATCCAAAGAGGAGTAACGGAGCTGGTGAAGGGTCTAGAGCACAAGTCTCATGATGAACAGCTGAGAGAGCTGGAATTGTTTCACCAGGGCAAAAGGAGGCTCAGGGAAGACCTTATCACTCTACAGCTTCCCCAAAAGGAGGTTGTAGCAAGGTGGTGCCTGTTTCTTCTCCCAACAAACAAAAGATAGAACAAGAGGAAATGGCCTCAAGTTGCAGCAGGGAATTTTTAGATAAGCTTTCTTTACCAAAAGTGTTGTCAAGTGTTGGAACAGGCTTCCCAGGGAAGTGGTGGTCTTACTATCTCTAGAGGTACTTAAAAGAGATGGGGATGTGGCACTTGGAGACATGGTTTGGTGGTGGACTTGGCAGTGCTGGGTTAACTTGATGATCTCCAAGATCTTTTCCAACTTCAACAATTCTATGATTTTACACTGCAGGATGGCAGGAAATAATTAGTGGGAACTGGGCAGGATATTTGCCATAGCCATGATAAGTGCTGCACTGGGCATAGGAAACAGCTCTGCTGGCCCTGTATCTGGCACCATAGGGGCTGTCTAATCCTGCCGAAATGGGAGCACTTGGCACCACAGATTCTTGCCAGCTCTGCTCCCAGACTGTCTCTTTCCCATCAGGACACACCTCATATTGCATGACCCATTTCTGGCAGCAGATCACACCAGACCAGAGCTATGGAGAGAGAAACTCTCCCTGCTCCACAGACCTAAAACCAGAGAGAAACAAAGACCCTTTGGGGTACATATTGCCCTGCAGTGGGAAACCCTGCCATGCTGGAGATCCTCCCTGCAGAATGGCACCCAGGGGGCTCCCAGTGCTTTAGGGGGGTCATTCTCAGCCCTGCAGCATCTCTTGAGCAAAAAAAGCAAAGGTTCCTCTAGACTGGGCCATGCTGGGGATGCCCATTGCCTGCCCAGAAGGCCAGCAGCTGGTGTGGACCCACAGTGCGGGGGGGCTGATGGCCATGTGGGGATGCCACTGTGGCTCCATCTCCCTGGAGGCGCAGCTGGGAGGTGCTTTCTTGGGCAGGGGCATGGCAGGGGGCAGACAGGACCGAGCTTTTTCCCCTTGACATTGCTTTTGAACCTTTCTTTTCCAGGAGCTGTGTGGAGGATCCCTTTATTTACCATGTCCTCTGAGTGTGTGTGTCAAAACAAGCAGACAAAGATTTCATGAAACAGATGTTCAGTGCTGCTGTGTGTGCTGATGTCTCCTGCTCAGCCTCAGACCTGGCTGCTGCTCTGAGGGACATCCAGATATAGGATGAAAAAATCGCAGGCAAGAACCTGCAGGTAAAATTATACTTTGTCATATTTGTGAGATGAAAATATCTGTCAGCTCTTGCTGATCTCTTCCCCCTCTGCCCCCCTAATAAAAACCATCACAAACATATTGAATATACTTCTTAGTCCATTGCTAGATATAAATATACACAGGATAGTTAGATAAATTTTTTCCCCCCCAAAATATGTTTCTTCCAATCCACATCTTATAAATAGCATAATAAATAGGATGATACATGGTCAGTTTTTTGTTCATGGGTCCTCCCCCACAATTGGAAATACAATATTTTCTTTATCTCTTTCCCTTGGATGCACACAAAAACAGTCTTTGCCGATACTCTCAGGTTTTTCACATGTTTACATATTCATCTAATAACTGAAAACAGTACATATCTTTTCACAGATCTGACAATAAGCATTCTTGTTTGCCCTCTGCTGTTTAATATCCCCTCAGGAAATGAATGAGTGGTACGAAACCAGATTTACTGACTTTAATCAAGCTTCCACAAAACATGCTGAGAATGTGAGACATTTCAGGGAAGGAACAGGGAAAAGAAGTGTAAGTGGAATTGAAAACCCCTTCCAGCTTATGTTATGTCACTTCCAATGGAAGCCTTTGTTATGATTTCACTAAGTTAGGTAATGTGACAGTTGTCCGATATTTTTCCCAATAATGGTGGTCTTTTAGGCTATATTCTGCAACAAGCGAGGTGGATTGGAGGAGTGGTGACCCTGGATGTGACTCCATGTGTCAAACCAGCAGCAAGTAGCCACAAATAATATTTATACATACGAAATGAAAGTTCAGCTGCTCAGTAATGCATGTATCTGAACGTAAGGATCCTGTTGTTTTGAATGACAATGTCAGGGGAAAGGGATTTATATGGGAGAAATTTTATTTGAAGCACCACTTCCACTTCCACACAAAAAGCAGACTCTTGCAGAAGCAACCATTTAATATTTTATGTTGAAGACATTCAGGATAATTTCATTAGATGGGGGAAAGACCTTAGAATAATGAGGGTTTGGTTTACAGCATGAGGATAAATAACAAGGGACAGAAGTGTTATTAAAACCATCAGGTTGTGAAAACCTCTTGATGAGGATAGATGGTTCAGCCACCTCCTACTGACCTTTGCTTAAAACAAATTTTAAAAATCAGCATTCCCATATAGTAGCCTGTTATTTCAAAGGGTTTTCCATTCTGGATCACAGACACTGGCATTTAACCCCACCTCCTCTCAGTAAAACATGCAGCAGGAGCATACACAGGGTGGAGTATCATATCAATGTTGTGTTGTTTTGATTTTTTTTTCCTCCTCTGGCCAGCTTGAAATGTATCCTCTGCTCCGATGGCTCAGGCTTTCCATGCAGGGAGTAGCCTGTGGGTCTGGATCCTGAGCAGCTCACCCTGTCCAGGCTGAGGTGGTTACTCAGGCTGTCCTTCAAACCCTGGAGGTCACACAGATCAACCTGCAGGCCAGCCACCCATTCACATGGGCCATGTGTTCCATCAGGGAGGGCTTTGCCTCTGGGGTCTTTCCCAGAGTTGCCAGGGTCACTCCACTGGGAATCTGTGCTGGGACATGAATAATGGACTGAGGGTCTCTTAGGTAGCCTGCACCTCACAAGGAGAGTTTGCCTCTCTCACCTCTTCCCAAGCATTCAGTTAAACAAGCATTAAGCTTGGATAATGAAAGACTTCCTGAGTAGTCAGGAGGCTGACCACAGCTGCTTTCCAGCCAGGACAGGAGACTTCTCTATCCTACCTGCATCCCTGGGTGCCTCTCTGCACCCTAAACAACTTTTCATAGAGTCATTAAGATTGCAAATGACCTCCAAGATCATTGAGTCCAAGCTTTGACCAAACACCACCATGTCAACAAAACCATAGCACAAACTGCCACATCCAGTTGTTTTTTGAACAGTTCCAGAGATGATGACTCCACCATTTCCCTGGGCAGTCTGTTGCAATGCTTAACCACCCTTTCAATGAAAAAACTCTTTTTGATGTCCAACCTCAACGTCTCCTAGAGCAGCTTGAGGCCGTTTCCCTTTATCATGTCATTAGTCGCCTGGGAGAAGAGACCAACCCCCACCTTACTTCTACCACCTTTCAGGCAGTTATTAGGAGTTATAAGGTCTCTCCTAAACCTCCTTTTTTCCCAGGCTGCACATCAACCTCTCCTCAAGATTTACTCTCGGGTTCCTTCACCACCTCTGTTGCCTTCTCTGAACATACCCCAACACCTCAATGTCCTTCTTGTCATGAAGGGCCCAGAACTGATCAAGGACTTGAGGTGTGGCCACACCAGTGTTGAGTACAGGGGGACAATCACTTTTCTGCTCCTGCTGGCCACACTATTGCTGATACAGGCCAGGATGCCTTTGACCTTCTTGGCCACCTGGGCACAGCTGGATCATGTTCATCCAGCTGTTGAGTAGCACCCACAGTTCCTTTTCCACTGGGCAGCTTTCCAGTCACTCTGCCCCCAGGCTGTGGTGCTGCTTGGGGTTTTTGTGACCCAAGTACAGGGCCCAGCACTTTGCCTTATTGCACTCCATAGAGTTGGCCTTGACCCATCAATCCAGCCTATCCAGAGTCTTCCTACACTCCAGCAGATCAACACTCTCACCCAATTTAGGGTCATCCACAAACTTACTGAAGGTACACTTGATCCCCTTGTACAAGTAATTGATAAAAAATATTAAATGGGACTGGCCCCAAAACTGAGCCTTGAGGAAACCCCACTACTGACTGGCCACCAACTGGATGCAACACCATTCACCACCACTCTCTGTGCCCAGCCAGTTCTTAACCCATCAAAGCACCTGCCTAAGCCACCTGGCCAGATCCTCCAGGAGAGTGCTGTGGGAGACAGTATTGAAATCTTCACTGAAGTCTAGGCAGACAACATCCACAGCTTTTCCCTCATCCAGTAGATGGGTCACCTGGTCATAGAAGAAGATCAGGTAGGTGAAGCAGGGCCTGCCTTTCCTAAACCTGTGCTGACTGGGTCTGATGTCCTGCTTGTCCTGTATGTGCCAAGTGATGGCACTGAGGATAATCTGTTTCATAACCTTCCCTGGAACGAGGCCAGGCTAACAGACCTGGAGTTCCCTGGATCCCCCTTATGACCCTTGTTGTAAATGAGCAACCCTCAGGTGTTTGGGACCTCTCCAGTTATGCAGGACTGATAATAAATGATGGAGAATGCCTTGTTGAGAAAAGAAGGAGAAAGAGAGTCTGCCTCAAGGGTGTAGATTTTTGCACTGAGCTCTTGGCCCTTCCAGAGGATATGATACTGCTGTGAAATGGAAGTGGATCACAGCCCATCCACCCAAAACAGCAGGGATGCTCCCTTTGCTGCTTCAGGCTTGCACAGGGGCTTTGCCCACTTCCTCTCATTCTTTTCTCACTAGTCCTCCAGGTTTTCACTCAAAAACCTGCATTTTCCCCTGGAGAGCAGCTCCTCCACCTTCAACCCGAGCCTCCCACTATTGCAGCAGTTGTGTCGCTTTTATTAACTCGAATAAAATGAGGAACACTAATTTTCTTGCTTGACTCGGTCCTGTGGGACCTCGGGAGCCGGATTTTCTGCACGACTTCGCGAAGGTATCGGGTAACCTTGAAGCAACCCGGCAGGCAGGCGGGAGGGGGTTGCGGCTCCTGGTGAGCACGGCAGAGCCTGGCCCGAGGAGAAACCCACCCCCTTCCTCAAGAAGCCTCTGACATTACAGGAGAGAAATGAGCGGAAAACAGAGAAGCGAGTTAATTAGCTGCATCTTCCCCGCATCACGCTTGAGAGATGCTTTCACAAGGGCAGGCTTCTCTGCCTTGCTCTATCTGGTAACGAACGGTTTCTCTCCAAGCCAGAAACTCAGAGGGGATTTCTGGATCTATATAAGTAAAGAAAAACTGTACAACCGAAGAGAGAAAATGTATCCCTGTCCTATTATATAATTCTGTCTCTGTATTCCCCTGGACAGATTTCATATGCGAGAAACACACACACATATATATATATATATATATATATCTTATGCATGTCTGTTCCACCTGGTTTTGCGGGCTCCCAAAGGGAATTTGAGAGATTTGAGAGACTGCTGTCTTCTCGCCCCAGGTTCAAATGGCCTCCAACACAAGCTGCCTGTGGGGCGGGCCCGGCGGGGCCGCAGGGCAGGGATACCGCAGCCTGCCCCCGCAGCATCCATCCCGCAGCCTCTCGCACAACATGCGCGGCTGCGCTGCGGATCCCGCGGCTCCGGGCCGGCTTCTCCTCCCACGGACAGACCGCGGGGGCAGCGCCGATAAGGCTGATATTGATAGGAGTTGAGAGACACGGAGAGAGGGGCTCGCTTTGGCCACTGGCACAACGGGGCGGGGTGACAGCTTCAGGTGGGCTGTGATGAAAATCCAGATATTTCCTCTCCTGGTAGCTCATCCCAGGTGATATGCATATTTTTGATTTCCCTAATTTCGAAAAAAAACCTTTTTTTCTTTGCAAGGTTAAGTAATGGAAAATCTCAGCGCACCGGCTACGGGGCACCCAGACTGTAGAAGGGGCTGTCTTTTCTCAGATAAAACTTGTCGGGAGTTGCAGGGTTTTGCACAGGTCGGGCAGGGCAGGGACCACAAGCCGCAGTGCCAGCGGGTGCGGACAGCTCGGTGTGGCCGTGGCAGCTCCGTGCCCGGGGATGCGGCCACTTCGGGGCTGCCTGGAAGGCTCAAAGGGATGAGTGGAAGTCAAGTGTTCCTTCTGTGCGGGCAGGCGTTTGCAGAAGGTCCAATCCCGCGCTCATCCGAAAGCTGTTTCTGTACCTGGGGGTGAGCCCTAAAGCCCGGGGGCTGCTCTGGCTCGCTCGGGCTGCTGAAAACCTTTGCTCAGCGGCAACCCGGTGTGCGCAGTCGATTTTTCTTTTGTTTTGGTTTTGGTTTTGTTTTTTGTTTTTCAAATAACTCGGGCACGAGTTTAGAAACAATAGTGGCAAGTCCTTTCTCAGGCAGAATACCTATACGGTGGGCATCCTAATTCAGCTTTAAAAACGATGACACAAAAGAAAGGATTAGTTCGACTCTGATATTTTGAGCCCAGCAAAGCTTGATTCAAACCCGGTTTTAAGTGTTCATTCCACAAATAATTTAAGGAGGTCATCTTATTAAAAGACCCCCACGCCAAATACCAAGCTGTGATGGAAATATTCAAAGATAAATGGGATTTTTCCCTCCCAGCTGTGGAAGAGCTAACCCTTCTGTATGCCTGTGCCCGAAGTGTGCCCTTGTTTTACCGTGTGAGAGATGCAGAGTGAGACAGAAACTTTGAGGTTAATCTGTCTTCTTCTTCTAAATGCATATTTGAATATTTAGACTGAAAGATGATGACATTGGGGAAGCTGAAGGCAACGGTCTACAGGCAAAAAATACTGAATAAATTTTATTTAGATTTTATTTAGTTTTAATAGCACAAACAATGAACAGAAAGAACAACATTACATCTGCAGGCTGTTATGAAAAATTGTTTTTGACAGGTGACACCTACAAGTTTCTTTGGTCTTATAACTCCAAATCTGTCAGAAATGATGCATATTTCAGCGTCGGAATGTACAATGGCAAAATAAACAGAAGAAAAAGAGCTGTTCTTCGTCATGTACTTGATAAGCCCTAGATAATCTGGGTTTAACCTGCTGTATTCAGCATATGTAAATCAAATCTAGTATCTTTATTTGGGTTTAAAAAAAAAAAAAGATAAAAGTAAAAAGAAAAATAAAGAAAAAAAGAAAAAGGAAAAAAAGAAAAAAAAGAAAGTCAAGTCACAGGGACCAGAGAAAGACCTTTCAGTTTGTCAAATTCATTAATTAGAGCTGCACATACTAGAAGATGCGTTTTCCTGCTCTGCTTCCCGCCCCCACCAACAATTTTACCATGAGGGAATGTTTACCAGAGTGTAACGAACAGTTTCCGATGGCTGCATTTTTGCTAAAGTTCTATTTTTTTTTTCTTCTTGCTGATAGTCGTGTCTTGAAAAGTCGTATCTCCAGCACAAAACGCTGAAGCCCTTAACAACATTATATGCGCTCATTAGGAAGTCAGCTCTCCTATAGCCCCTTCTCCTACTCGCTGGCAAAACCGATCTCTTTCTCCATTTACACTGTTACCAGCCAGCCAGCAAGCTCTGCCCTGCTCCCTGGTGCCGCTGCACTGAGAGATCTTCCTTCCAGCAGCTACCATTTTTGCATCCCTTTCTTTCTTCCGTGCCAGTGATTTATTTCCCCTGCCTGTCCTCAGATCAAGCGCTGGGTTCGGCGGGAGCCCGACAGGCGAAAGCGCCTCCGTTTGCGCCTCCCGACTGCCGAACCGAGGGCATCCGCCGTGGGAGCGGGCAGGGCGCCTTGCCCCGCTCCTGTCCCGGCACTGATGGCACTTGCTTCTCCCGAGGTCTTTGGCATCCGCCTAGGAAACAAGCTCCAGCCATGTCGCTGCTGTTACCGTGCTATAACTTGCCCCTCGAGGAGAATATTTACAGAAATTAAGTGCCTTGTTTTACAGCTGCAATTCTTCTGTTAACACAGAGCTGATTTTAAAAGAGTTGAACCCCCCTCACCCCCCATAAGCTCTTCAGGAAAATGCAACAAATTCACATAAATTCTTTTTTTGCCTTGAGCTGAGCTGAGCACAGCAGAGAAGTCCTCTGAGGATGAGGAGGGGAGCTCTGCGGGATGGGCTCTCTGCCTGCGTGCTTTGGCTTCTCCTGTCGCTGCACAATTTCATCCCTGGAAGAGATTCAGGGTCTGGCTGGAATCTATCAAGCTGTCAGAACGGATAGAGACAGTCTGTGGAAATGCTCAGAGAAGGGTACTCCCACTGTATATTTAAAAACCCCAAACAATTAAAGCCTAGGCTGAAATAAAAAGTCAATACTAGGTTGTCTGCCTACAGGTGGAGGGAACCTGATTTAATTGTTACAACCGCTGTCTTTACAAAGCCTGACTCAAAGAGAGCTCAGATCAGAATACAGCTCCATGAATTGGATTCCAGGGGATATTTGATGCTGGAGGACGGGGACGGAGGGAAGCATCCCCTGTTTCCTCACCCCGCTGCTCCCCGGAGTGCAGGAACAGCTCGGTGCCACGCAGATTTTTGCGGGTGTTCCCTAAGACATCGGTCCTGTATACTTTCGGTAACCTTTGGCTTTTCCACCTGTTTTTCACTAAATAACAGCCCTGTCTCTCAGGGACGGTCAGGAAGGAGATGAAAGGCCTTCATCCCTATGCTCTTATCACGAAAATCATAGGGAAAAAAGGATCACAGTGACTCGAGCATATCAATTTATTAATAAATCCCTGGGTGTGTTTTCACATGAACATCCTCGGGTGCGGTGCGTGTGTACGGACTCACAAGCAAACCCGCATCCTTGCTGCCTCTCAGGTGCCTGTGACACGGCTACTCTAGCTGTACACAGTGGCGCACAGCTCTGCCTATAGCCGGAGGAGCCGCCTCCAGGCAGTGGCGCCTCCTGGACATCCCTTCTGCGGCACCTCGGGGGTACCGGGCAGCCGGGGCAGAGCCCCTGTTCCCCCGCCCTGGCCCTGGGCCGCCTTTCTCTCCTCAGGGAGGGGTCAAGATTTGGCTCGGCAGGGGTAAACACGGGTTTGCCAGTGCTGGCAAACCTGCCCGGTCCCCCGCTCCGAAAGCTGGAGCAGCTCTGCCGGCTGGCGCGGGGATGCCCTTTCCTTTTTTATTTAAATATCGTGGCTCTCTCGGGGCGGAGGCACGTCAGGCCTGGGCTTTTCCCTTTTCCTCCGGCCCTTAGCCGACCGTCGTTGCTGCGAAATTATGTCAGGGCCTTTTACCGGCCTCAGCGGCGGCCACTCGGCACCGCTGCAGTGCCCGTGCCCCGCACAGCGCCACGCACCACCGGGCCCACCGCTCTTTGTCCTGCGAATACGAACGTCGGGCACCCGGCGCTGCGGGAGGAGACTGGGAACAGAGACTGGGAACAGAGGGCTCTGTCAATGTCCTCTAAACCTGATCTTCCACTTTCCAGGAGCGGTATGCAGGGGCAAACCCGCCCTAGAGAACCGACTTCAGTTCTGATCTGAGACTTCAGCAATATCTGGTGTTAAGAATCATAGCGCTGCTTTCCAGGCCAGCCGAGCCTCGCATGTCGCGCACCGAGCCCTGTTCAAAGCTGGAAATGGGGCACCATGCCCAGCAGCCTTCGAGGACACTCCCCATTTCCCCTCCCCACCCGGGCAGCCCCACGGCGTGTGGAAGGTGCCGGTATAAGTGACCAGCGCGATCAGGTGGCGGGAGCAGGACCTTTCCCACCGCCACGCAGAAGCCTACAGGTATCGCCAGGGCATTTCGCGCACGGAGGGGACACCCAGCTCAGCATCACTGTACAGATACAGTCGTGTCTGTACCGCCCTGGGGCTGCCGAGCTCTGCTGGGCGCCTCTGCGGGCACACGGGCTGTGCCTCCGGCCGGGTATTTTGGCAAACCCGCTCCGTCGGGACCATGGCTGCTTTGCAGGGGAGAGTGGAGAGGGTGAGAGCAGCAGGCGGTCACCGACCAGCTCTCCATCATCATTGGCACAGAGCAGCCTCTGCAAACAAAGGCCGGTAGCGGTACAGGCTCTTTTCTGTCTGTCTGAGATGGGATTAAACATCGTCTTTCTGATAACTGACCGCAGAGTTTAGAAATTGCTCACCTGATTGTTCATTTTCTCACCACGTTTTGGGCTACTGCCCCCCGACGGCCTCACACACGGGACAGTCACAGTGTGGAGGCCAGGCCGGAGCTTTGAGGTTGCCTCTCGCTGTGGCCCCACAAGCACAGAGTCCGCAGCACTGGCAGGATGCTCTGCGGTGCACGGCTGACATACAGACGGACAGACAGACGAACAGGCAGGGCAACAGGTGGTTATGGACGTGAAGCAGCTTTGGTTAAAAACACGGACTGACAGCGTGGTTTGTGTTGGAAGGAGCCTTTAAAGAGCATCCAGTCTGGGCAGTGGGATATTCTACTAGATCAGGCAGGCCCAAGTAGGAGGTACAGCCCTCGGCCATCCCTGTTGCAGCAGGACGGCATCCCAAAAAACCCTAATTTCCCAGATGTCAGCCTGGCCTGAGCAGGCAGTGGTGTCTGCCTGAGACTTGCATTTCCTCTCTCTGCCTCCCTTTCCCTCCGGGAGCCCGTTCATTCGGCTAGAATCACCCAAGGAAGATTTTTCATGGGGTTTTTCACTCCCGTGTAACCCGCAGTGTTTCCAAACCCGAAAGCAAGCCGGGCACGAGAAACTGAGGCTTGCTGCCCTTGCCTCCGAAGGGAAAGCCGGGGCCAGGGCTCTCGCCACTGCCCACCACTGCCAGCCCTTGTCCCCGGCAGTTGCCACGCTGGCAGCCCCACAGTGACACATTAGACTGGTCATTTTCTGAGTCTCCTTTATTTCCTCAGTTTCTCCCTGAAATCTTTATAAATCCCCCTTTTCCAGGGGGAGTGTCCAGGCGGGTGGAAGTCTGAGCACAATGAAACCTGAGAATTTCTGTCACTCTCTGCATATGGTCCGAAGTGCTTTAATCCCAATTAGGGGCGGCTGACACACGGTCCTATTCATCCCAATCAGCTCTTGAATACATTTGCCTAGAAATGAACTTCACAAATAGACTTTCTCCTAAATGTGCCCAACAGCAAGGAAAATCGAATTGAGGCAGGGGCTCATTCTGAGGCGATCGAGGGAGAAAAGGTATGAATTTATAAGGTACACCGAAACATTGCAATTCAGCAACAAGTTTACTGACTTTTATTTGCACCATGTCAACCGAAAGAACCAAGAGATACGGTGGGGGTTGCGGGAGAAGGGGAGTACGGTTAAAAGGCAACTTTAGACAGACTTTGAATACTTTATGCGGCAAGCTTCGCCTCCAATTGAAGTTGGGCTAAAAAGAAAAAAAAATCTCAGCCCCTACACTGGATTTTTTAACGAGCACAAAACGTGTTTGGATCCGATCTGGGCTGACGCTCGCGATTAACAATACGAATACCAAATCGAGCTCCTGTCATCTGCCCGGATTCCCATAGAACCTGAATTACTATTCAAAAGCTGCTTTAATATCCCACCCGCATCTCGTCTGCACCGCACAGCTGGTTGGGGGCCGCTCGGCCCCGCCGGTCGGCACCGCCCGCCCGCAGCACCGGGCACCGAGCACCGGGCACAGGGCACCGGGTACCGATCACGGCACCCGAACACCGCCCGAGCACCGGCAGACCGGAAGCGGGCAAGGGCAGCGGGTGGGACGAGTCACGGGGGAGAAACGAAGGCAGGGAAACGGAGAACGTCGAGCAGGGTCGGAGGGAAGTGGGCGGTTTCGAAAAGAGGCGAGAGAAAGAAGTGAGGGAAAGGGAAAGGTAGGAAAAGGGGGAAGAGAAGGAAGGGAAGAGAAGGGAAGGGAAAAGGGAAGGGAAGGAAGGAGAGGGAAGGGAAGGAAAAGGAAGGGAAGAAGGGAAGGAGGGAACAAGGGAAGGGAAGGGAAGGGAAAGGGAAGGGAAGGGAAGGGAAGGGAAGGGAAGGGAAGGGAAGGGAAGGGAAGGGAAGGGAAGGGAAGGGAAGGGAAGGAAGGGAAGGGAAGGAAGGGAAGGGAGGGAAGGGAAGGGAAGGGAAGGGAAGGAAGGAAGGGAAGGGAAGGGAAGGAAGGGAAGAGAAGAAGAGAAAAGGGGAGAAAGAGAAAAGGGGAAGAAGAAGAGAAAAGGGGAAGAAGAAGAGAAAAGGGGAGTAAGAGAAAAGGGGAGAAAGAGAAACAGAGAAAAGTGTAAAAATTTTATTTAAAAATAAAAGAAAGAAAAACAGAAGAAAAAAAAAGCGAAAAGAAAGAGACGTTCAGACCATATTGGTCCCTTCAGTTTGAAGTGGATTTCCGTGTTTCAGGGTCTCAGCAAGCCTCCTGCCCTCTGCCCCGTGCCTTGCATCCCTATCCACCTGCCGCGGAGCTCGGGCCTGCTCGGGCAGGGCCGGGAGCCTCGGACCGTCCCGTCCCGCGGCCCGGGAAGGGCAGCGCTGTCGGGGCAAAGCCATTTGGGAAAAGGTCACCCCGGGAGCCGCCGGCTGGGCCGCCCCGCCGGAGTATGGCCTGCTGAATGAACTTGCAGCATTTTGTTCCAGCCTCCGCTGCGATGCTCTGCGGCATAATGAGCCGGGCCCTGTATACAGGCATTCATGCTGGTCTGAATGTGGTGTTGAACCTTCTCTGTGCCGGAGCGGTTTGATGGTTTGAATGGAGCTCCCTGGTGGGACATTGCTCTCTGCAACTGTGCCTCTTTGGATGACTGTTGTTCCTTAACATTCATGCCTCATTATGGGGCAACCTGTTAAATCAGGGAGAACAGTGTGCCAAAGTGTTACTCAGGGGCACCGGCAGTTCAGCGGTGGGCATAAATAAGGGCCGCCGAGGAAAATAACTTTCATCGCATCTCTGGGCAAAAGTGATCTCTCTTTAATGGTGCCTCTAGTAGCCCGGTTTAAGTATATAAAGAGCGATAGTGGAATGTTTTGATTGAGTCTAAACATTGTCTTTGAATAAAGCTGAAACCATGTAATTAATGTGTCTTTTTAATAAGGGACAATACGGTCGTTCAAGCTATTTAATTTCATTTAATTTTCCATCCCATTTGCTCCAAAGGCTGCTTTTACTTTTAACACCCGGCCTTTCATGCTGCATCTTGCTCCAGTGGGCACATTAGATCGGTTTCACCCTTCCTTTTTAGGGAAGGAAAAATAAAAGAAAATGTGGTTCCTTTCCTCTTTTGTGGACAATTTATTTCACTTGGGGAACTTCAACTTTGAGCCACAGGACAGAATAAAAATTGGAGAACTGGTGTGAATGCTTCCAGAGCAAGGGCTTTTCTTTTCTGAGTGGATGGGAACCAGCCACAATCGGCTATATTAATAAATAACTTTCCTCACAGTCGGCCTTTACATGGTCCTATTGATAAAATTGTTCGCGTGTCGTTCACGCTTTTTGACTCATTAAGGCTGGGAGGGAGCGGCTCCCGAGGCGGAGCAGTAGGGTACCTTGGTCGCCTTAAAGGCCCTCTCTCTACCTCTGCGGCTCGCGGAATTTCAAGCCGGTCTCATCCTCGAGTGGCCAGGCCAGAGGTTACAGGGACATGTTCATGGCTTAAATTTATTGCTCTCAACTTCTTGTTTATCCTTTTTCCCCCATTCATGCCGCTGATCAAAGGGGTCATCTTCAGTTCCCCACATCCTCTCCCCCCTCCTCTTCCCAGCGCTGCCGGAGTGAGAACGACCCCATCCCTGCAGCCGGGACAGTCCCTGGCGTTGCACCCCGGAGAGAGGCGATCGATGGTCGCTGATGCTGCAGGGGGAAGGCGCGGGGTGGGGCGGGCGCGACATTTATCTCCCGCGCTCACCAATACGGACCAGCACTGAAAATCCACTCACAGCCTGCGCGGACTCGGTGCCGGCCGGCAGCCCCCGGAGCGGGCGGTGGCCGCGCCCGTCCCGTCCCTGTCCGCGTCCCTTCCCGGTGCCGCCCGTCCCGGGGAGCTCCGCGGGCAGCGCCCAGGGCGGGACGGGCCGCCCCGAACATCCCTCGGGAGCCCCGAGCTCCGGCGCTCTGCAGCGGCGCTGGCACTCCAGGGCTCGCCCCGGCCCCCGGTGTCCCGGGAAGGCGGCGGCACCGGGCGGGCTGGCAGCGAGCGGGGCCAGCCAGGGCAAATATCGTCGCAGCAGCCGCGGTGACTTGCCAGGCTGAGCTCTCAGTGCTCTCCGGCGCAGGGTGAAGGGTAGGGAGAGAGGAAAGAAGAATTTTGCGGCCGCCAGCTGATGAGAGGAGCCGGTTCAAAATCGCTCTCGCTCCCCGTGCGCATCCCCGTGGCCTTTGCTCTCACGGTGCCACTCGTGACGGCGGCGAACAAACCCAGAGTAAAGCTCCCACACAACCACATCGAAAGCGACGTGCCAAGGCTTATCTTGCAGAAAGAGGGTTACTTGAGAAGAGCCCGCTCAGTTACCTGGCATCTGTTGGCAGATGTACCTCTAAGCGTAGCTTTTTGGCTTTCCTCTTGAAATTTATTAGGGCTGACTACTACAAAAACGCCACGGGGGAAAAAACAAAAAGGAAAAAAAAAAAAAAGAAAAAAGAAGTAAAAAAAGGGGGGGGGCTCCATCTCTGCCATTGTTTCCGAAAGCAGTGGATAAAATCTCATGTGCAACTTTGCAACTTCTCCAAAGGAGAAAGGTTTAGAAATCTTTTTAGAGTGTTATGAGGCATGGAGCAGAGAAAACCCACCAGCAAGAATTAGATGGGAGTATAAAAGTGAAAGACTGAATTTGTTAGTGTCCCTCTTGGTCTGACACGCACATCTGAACTGTTGTATGCACTTAAGGAAAAAAGTCGCACACTTTTCATTGTCAGCTCCCGGAACATTCCTGGGACATTTATCCAGCCTGAATTATAAGATGACTTAATCCTAGCACTTCGTTGTATCTTAATTAAAATATTTGTGCGAAGAGGAGGGACATAGGCGCACACTGTTCAAATATCTTCATTCTGACTTTATTTACAGTTGCTTTTTGCAGGTACCACCTCCTAAAGTGGTTTCGGTGCAAGAGATTTAGCGTGTGGCAAGGAAGTTGTGGATGTAATAAAGGAGGAATCCAGCTGCACATTGTTTGCTAGATATCTGTGTTATCGGCTGTCCGTGCCTGCCTGTTTGCTGGTGGCTGTATGTCTCTATTTCCTCCTGTCTCTATTTCTTAATCGCACGAACTACAGACACAGCTTCCCCAGCGCTCGCAGGTGCAGCGGTTTGTGTTTTACAGGGGCTACGGCGGCTCATATTTTGTGCTATTCATCCTCCTTAAGGATCAAAGCTCTTCTGAAACAGATTACTGGCCTGAAACCAAACCACTGAAATGGTAATATGGTCGTTCTTAAAAAAAAGTGTAGGTATTTTCTGGTGTTTTCCCATCAAGTACCTGCCCAATTTCTGTATGGCACACGCCGGGAATCAATAGAAGTTAACAAGTCCTCAAAACATTCCCCATCTCTTTGTTTAATCTCCTTTACAATAAAGCCAAGGGAAGAGAATTAAAAATCTTTGAAGTATATTAAACCTCAAAAGGCTCAGCCAAGTAGACTTAAAATAGTCACTTATTTTCCAAAACTGGTTTGTCGAGGAACAATAAAAGGAAGTAAAATTTATGGAGAAATTATACAGTGGATTTGTCACTTAAAATATCGTAACTGTCTCGGGGACAATACCCCATGCTGAGGATTAATGGTCCCTCCAGACCTTTGATTCACCAGCGCCTTTTCTTTGCCCTTGACAAATTGGATTTTTAGGAATGGGAAGGTCGCCTGGCCCATTGTCTGCCAGCCATTCACTCCGCCTGATTATGCAGGAGGGTTAGGGAAAGGCTCCATGTGACCCTCTTGGATGGGACTCCGCAGCTGCTCGAGGAGCCAAACTCTCTCACCAAACTCTGCGCCCCAGAGCATCCCCCTGCCAAGGGGTACCCCTCCTGCTCCCGTTGAAAAGCC
This sequence comes from Zonotrichia leucophrys gambelii, assembly GCF_028769735.1. Lineage (NCBI taxonomy): Eukaryota > Metazoa > Chordata > Aves > Passeriformes > Passerellidae > Zonotrichia > Zonotrichia leucophrys. The sequence goes on along the minus strand of NC_088172.1, from coordinate 2,332,453 downwards.
GGCGTCCTCGCAGCGCCGCGTCACTCTGCGGGCGGAGATACGCCTGTGCTCATCCTCCCGCCGCCTGCCGCTGTCACTCCGGCCCCCTTAAGTATTGGGGTTCCCGAGCGCTCGCAGCCAGCGGCAGCGATGCAAAGCAGCAGGGCTCCGGCCATCAGCGTCAGCGCGGAGAGCTGCATCCCGGCCGGGCTGCGCCTGGGTCCTGTGCCGGGCACCTTCAAACTGGGCAAGTACCTGTCAGACCGCAAGGAGCCAGGACCCAAAAAAAAGGTATTTTCCTACGGTGGCTCCTGCACCGCTGGACTTTGATTATTCGTTGACTCGGGGAAAGCCGGCTTTGGGAGAAGAGGCTGCTCTTCCCCCTTCTCTCTTCAATCCTTCCTTCTTAGAGAGAGCCAGGAAAGCAAAGGGAAGCGTTTCCAGAACGTCCTGAGATGTCTCCCCGTGGTTTTGCCAGGAGAGCCTGCCCGCTCGTGCCCTCTCCGCCTCCTCCCCAGCGCCGGGGCCCCAGCCCGGCCGACTGCGGGGCGAGGCCAGAGGACACGGGGGCCCTCCCGGAGGAGCGGGCGCTCCCCCGCCTTGGACACAGACGTGCTGGAAGCGTCGCCTGAGCTCCGTGCCCGATGTCGGAGGGCCCTGGTCCCGCACCCAGCCCCCGCCCCCCGGGGCTCCACTCGCTGGGGCTTTGCCCCTTTCCCCGGCCGAGCCGGGACATGCCACGGCCGGCTCCTCGCTCCTGGAGCCCCGGCGAGGCGAGGGCACGAGGCTGTCACAGCCCCCGAGCAGGGCAGGGCAAATGCACCGATTTATTTCTGCCTTTGGCTCGGGTTCGTGTCCCCCCAGTCCGTCTTCCCGGCCGCGAGTCCTTTGGCTTGGGCCTGAAGGGAGCGTGGGGCGAGAGGACGGACCGGGGCTGCCCCGGAGACGGCGCCGGGGTGCGGGTCGCAGGTGTCGGGGCAGCCCAGGGCAGCTCGACCTTCCCGCAGAGCCTCGGGGGTTCTCCTGCCCTGGAGCCGCAATCAGCCGGGGATGGCACAGCCGGGCACACGGCTCCGGGCTCAGCCCGTGCCCGAGCGAAGGAGCGAGCAGGAGGCGGCCAAGGGCTCTCGCCCCGTCCATCAGGCTCTTCAGGGGGCTGCGGATGAGACCCCTCCTTTCCCCCCCGGGCAGCCGCGGCTCACGCGTTCCGCTCTGATTTTTAATGCACTTTAATTGTTTTTAAACGCTCTGCCAGCCCACTCAAATTTATTTCTCATCTGGCTCCCTTGGTTTCTCGCTTTAGACTGCTTTGTTCCGATGACTTTTATTGCACGGTCATTCAGGGAATGGGCACTTCATTTTCTCTTTGTATGGGCAAGCAGATTATGAAGTATGGGGCTACAGGGACTTTGTAGCCAAGCAGAATCTTCCCCCCTTTCCCCCTCCCCATCTCCCGACAAGTCCTGCATGTCGCAATGGTTTTGCACGGACTTAGATACAAAAAGAAAATTAAAATCGTACCTGGGTATTTAATATAGCTTTAAGCGAAATGTAACAGCTGCAACTGGACAAGGTGCGTTTGGATCAATGCTACCCAAGGGGAAAATCCCGTTTTCCCTCTCCGGGCACGGGTTCTTCCATCCTTATGCTGCAGAGCTGCAACCCCCGCTAGGGCAGCCGCATCTCTCCCAAGGCACCTGCGAGCCGGGGCACGTCCTACCCAAAGAGGGGTGAGGATGGAAGCGTTAAACAGGCGGCAAAAGGAGATGCTCTCGCCGCTGCTTTCAGCTGCGATGCTCAGCCCCCTGCCTGGTGCGGGGAAGCAGCTCGACGGGCCAGGCAGAGCGGGCAGGCAGGCAGGGGGACGGATAAGCTTTTTGCTCTTTTTGTGTTTCGTTTCACGTGAAAATGACAGCAGTGCCGCCTGTTTTCCAGGTGCGGATGGTCAGAGGGGAATTAGTGGATGAAGCCGGGAGCTCGGCTCTGGAATGGATAGGGTTAATCCGAGCTGCCCGAAACTCCCAAGAACAGACACTGGAGGCTGTTGCGGATCTGCCAGGAGGACAGGTACCCCACTCGCGGCTCCGGGCTGGCATGGCACCTCTCTCCGCCACCTGCCTCCCCTCTCAAGCCTCCTGAAGAAGTTTCCTTTCTTCCCTCTCCAGATTTTCTACCGGGCGCTGCGAGATGTCCAGCCGGGAGAGGAGCTCACCGTCTGGTACTCCAACCCTCTGGCGCAGTGGTTTGACATCCCCGTCACGGCCACGCCGACGCACGACGAGAAAGGTACAGATGCGGGCACTTATTTCAGAGCAACCAAATTAAATGAAACAAAACAAACCCTCTTTAGCTGACACCTTTGACGAGATCCCAAACTGCGGTAGGCAAACGTGGGCCTTCGGAAAAATAAATGCCAGTACAGCTGCCGTGAATTTACCCACCACCCTTTAAACTAAGGCTCCATCTGCTTACATTTAAAGGGTGATCTATTAACTCGGTAGCGTATGGAAAGGCCCCCGTGCGTCGAGTTGTTCCGTCATCGGGCCGATTTAATGATTCTTTGATAGGCAAATGGGGTTTCTGTGTAACATCGCTATAGTTGGTATGCGAGGCAGCAAATTGGCTCAGCTCAGCTCACCCGATGCTGTTCCTAAAACATCGGGTTTACCTTCCGTTCTCAGAGTTTCAGAGACTCTTTGGGGGTTCTCTTGCGGGTAGACTCACATAGTAAAGTCAAGACTGGGCAGTCCTGGGCAGTCCCTGTAAATTAGAACACATTAGGAAAAAGGTTAAGTCGGCCTCAAATCACCCTGAGATCAGGATATGCAAAGATGTTGGGAAGCGGAAGACACCGGTCTGGGATGGCTTGCTTCAATCCGCAAACCTATTCTTAGCTGGAATTACACCGGTGTTAACAAAATGATAAGGTGGCATCGCATTAAGAAAAAAAAAAAAAAAAGACCAGGGAAAGAAAGACGGAACACTTCAGCGTTCACTTGTCGGGTTTCTCTGTCGGCGGCCACCCCCTTCCGCTGCTCCCGGCCCGGGCGCTCCCTGGGCCGTCGGTGGCGGCCGCTGCCCGTGGGCGCGCCCCTCGGGCTGAGCCCGCTCTGCGGGAGATGGGGGAACCCCAGCCGCTCCTGCTTGAAGACCCTTCAGCTGGGCAGTGTCCCCGGGAAGGGAGCGAGCGCACGGTCCGGGCAGGAGCTGCCCCCTCCCCTGTCACGCTGGCCACTCCGCAAGGTGACCAGGGTCCGGCCCCAAGGGACGGCTGCGGGAGGGCCAGGCTCTGGCTATTGTATCACATCGTGCAAGAGCCCAAGTCCCTCCTTGTACGAAAACTACACCCGGAAAAGAAACTCTTGGTCACATTTCTGTCCCCGCCACGTCGAAGGGCAGTGAGGCCATGGATCTGCCGAGGGTCGCCCCCTCGAAAAGCCTCACGAAGGTTCGGTAGCAAGGAGGACTCGCGGCTGTGTTGAGCCCCACTCCTCTCCAGCAGCCCTTGCTGCGGATGGGTGCCAGTGCTGCTCGGGGGAAAAATGAAGAGAAATCAGGTCTGCAAGAGGCTCCCAGAGTGCGGCGTCTTCCTTGCCCCGTCGAAACAAGGCTGATTTGCAAAGTAACCCTACGGATCTGCTGTGTCTTCCGTCCCACAGTTTCCAGACTGATTAATACAGACTCAGAAAAAGTGTATCAGCGTGCTGAAGTGCTCTTCTTTTAATGATCACATGCTGAAAAAAAAGCCGAAAAATCAACCTAAACTCCCAAACCCCCACCAACCGAAAAATGACAACGGAAGAAACTCGGAGAATTTTTTTTTTTTTAAGCACAAAACGAAAAAACCATAACCAAATCAAAATTTTTGAATTCTTCTGTGTTTGACTCCTTTAATTTGGGTCACCGTGGTGAGAAAGAAGTGGGTTTTGGTGTGATAATTTTATTTTTTTTAATCTTTTCCCTGGAGCCCTTCTTGTTGAACGGGAGCTGAGCCGGGGAAGCGCCGAGCCGGGCTCGGTGGCGGTCGGGAGCCGGTCCCGACCATCTTTCTCCGAGGACACCAGGGCCGACCCGCACCGCTGAACAGACCCGCGTAGGCAAACGAAGATAGCGGAGGCGAATCCGTGGGGTCCGTGGCCGTATTCCTCTCCATCCGTGCCGCTCCTTTACCCCTTTTCCCGCGCACGGCAGTGGGATTGCCACCGTGGTTCCTCCTCCCGGGGCCTCTGCTTCTCTGGGGCCCGGGCAGACACAGTCCTGTCTCTTCCTCTCCTCGACGGGGCGAAAAACAGCGCCCGACGCCTTCGCAATGCTGCAGATCCCGAGGCTGCCCACGACTAGCGAGGAAAGGCTGCCCATGGAGGCGAGCACACACACGGCGAGATACACGCAACGGCGTGCGATGCTTCCACGCGAGTTGGCACACGGGTTTCCCGCACAGAGTGAAGATTCCGTTTTCCACCCGCAGCGGACATCGACTGATCCCTGTCAGAAGCCAGTGACAGGGAGGCTGGTCACGGCCATCGCAGCCACCCCGGCGACCCGCCCTCCCCAGGTGCCCTGACAGACGAGGGGCATGATGCAAGGTCTCACCCGTGTCCTCCCCCACGGGATTCCCTGAAACGTGAGGAGCTGCCCCAGGCCTGGAGCGGGCTCTCATCTCCGTGCGGTGCTTGGCTTCACCTTAGGTGTATGAAACTGAGGGGTGAGGGTCAGCTGGGGACGGTCAGGGCGGGCGAGAGTTGAAAGGGAAATTCAGGGGCTTATCAGCATAGTATGGTGACTGGGAGAAATGAGAGAGAAGAGAAAGATGGGTACAAACAGACAGAAAGAGAAGAAAAGAGGGGAGAGAATGAGGTGGGGAAGAGAAAAGGAAAGGGGAAAGTGGGGGAAGGAAGGAAGGAAGGAAGGAAGGAAGGAAGGAAGGAAGGAAGGAAGGAAGGAAGGAAGGAAGGAAGGAAGGAAGGAAGGAAGGAAGGAGGAAGGAAGGAAGGAAGGAAGGAAGGAAGGAAGGAAGGAAGGAAGGAAGGAAGGAAGGAAGGAAGGAAGGAAGGAAGGAAGGAAGGAAGGAAGGAAGGAAGGAAGGAAGGAAGGAAGGAAGGAAGGAAGGAAGGAAGGAAGGAAGGAAAAGGAAAAGATTACTAGACAGACAGGTGGCCACAGAGGCGGCGTTTCACCGTCGGGGCTGGGGAGATGCTCCTCCTTGGGAGTACCCTCCTGGCAAGCCAGGCCAGGAGGGGGAAAGCGGAGTCTGAGCCTCTGCGGTGTCGGGCAGCCACCACAGCCGCGGCCACCGAGGTCTGTTCCGCTTGAGAGAAGTCGAAATGGGACGGGGTACAAAGGGCATTGTCCTCTGAAAGGGAACGATTACATATGGCCCATACATATCGGATATTGTCTCGCCGCTTAATGAGGGGCTCACGATCATTAGATTGGCCTTTGTTCGGTGCAGCCGACTCCCTGACATACGCTACCTCCTCTGCAAACGCCAACAGATGGGCCCTCCGACAGACGACTCGCGGCAGCAGCTGCTCCCCCCGGCCCTACGGCGCCCCGCTCGCGGGAGCTCAGCCCGGACCGCGCAGCGCCCGCTCCGCTCCGCGGCGCAGCATGGCGGGGGCGGGACGAGGCGGAGGGAGCGCGGGGATGCGCGGGGAGGCGCGGGGATGCGCGGCCGCCGCTGACGGGTCCCTCCGCTTGCCTCCGCAGGGGAGGAGAGGTACATCTGCTGGTACTGCTGGAGGACCTTCAAATACCCCAACAGCCTCAAGGCCCACGTCCACTTCCACTGCGCTCTAAGCCACGGCCGGCCCTTCCTCCATCACGACCACGGCCGGCCCGCTGCCACCGCCTTCGGCCTGCCCCCCAAGGAGCTGCCGGCCGCCTCGCTGCGCGGCCACCCGCCGCCCGGCTGCGGCCCTCGGGAGCCCGTCAAGCGGGAGGCCGTCGTCGCGTCCCCGCCGCTCGCCAAGGCGGCGCTGCCCAAGCGGGCGGCGGGCAAGGAGGAACAGGAGCGCGCCCTGGACATGAGCGTGGGGGCCGCCCGCGGGCCGGGGCCGCTGCTGGGGCCGGCGGGCGGCAACGGGCTGGCGCTGTGCCCCGGAGCGCGCTCGGCCTTCCGCCCCGCCGGGTCGCTGCGGGAAGAGGCGCGGGGCGCCGCCGCCCTCGGCTTCTCCAAACTGCTGGGGGGACTGAAGGCGGGACGCGCCGCCGCCGAGGCGCCGCCGAAGTGCGGAGCGCTGCCGGGCGAGGCCGCCCCGCAGGCGGCGGCGGCGGGGCTGGCTTGCGGCGGCGGGCTGCGAGCCTTCCCGCTGCTGTCGCCGCTGGAGGAGGCCTCGGCCTTCCGGCAGGTGGAGCGGGGGCTGCCCGCGGCCGCGCTGCCGCCCGCCCGCTACCCACCGCTGCCCGGCGGGGCCCTGGAGCGCTTCGCGCTGCCGCCCTTCGAGGGGCTGAAGGCGTACGCGGGGGAGTGCGGGCTGCCGGTGATGCCGCTCACCGTCTACAACGGGGAGCTGCTCTACGGGGCCGCGCCCTACTACCCGCTGAAGCTGCACCTCGGCGGCCTCCTGAAGTACCCCGAGTCGGTGTCGTACTTCGCGGGGCCGGCGGCGGGTCTGCACGCCGCAGAGCTGGGCTCGCTGGCCAGCATCGACCGGGAGATCGCCATGCACACGCAGCAGCTCTCCGAGCTGGCGGCCGAGAAAGGCCGGGGGAGGTTGGAGACGCTGCCGGCGGGCGCGGCCGGGGCGGCCGGAGGGAAGCCCAAGACCGGGCACCTGTGCCTGTACTGCGGGAAGCTGTACTCCCGCAAGTACGGGCTGAAGATTCACATGCGGACTCACACCGGCTACAAGCCGCTCAAGTGCAAGGTCTGCCTGCGGCCCTTCGGGGACCCCAGCAACCTCAACAAACACATCCGCCTGCACGCCGAGGGCAACACGCCCTACCGCTGCGAATACTGCGGCAAGGTGCTGGTGCGACGCCGCGACCTGGAGCGGCACGTCAAATCCCGGCACCCGGGACAGAGCCTCGGCAAGGCGGCCGAGGACAAGAGTGACTCTGGCTATGCGCAGCCCGAGCAGGAGCAAAAGACTGATAACGAGAGCGATGTGGATGTCTGCTTCACCGACGACCAGAGCGACGCGGAGAGCGGCAGCCGGCACCGCGAGCAGTGATGCGGGAGGCGGCCGGGGCGGGGCGGGGTGAGGGCAGCGCTGCTGCCCCCCTCGCACTACTCCGGGCTCCCGGGGCGGTCCCACGCGAGGCCGTGCCGCAGAAGAGCGCGGGCTGGCGGGCAGAGCCGCCGCCGGGGCGGGCAGGGGTGCGCGGGCGTCCCCGGGGTCCCTCCACGGCGTCGCCCCCGGCGCTGCAGCTGCGGTGCCGGGACAGAGGCGGGAGGGCGAAACCCTGGCGGGCCCGGGATCCCGCTGGGCAGGCACCGCATCCCCATAGGAGCCCGCATTTCAGTGGCCATATATATTTTTATTGTACCTTTGTGTCGAGAAAATTGTGCCTTTTGGAAACGATTTTTTTTCTATGCGCTCTCCCATCACTTGCTCCAGCGGTCTGAGCCGTGGGGCTCAGCAGCAGACCCGGGTCTGCAAGCGCCTCTGGCACCTGTACACTTTATTTGACACCTCACCTGTGCTTGCTCGGGTCCTAATAAAGCAATACCAACAGCTTTTTGGAAAGACAGAAAAAAAAATAAACAAAAACCAGGCAACAAAAGGCTGCTCTTGCAGCATGGAAGAGGTTCCCATAACAGGTGCACCATTTGATCAAGTTGCAATTATTTATAGCAGATAATATTTGAGTAACAAATGTAAAATAAATATTGAAAAGCATGACTCTAAAAGCACGCACTATATAATTTTAAAGGAAATACACTCTCTGTTTGGTAGAATACAAATGTGGTGTATGTTTGTTTTCTAATGAACGATGTACAGTGGATACAGTATTTTGGTCTTGGTTCCAGTTTGTCATGCGATTTTTTAAAAAAAGAAATAAAGTTACTGACAAGCTACTGTTTGCCTAGTTGTTCGTTGAGGTGCTGTCAGCAGGATCTCGTGTTTCTTCGCAGTGCTTCTGATGATTGGAAGCTCAGACCCATCTATATACAGCGTCTTTGGGTCAAGCTCTAAACAATCTGCCTCTGAATAATATGTTGTCCGAGCATTTTCCTTCTCTCACTTAGCAAAACCAAAGGCCAAAAGTCCCATATCCCATTTGTTCTTCTTCATGCCTAGGATTTTTGAATTTTTTTTTTTTTTTTTTGCTATTTCGTTTTGCACAGGGCGAAGGCAGAGCCGTTAGAGTTTGGACATTGTTAGTCTCTTTTTATCCGTTTGCACTCGGTCAAACGTGCCACTTTTGCAAACACACTTCTTTAGAATCATTACTTTTATTTGAGGGAAAAACCTTCTTATTCTTTGGTATGAAAAACCTGAAACGAGTTCAACTTAGAAAAAAAGACTGTCAGAAAATTCTGTTTCCCCTGGCAGCTCCTCCAACTCACCAGGCAAAAGGATGCAGCGCTGCCGACAGCGACCCGCCAGCTATGACCCGCCAGCTGTGCGGGTCTGCCCGCTCAGGTCCGAGCTGCGGCTCTCCGTGTGCCCTGGGGCAGGCGGAGTCAGGAGGGAGCCCCACTTTTTGGTTCGGCGTAGCTCACAACCCTGAAGCAGAGGGTAAATCTCTTTGATTGCTCGATACACTTAGAAGACTGTGAGGATCGAGCCCTGTTTCAGTCCGGGGTGTAGGCGATGCAATGTAAAACACAAACGAATTACTTTCAGTATCTGCGAGAATTTCAGACACAAAACAGATCCTTCGTTTGCTCACTTAAGGCTGTACCGTGCTTGACAGCAATAGGGAGCAGGAATTCAAATGCCAGTCTTGAATTTCCTTCAAAGGTTTGACGCTGTAGCGTTGTTTGTTTGTCGGCTTTTTTTATTCCTTTTTTTTTTCTTTTTGTCCCCCTCCCCCCGCCCCACCCCCTTATTAGGGCTTGTGCACCCACTTATTCGATTCATTTTACCCCAAGACAGAAATTGTCTTTCTGACATGAAAATAAATGGAAACCCCTTTCCTGCAAATAGGGGGATCTTTTTAATCTCTTGGCGGAGTTGGAAATCCTGTTGCCATTCATAGCACCGTCAGCAGGACCTGCCTGTTCTTTATTTCAATACATTTGTCTGCTGCTTTCCCAAAGGAAGGCACCCACCGCGGAGCTGCTGTCGGGGAGGGATGCACCGTGTGTGCTGTGAGGTCGTGGAAAGGATATAATAATTCAACTGTGATACAGGAAATATTTTAATACCTGTAGAGTTTGTGAGTTTTAATAGAAAGATTCCATCAAATCGTAATACTTGGGCCACCGTCACAAAAAAAAAAGGAAAAAAAAAAGAAAAAAAAAGGTACTCCAGAGAGTCGGTTTGTGGGAATTAATGGATTAATGGTCTGTATATATAATAATCAGTATTAGAGTTCAGAAAAAAACCCAAAACTGAACTGAACTAAATGTAACCAACCTCAAATAACCAAAGCCGAGGGAAAAAAAAGAAAAGAGTATATGGTTTATCTATTTTGGTTGTGGGTTTTTTTTTTTTTTTTTTTTTTTTTTTTTAATCGCTATGCAGCGGTTAAATCGAAATACAAAGTACAGGCGGAGACACACGGAGAAATTCTGCCACATTCACTTTTAGGACCCTATTCCTGAGAGGTTCCTAGCGGAGCCGCACCCTCCGGCACGGGTCCGCGGGCGAGCCCCGGTGCCCGGCCCGGGGTGCAGGGTCCCGGGGTGCAGGGCTCGAGGTGCAGCGGCTCGGGATGCTCGGCCCGGTGTGCAGGGCCCGGGATGCAGGGTCCGGTGTGCAGGGGCCGGGGTGCAGGGCCCGTGTGCAGGGATCGGGGTGCCGGCCCGGGGTGCAGGGCCCGGGGTGCTCGGCCCGGGGTGCAGGGCTCGGGATGCTCGGCCCGGTGTGCAGGGGCCGGGGTGCAGGGCTCGGGATGCTCGGCCCGGTGTGCAGGGATCGGGGTGCCCGGCCCGGGGTGCAGGGCCCGGGATGCTCGGCCCGGTGTGCAGGGCCCAGTGTGCAGGGGCTCGGGGTGCCCGGCCCGGTGTGCAGGGGCCGGGGCGCAGAGATCGGGGTGCAGGGCCCGCCGGAGCTCCCGCCGCCCCGAGAGGCCTCCGACCGAGGAGCGCTGCCTGCTTGGAGTGATGGTTATTATCCCTCCGCATTAAAATTTATTTTATTAAATTCTACCACGTTTTGGGTAATTTTATTCAATTTGGATTTATTTTGTTTCACTGTCCCTGTCAGGTCAGGCATGAGGCGGCAACGTTCTCCCGAAACCTCAGTGCCCTGGAAGCCCGGGGTGCAAGCAGCGCCAGGGAAAGCAGCGTTTCAGGCGGGTCAGCAGCCGCAGCCCCGGGGTTCCGGCGGGCCCCTCGCTCCTCGGGACGGAGCTCCTGGATCGGCGGGGGCAGATCTCCGGCTCCCGCTGCTGTCCCGCTCCTCTGGGGCGGGCTGAGGGTCCCGGCCGCCGCCGCTTCCTTCGCCGCCGCTCCCTCCCGCAGCCCCGACCCGCGCTGCCAACGCGGGCGCTGATTGGCTGAGCTCCGCGGCGGCCCGCGCTCCTATTGGCCGGCCTGCGCGGCGCGGCCCCGCCCCCCGTGGTGGTGGCGTTGAGGGGGGTGCGGGCGCCGCGTCGGGAGCGGCTGCGGGAAGGGTCGGGATCTCCCCGTGGCTGCGGGAAGGGTCGGGAGCGGCTGCGGGAAGCGCCCCCCGGGGGCTCGTGGGCCTGAGGCCAGGCCGGTTGCAGCGCCTGGGCCCATTGACTCATGTGCCGGTCATGGCGGTTCCCGCGTCCTTGGGTCTCCCTGCGGTCAAATTTGGGTCTGGAGGGTGGTGAGAAAAGTTCAGGTCGCAGGGTTGGTGCGGATCTGGTGCCAGCCAGCCTGGGCACGATACCCGCTGGATTTTGTGTTCTTAGCATCTCTAGGTCCACCTACCATTGCTTCTGGCTGGCTGCCATTTGAAGCTAGGGAAAACACCCAAAGCCCCACAGGTTTTATCTTCTGAAATTGTAATTATTGATAGCTTCAGTAAAGCTGGTATGCCCTCTCCATTTTTATAATAAAGGATAAAATAATTAACGACATTTGCATGAAAAAATGTGGAAAGTGTAGGCAAAAAGAATGGTGCTAAGACTGAAGAAGGATTAACTCCTTTAAAATATTATTCATTGAGATGCTTGTCAAGGGCCATAGACATTAAATGACAAGATTTCTCTATTTTATTTTCTATGGGAGGACTCAGGTTTTTTGAATCAAGTTGAACAGGGAATAATGAAGGGTGCATTTTGTGAGTGAAGAATGGAACATTATTTGCTGGTTGGAAGTCAAGAGCCAAGAAGAATAAATAAATAAATTGAGATGGCTTTTGGACATTATCAGAAACTAGTCTAGGCATTTTGCAGACTGGTCTTTCAGTTTCCAAAGATTCACACTTGACCTCAGGTATTATTGCAAAAGCAATTGATTCAGTATCATCCTATTTTTAAAATTTGGAAAGCAGTTTTGATGATTATTGTCTTGCCCTGTATTAGCTTCTTCTTAGAATCACCCTCAAGAAATCTGGATGCATCTGGCAGGGGGTGCAAAGAATTGCCAAGAAGAAGATTGTAAGGATCTTGAAGATAATTTTGGTTTTCAAGCAAACTTGGCACAAAGCTCTGCCATGTATCTTACTAGTTAATGCTGTAATTACTGTTTTATCCATTTTCTGAGGACGCACATGGGAGATGAATGGTGCCCTGAATGACCAAGATGTAGGGCAGGGTCTCACAGACCAGGGATCTAGGTCTTACTCTTCTGAACTTGCTAAATAGGTTTGAACACAGCCTTGAGTTTACAGCTTTAAACAACCCCTAAAATTATCTGATTTTGCAAAGGTTTTGAACAACTGCCCTCCCCAGTGAAGTTAGTGGGACTGATTTAAAATCTGCCAGGCTCTTTGACATGCAAGTGAGATAGATGTAGTCTGCAGTAATGGAAGTGAGTTTAGATTTTGAACTGGTTGACAGTAAAAAACTTAGGGAGTTCTTGATCACTTTAAACAAGGAAATGGCTCTATACATTTAGAGGAATATAGTTTCAAAAATTTTTGTTTTGAACTCGTATTTTAAATCCATACACATGATTTAATCAGAAAGCTCAGCTTAGGTATGAAAACATCTGTGTTCTTAAGGGTCCCTTTCTACAGCTGCATCTCTGGTGTTGCAAATAAAGGATTTATTGATCCAGAAAAGCCTATGAGTTTGTTTGGGTACATTCATGCTGAAGATATTTCTAGGGAATAAATTTTTTCACTAGAAGTTATGTGCTTGGAAGTACATTTTGAAATGGCCACTGTGTTTTTAAGCTGTACTTTCAGTATAGAAAAGAATCCCCACACCTGCATCCTAGGAAGTGAGCAGCAAGGCTTGGATTTATATTTCTTATGTGCCAGGGAGACGTGAGGATGGAAGAAAAGCTAACTGCACTTGGCTTCAGGTCAGGGAATGGTGCAGATCAAGAATTCTGTCTGAAAAGAGCAATTCTGCACTTGACTGTGAGCAGTTACTTTCTGAATTTTCACCTGAAGGTAAAGTTCAGCATGTCAAGGTCATGTTCAACTCACTGCAGTTCATTGGACCATAACAGATAAAATCTACAAGAAACAAAAATGCTTTCAGGTATATTCAAAGTCAATCCAATGAGAAAAGATTCCCTACAGCATGTGTAACGCTATAAACTTGTATTTTACAAGACTCAGGAGAAAGTTTCTTAACAACTGAAAAAATCTGTAGCTGAGGAAACAGGTTGCTAGATCTGAGGTCTATATTAATCTATGTTTAGAGCTGAAATGTTATGGAAAACTATGAGCAAAATTCATAAAATTCTACATTTTTATGTAGAAAATTCTACATTTTAATGTAGATTTGCATATGTGTGTGGCTTTTTGATGTTTAAGTTTTGATTTTTTAATCTGTTCTGTTTGGAATGCATTATCCTGTTTCAAGGGTAATGAAAGGGCTTATATTTATATTCTTTTTTAGAAATTGTAGACTGCTTGCTTCCAATGAGAGTGATTTAGTAGCAGGTGATTTGAAGTCCTGATCTGAAATGGAGTGTCATTTAAAAAGACAACATCAGTTAGGTGAGGTTCAGAGTGCTAAGGAAACATTCATCACTGTTCTGCTGTTTGCGTCAGTTCAGTTTCATTGCTGATGCCTAAGCAGCTGCAATGAGAAAACTTAGGAAGAATGGGAAGAGGTGAAGTCTTTGTACTCCTTTGTAGTTTTTAAAACCTGCGGGTGAGTCAGAGCAGCAGAGGCTTGTATTTTAGCTTTGGAGCATATAACTGGTTCTTGCAGCATGAACAATGTTTTTTTGCTCTATTCAGAAAATTGGAGGACTAAAAATATGTTTCAGCTCTCAGTCCTGTTTTTCTGTGCACTGTTTTTTCTTGCACTTACCTGTTTTTCAGTAGTCTAAGCTATGCAGTAGCTCACCAAAACAAAAACCCAAAAAAGCAGACAGTGTACTTTTTTAGCATACTTCTTGAAAAATCAAAGAGGCTGAATACTCTGGGGTTTTCAGAGGTGCTCCACCAAAGATCCTGCTAGCAGCAGCATGGGGCTAAAGAGTCCTGTTGGGAATGCACGTTTGCAGCTAAGCAGCAACGCAGAATTGTGTCGGAGTAGCTGCATGGCTGATGGTTGGCCTCCGGTTTGTGCTTGTTATTTCTCCAGAGAGCCCCTCCCTCCTTGTAGAAACAAGCAAAACTGACATTTTTGATGGAAACAAAGAACTATGGGGACCTTCAGCCTCTGGTGTGAGTTGAGGCAGGATTCTGGTTGCAGCTCACAGTGCCTGTGGCTCACAGTGACAGTTGTCTTTGTCAGTGCCCATAAGGAAAGCTGCTTCAGCTTTGCACAGGCCAGAATTCACTGCAACAACAAGCTGAAATTTTGTGGGTTTTTTTTTTTCCCCTTTCTGTTTATAAAGCAGAAACTTAATTTATCATCACTTTGTTTTGTGTTGCTGACAGGCAGCTAGCTAAGAATTATGCCTTTTGGACAAAGGGAGGAAGCAAATAATTTTTTCACTGCTTTAGTCTAAGAGATCTGAATTGTAAACAAGTTTGTTATATTAAATTACTTCAGTGGTTCTGTAACATTGTATGCTAATATCAAAAAAGGCAGCTTAATTATTGAAGAAATGAATGACAGTTAAATTCCTGAATCAGTTAATTTTAGTTTCATGTGGGGCAACAAAGTTGCTTAACCTTAATTTCCTGAGGTAGCCTTTTTAGGTCGCTATGCTTTGCCATGATCTTCCAAAACATTTAAAAATAGGTAGAGAACCTTAGAATTTCAGAAGGATACATTTTTTTTTAAAATAAAGGAATAAATAGGAAAGAGTTATATGAATGCATAACTTTTGTTCCTGGATGAAATTTGTTGTGAGTAATATCTCATGCTTTTGTTAAAGCTAATGAAAAAACCCCAAACCTGTTTTAAGGGGATATATAAAACAGTTGAAAAATGTAATTATCAAAATAAAACCCTTCACAATGATGCAGACAATTATTTGTCTCAAATATTACATTCAATATTTATCTTAAATGAGAAGAATTTACATTAAAACCATAACCCTTATCTCTGATTATATCTGATTATATCTCTTCCATAAAGGTCTGATTCACCACACTTCAGATGAGACCTTCCTGCTTCTTGCTCTCAGCTTAACGTTTTGGAAATAAAGGAATTTTAATGTGGTGCAGAAACTAATAGCAAATGAGAATCCATAGTTAGAAGGATTTCCTCAAATTATTATTGTAAAATGCTTGTCATATTTAAGGTCAAGTTGCACATTTATGAAACAAGGAATACATTTCACTGATTGAGATGTATCATGCAAGAAAACAAACAGATCCTTTGCTTTTAAAATGCCTTCTTCCTTTCCGCAGCAGATGGTGCTAGATTGTGAATATATGTCAATTTGATTTATTTATAGTCTGAAGAATGTACGGTGAAAGACATGGCATGTACAATGTTCAGATAGACTACACAGCAAACTGATCTTTATAAACTCATTTGTTTTGGCACAGTCTTCTGTGGCGTGCATGCTTTTCCTGATGTCTCCTCTGCACCCTTCCAAGACTTTCAGAATTGCTATTGTGCTTATGAAAGATGTCAAACCTAACGAGCCACTGAGTGACAGAACTACAGTCAGCTCTAAAAGGTACCTTCTAGCTAAAGAATAGGTAGGGTAGAGGTAATAGTAGTTTAGACCAACTTCATTTATCTTTTGTACTAGAGCTTGTAGTGTCAGCAGCATCCCAAAAGCCTGGCAATGTTCCCAATCCAGGTGTGTATGTTAGCACTCCTGGACTCAGTCATACCAGGTACAGCTATGCTGCTGAAAAGACAAACATCTACAGAAGAGTGCATGTTTAGACCTGCGCTTAGACTACCCCCCAACAGGTCTTTGGGCTCACCTAGAGTGCCTGTCTGCAGCCTGGCATCTAGAGCTGCCAGAGGTGAGAGAGCTGCAGGATGTCAGTGCACACTCTCAAAGCACAGAATGCCACATGGCTTCTGATGTTATTCTGCCCTGTGCTCTCCTGCCCCCATCCAGCATGAGCCACTGTCAGAGCACAGTCAGCTCCAGTCACATCACCTGTACCTCAGCATAATTGGATTTGTTGGCTGGAGCATTACTCAAGGAGCTTGGTGTCTCACTCTTGAGGGATTACAATGGACATTTGGTGTCTAAGTTTTCAGGGCTCTTTGGAATATTCCAGATGCAACAGTAGGCAAAATAGGTGGTTTTGTCCCTTGGTAGTGGGAACCTTTGTTAGAGTCTGTTAGCTTAGATCCTGACTTCTCTTTTAGGAAGTGATAGATCAAGAAATATGCAAAGTTAGAGCTTATTTGCCTCATCCAAGACCTTGAGGATGAAAGAGACAATGTTATTGCAGCCTTTCCTGGACTGGAGAAATACCCTTTTGGGATCCTTCAGGTGCTGATTAGAAATTCAACAGAGAATAAAAGCTTGCTCAAACACAGAGAAAATCTAGTACATATTCACTAAGACATTCTCAAATGTCATCCCAGAAGTCAGGTTCTGAGGTCAGTACATTGGTAAGTATGAAGAATTGTTATTACTGAATTAATGCATTAGTAATGCAGTTTCCAAAAGAGTGAGAGAATGTTCAATCCTATCTATCCTTCACTAGAAGTGGTTACTAAAGCAACTGCAGGAAGTTTCATCACTAAACCAGAGCTAGTGTCAGTATAACCAGATGTTGCTATAATTCCTAATAAGTGAGGCTTCAACACAACAATGGCATAATTATTTAGTGACTCCACAGATGGGGAAAACAATATGGAAAATAGTCCAGAGTGTTGGATTGCCTGAGTAATTTTCTCAGAAAGACAATTAAAGTGTTGCTCAAATTCATATCTTATTAAGGCTTTTAAATATCATTGGCTCAGTTTGAATGTTTATGGAAAAAATTCCTTGTACTATAGCTTCCCACATATAGTTCAGACTCCTTGCTTCAAGGTCTTGCACAAATTACTTCCCATCTGTCTTTTCCCCCTATCTTCTGGCCCATTTCTTGCCTGCCTTGTCTGGCTCAAACCTACCCCTTTTCCTACTTCCCACCTCTGATTTCTGTGCTGGTAATAAAAAAATATGTATTTTTTTAATTTTGCAAGTTGCTTTACTGGACCACAGGCATCTTGTTTTCCCTTTTGAAGATTAAAGTGTAAAAACAAAAAAATAATAAAAGAATATGTGTGTTCTGTATGAAACTTGCCTGAATATTGAGAATGGACTACATTTAAGTAACAACTCTACTTGGTAAATAAAAAGTGCTTAACTGTGCAGCATACTCATGCTGGACCATATTATATTGTTAACAATGGAAATCACCTTACACCCTGACCGAGTTCTTGTCAGGGGATTGGTTGGCCTTTGAGAACAGGGAAGGTATCACAGAACCTGACTAAAGGAGAAGAAAACTAACTTAGGAGAAAAACAACCAGTAATGGTGCAGAGCTAAAGCTGGTTGGTGCAGATATTGTTGAGGAGTTACAGCACCATATGATTGCACCCTGGATGTCATACATGAAAGACTTCTGAAATCTTAAATAGAAATCACTGACAGCTTACTTCAGACCCCTCTCAGCAGAATTAGTGCTTTTGCACTCTCGAGTTAGAATTTAACTCAAGTTTTAGCTCTTCAGTAAAAGTCTGAGTTAGCTATTCAGCGAAGTTAGCTCTTTTGAAGAAGTCAAACTGCTTTGTAGTCTTCATTTGAGTTACTGGGTGACTCAAACTTTTAAGTCCTGACAGGCAGGATTTATTAATTTGGGTCCTTTGCTTGGCTAACACATAGACAGACTTACCTAAAGTCAACTTGCACTTTCCCCCTTCCATCTGTTCCCAAATAATTTTTAAAGCCATTTTTTTTTTCATGCCAGGTGATCTCATTCTACCTTTTCTATTGTGAAACACTTCAGAATGTCCAATGGCATCAGTGTCAAGTGTTTTGCTCTGTTCTAGGGTAGGCTCTTCAGGTTTCTAAACACTGTTTAAGCAATCTTAACTTTGTTTCTACAAAATTGGTATATACCCAGAAGAATTTCATTGCAAACATGAAATAACTTGCCATAACTTTTTTGGCTATAATTCTTTTTTTTCAGATGTCTTCAAAATTAGCCCATTCAGGAAGATGTTTTAAGTGTGCACAATAATGGAGCACAGTATGCTTGAATGAATAATTTCCAGTTCTGCCCTTCTGTAGCTCCAAGCTTTGCTTTGTGCCCATTCCTGCTTGTCCCCATAAAAGATGTTCTTTCTCCTTTGTGGATTCTTGTAGAAAAAACATTGCAAAGTTCCTGGGAAAAGTTGAAGGACTATTATTTTTTTCAGTGTTCGTTTTGTGTAATGGGGTAGCTTGACTGAGATCACTCTAACAGCTTTTTTTCCTGTCTGCCTAGCCAATTAGTCCTCAGGTTTTAACAGCTGAGAAGAAGAGATCTTGCTTTTGTGGGATTTGTTTCCTTTGAGAGAAATCTCCAGCTCTTGCTGTGTTTCCCTGCATCTCCTGTCCTCAGCTCAGTGGACTAAGCCTGACTGTCTGTAAGTGACCGACCTCAGGGTGTTTGACACCGAGAGGCAGATCACTCTCCATTAAATAAATTAGATAATCATGGGGTATTAAGGAGATATTAAGAGGGCCTGCTCTCTGCCCATGATCTTTTTGAGTAAGAATTTTGCTATCAGACTGCAGTAGGGGTTTCTGGCAAAAATAAAATATGTTGTATGTGTTGACATGTGTCTTGTCCCTTGAATCAGTGCCCTGGGGAAGGACCTTAGCTTCAGGATTCAACCAAACATGCACTAATCAGAGAAGGCCCCTGATTCCCCACCAGCCTTGGCCATGTCCCTGGGTAACAGTGAGCACTACTGATGTGGAGCCAGGCTCACGGGCTTCCTCTGAGGAGAGGGAGCTCAGGCTTGGGGACACATGCTGGAGAGATGACAAATGAGCACCATGAGATGTGACAGTGTGCCTCATCCCTGCAGGAGCCTCCTCTGTTGGGATGAGCCGCTCCTGTAGAGCAATCTTTGCTGCTCTGTAGATCTTTTCAATAATTCAACATGTGGGGAGAGCGCTGAAAAGGCTGCTGATCAGCTGATCTGCCCTGTTTCCAGTGGTCCTGTTCCCTAGCCCCTGGTTTATAACAAAAAGTAATCTGTAATAAAGTCTGTTACGGAGGCTGTGAAGATGCACATGGTGTGGCAATGGCTCCTGAGCCCCCAGGACAAGGACACTTGCCCAGTGTGCAGTAAGACCTCACAGGACAGGTGAGATGTGTTTGAGACAGTACAGATGTGACTGAGAGCCTCCAAAAGTGCCATGCAGTGTGGGTAGAGGAGGATGGTGTAGTCATGGAGGCATTTCCAGGGACAACTCAATGAACAACCTGCCAGCAATATTAGACTGATTCTTCTGGTTGCAGAGAGGGGGCAGAGCTTACTGCCATACAGGTGTGGCTAAGTTGTTACCCTGTACCATGCACATCATCTGGGGGACATGGTTTTGGGAAGTAGAGCTAAGAGCAGTTCTGGAGGTGTGTCATGTTTTGCCTTGCTCTCTCCAGTGGGAAAGCTGTCAGCATCAGCCCTGCAGACTCCATCCTTTTCTGCCTCCATCCATCCTCTCCCATTTTTCTGAGACACAGCTATAGATGTGGTGCTGAAAGGAAAGCATCGTCCATGTGGAGCTGTGTTGAGATGGTGAACACCTTTCTATGGGTATAACACCTCTTTTGTAAGCTTTTATTATTAATATTGCTGCTGTTACTGTGTGTTTATTTAATTGCTTTTTGCTTTCAGGAAATTGTTATCTCAACCCATAGTCTCTGCTTTTGTACCTCTCTTACCAGAAGGGGTGAGGGAAGGGAGTGGCTTACTTGGAATTTAATTTCTGGTTGGTGTTAAAGCACTGCAGTGACCAACAGGACTTAGTATCTGTTATATTTTCAGTCTGAAACCAAGTGACTAAGTGCCCCATTTCCCAAAACTCTCAAAAATGTTATCTTTTTGAGACTTTATTTACTTTACCACAGTAAGGAGGGATTTCTTGACTTCCTCATTTATTAAATTCTCATTTTTATCTGTTTGTGTTCAACTTGACTTAGTCATATTCACACAGACATTCATCTTTATATCAGGTACTGCCTTAATTTGTTGACCAGCTATCTGCTTTTGCAATTAATGGACTTATCAGGGTAATATTTTCTCTGTTTTTCCTTTTCAATTCCCTGTGCCATTATTTATAATCCCTTTAAAACTTCTGCTCTGGTTCTGCAACCTTTAGAAATCTAGATGAGGATCCTCTAAGAGCTGCTTTCTCAATTTTATGTTTCTTATTATAAGTGGATTCTGAGTGAATGTGCCATAGGCACTACAATACTGCATGTCTGACTCAACAATCTCAGCTTTGTTAAATGATAACAAGAAACCACCAGCCTGAGACTTTTTAGGAAGAAAAAAAAATATTTTTTGAAGATTTTTTTTAGGTTCTCATGTTTGTTCTTTGGGTTTCAGTCTAATAACTGCATTCCCTCCCCAGTGTACTGTAGGTTATTGAGAGCCTAGTGTCTTTGAGCAAGTAATTGACAAGTATTAAAAAACCTCCAACTCTTGCAAACTGCTAAGTCTGCACCATTAGCAGTTCTTTTCTTATTTGCCTCTTTTTGACTTTTCCCTTCTAGATTAATTCTCTGGCTGTCCTTTCATTCTGGCCACCAGGAACTGTTCTTTAGCAGTTGGCAAGGAGTGCTATCAGTCAGCTCACAGGTATCAGGGGCTCACCCAGAGCATCTGGCTGGTGAGGCTGTTGTGAGCCTTCCACCCTTGGTGTAGAGGCTGCTGAGCTGGGCTGGTGCAGTATCTCAGTGATGAATGTGGAAATGACCCTCCAGCAACAGCAGCATTCATTGCCCTCTTCCCTCCTGTCCTCCTTTTGTCCAACAGGAGAAGCAAGCTTGTTCCTTCATGTGGTTCCCTGTGTATCCATCCCATCCCAGCTCCTTCCTGCAGCAGGAAGAGCCTAGCCCTGGGTTCTCTTCTTGGTGGGGAGCAATCAGCTGTTTCTGCTGTAACCAAACATGTCATCATTCAGGAGGCCATCCAGTCCAGCATCCTGCACACAACAGCATCAGTGCAGGGTCATTCAGGCCAGGTTGCTCAAGGCTTGGGAGACTTGGTCCATGCAGTGGAGCTATGTCTGATCACAGAAGAATGAGAACAGAATTTCTTGCATAGCTGTTTATCTTGAGATCAGCAAGGCATCTTATACCGTCTCATACAACATATTTATTGATAAACTGATGAAGAATGAACTAGATAAATGGAAAACCATTTAAACTGCTGGTCTTGAAAGGTTATGATCAGCACCTTAAAGTCCAGCTGGAGGCCAGTTACTAGAGATGAGCCTGAGGAGGCCTATAACGTTAATCAATAGCATTTTAATTAATCACCTGGACCACAGAATCACAGAATAATCTGAGTTGGAAGGGACTCTCAAGTATCACTGAGTCCAACACAGCCCTGCACAGCACCATCCCCAAAAGTCTCACCATGTGCCTGAGAGCATTTTCCAAACACTTCTTGAACTCTGTCAGGCTGGTGCTGTGACTGTTTCCTGGGGAGCCTGTTCCAGTGCCCAGCCACCCTCTGGGGAAGGAAACCTTTCCTGATGTCCAACCTAAACCTCCCCTGACACAGTTTCAGGCCATTCCCTGGGCTCCTGTCACTGGTTACCAGAGAGAAGAGATCAGTGCCTGCCCCTCCTCTTCCTCTCACAAGGGAGTTGTAGACTGCAATGAGGTCTCCCCTCAGACTTCAGGCTGAACAGACCAAGTGACCCCAAATGGTTGTGGTGCAGTTCAAAAGGACCTTGGCACGCTCAAGAAACAGTCTCAAAGGAGTCCCATTAAGTTAAAAAAAATGAAATGCCATGTCCTGCCACTGTGAAGGAACAACTTCATGCATCACTACATGCTGGGGACAAACTGCCTGGAAACCAGTTTTACAGGAAATAACTTGGGGCTCCTGGTGGAGAGGGAGCGTGATCCAGCGGTGTGCCCTCACAGTGAAATGGCCAAGAGCCTTCTGGCCTCCATCAGGCACAGCATCAGCAGCATGGAGGTGATCCTTCCTCTTTAATCTGCCTTGGTGAAGGCCCAGTGCTAGAGAGACAGGGCCTTGCTGGAATGCAGCAAGTGAAAGATTATGAAGGTGATTAAGAAAGAGGAACATCTTGCATAGTGAAGGCTAAAAGAGCTGTGGTTGTTCAGCCTGAAGAAGAAAAGGCTCAGGAGGATCTGATCAATGCATCCATATGCCTAAGAGGAGCAGCTAAACAAGGAAAAGCCAGGCGTAGGACAAGAGGCAATAGGCACAAACTGAAACAGGAAATGGAGTGATCATGCAAAGATTCCCTCTGAACACTGATCTTGAAACTACAGCCTATCAGTTGGGCTCAAAAACAAGAATTAGCAATTTTTAATGGCCTGTCTTAACCCCATTCTTCATATTCAGATACACATTATTTTGTTTGATTTGCCACCTTTCATGGTTTTATTTTATTATGACTTTGTTATTATATACAGGCTTCACTTTCATAAAACTTCAGTCTCTGCCTCTCTTTCAGCTCTACTCACAGGTAAATGTCTTTTGTCAAACTGTAAATACCAGGCATTGCTTATTCCAGCTAAAGAAGACTGGTAGATATTTCTGTGCAAAGCCAGAGATGTAAATAAGGTGCATTTTGTGACAAAACAAAGAAAAAGACATTTATTTGTAAATTAGCGTTGTGTTTGGTGTGAACCCAGTGAAAAGGTCTTATTGAAGAATCGGAGAGGTCTGTGAATACTTTTTCAGGTACTCACATACTTGTAATATCTAGAATGTGTATCACAGAACTTGATCTATAAGCTGTGATTTTTTTCTGATTAACACATGTAAATCTGTAAGACCAACCTCTGTGCCCTACAGCAAATACTGAGGATGTAGTCACAGACAAATTTAAACTGCTACTTTGAGTTTTAAAATACAAGGTAAAAACTATTCTGATAAATCACTAAAATGTACACAGTTTTACTCCAAGCTTTTTGATGCCATTACAAATAAGTGATAGTTTCACAGAAAGTATTTAACACCATGTGTAATCACAAGAGGAAAAGCAAGGCAACAAAATTATGCTAAATTAGGATGTTTAACAATTAGCCAGGAAGAAAATAATCTGAGTCAGCTAAGGATAGAGACTCTTCCCATCATCAGTGGAGCAAGTGGCAGATTTTCAAGATGAGTGCACGTGTTAAAAAAAAGTTTATTTGCTATAATAACAAAAGCCTTCCCATCACCTGCTTTCTTTTTAAAAAAGTAAAATGACCTTGCCTTAAAAATTAGGTATCTTTCCCACCCCCTCATCCCAGTACTGATGCCTTTGTTTCCCATTGTTAGCTCAGATCTAACCTGTAGCTTCCTGCTGGGAAAGAGCTTCTGCCCTTGGGAGAGAAGGGCGAAGCATCTGGTGTGACAGCATGGACCAGAGAAAGGAGTCACAAGTTTGATGGACTGCCATTGGAACTGGAAAGGGTCTCTGTCTGCTCTTCCACGTTTTGAGTTATGTTACTTTTTTTGTTTGGAGCCTTCTGCTGCCATTGTGGCCCAGGGTAGGTCAGGACAGCAGGAATCCCCTGGACATCAGGGCCTCAGGGCTCTTGAGGAGATGTGTGTTGTTTTACATTCTGCCATCACAAAACATCTTGGGGGACTGGATATTTACTTCTGCATTTCTTGTACTTTCTGGCTGTTTTTATCCATTTATGGAAGCACTACCAGTAATAGAAAATAATTTGCCTTAAAATAAATAAAGTTTC
The DNA here is from genome assembly GCF_028769735.1 of Zonotrichia leucophrys gambelii. Classification (NCBI taxonomy): domain Eukaryota; kingdom Metazoa; phylum Chordata; class Aves; order Passeriformes; family Passerellidae; genus Zonotrichia; species Zonotrichia leucophrys. The sequence goes on along the minus strand of NC_088172.1, from coordinate 2,308,957 downwards.
TGGTGGACTCGGTGATGACACAATGATATTTATGCACCTGATTTCAATTTTTCTCCCTTGAAATACAAGTCTTTCTCTCTTCTTTGTTCTCTGTATCACTCCTGCATCACTCCTCTACATTAGTAATACTTAGTACTGATTTTCAGCCTCCAAGATATCTAGAATTGTGCACTGTGGTGAAGTATATAACCTAAATTAGCTCTCTAAAATCTGTCTAGGCTGTAGTTCATAGAGATTTGTGCATCTCCTAAGAGATTTTTATTCTTTATTTTTATATTCTTTCACTAATATGTTCCTACTGTTGCTTATACTCAAACATTTGAGATTGTACACGGGAATGAGTGCTTGGCTAAGTGTCACAAATAACATTTATTTCATGAGTAATGACAGCAAGAAGCTGTTCTTGTTCTTTTCAGAATTTTGGTGATCTTTCTATGTCTTATTTAGGCTTGTTGCTGGAGGTCAGTAGTTCACAGACATTTTCTGAACAAATGAGAAACTGAGAAAAGTTGAGAGCTTGAAATAATGCGTCAGAGACGATAGGCATAATTTATTTCTTCATAGTAGAAAGATAGAAATTAATAATTTCTCAACACTGAAAAAGTTCAGTTTGCAGTTTTCAATAAGAGATCTTTTTCTTGCCACTTGCTTCATGCTGGACTACCAGTTCTAATAAGGAACTTTCAGTATTTGCATCTTTGTGATTCTTTCCGAAACACTAGCTCATTTGTTCTTAATAACATTACTGAAAAATACCAGTAATTATATAATGGCTGTAGAAATCACATTTTAAATAAATGAAGAGAGAAATGATTTTTTTTATTATAACTCTCCAATTTATATGTAATTACCAGCTATAAAAGAACCTTCCTGGTATGCATAATGACCACCTTTTGTCCTTGCATGAAAAGTCGAGGTGATTTCATTCAAGGTTTTGTTCTCTTCAGCTTATTCCTGGCTGGTTGGGGAGACAGAGGCAGCTGTTTTTATGACAAGTCACACAGCCCTTCCCCAGACTATTGAAAGTGTTGGTTTGAAAACCAGCTGGGTGTATTCTCAGTCTGTCAAGCCCAGGCCATAGAAACAAGAATCCTGGGCAAACTAGTTGAAATGTGCCATTGTTAAAAGGGAGCTGTTCTTGATGTTGTTTTTTAATGTTAATAGAAACTAGAAATTACTAATTACCTGTAACTGCTATGATTTAAGAGTAATACAATAGGAAACACACAGACAACATAAAGCGACACACGTTGTTTTTCCAGTTACTTTGGGCTCCACTAGAGATTTGATTCTCTGCCATCTTTTGTATAAGTACATATAAAATTCTGCAAGAAAAAGATGCAGGGCTAGTCTTGCTGTATCAGTTGTTATGTATTATCTGCAAGATGCAGTAGAATCCATAATCAGAATGAAAAATACCTTTGTTTTTTTGAACAGAAGGAGAAAGGTTAGTGTTTGTGTAGCACCACAGGGACCTTTATGACAGAAATTTGCCAGATAACTGACAGGGGATGATGATACTTTTGGCCTTCATCTTATTTGGACTGGAGGGTGTTGCTCAAGATGGAAAATGTAGAAAAAGATGGGGTCTGCAGATGATACAGTCATGGACTGCAGAAAATTGTAGTCACTGGGACAAAAGGAAAATGCTGGACATTATTCTTGTGGAGACATGAGACCTGGTGCTGACAGCAGCCTGGATACATAATCTCAAGGTGAAAGTGCCTCAGGTGACTGAACTTGAAGGTGGGAGGGCTCCTGTGCAGCGGTCTCTGTAGCCTACAGCAGTTTTTATACTTGACCCACATGTGAAAGTGCTCAGAAACAGCAGTCCCTTTGTCACCCCTTTTGTGATGGCATGATATTACAGGTACAGCCAATGATGGGCACACAAAGGACACCTGCATCTGTCAGCTTGTCATGAACTTAACAGCGACTGAGATGAGTGCCTGCTGAATTTAGTATACATATTTGTGGAACAAAATTTGCTACCAACAATGCCCCATATTCTCCTTTAAAAAATAGGGAAATGGCCAGATGTTTTTCCTGCTTCAGTGTCTATCACAGGTTTTATTCCATTCTGGCAGAAATATTCCCAAGAAGGTGGACAAGAAGAAAAAAGTGGCTTGCTGCAGTGCTATTTTTTCCATATTTTAATAGTTCTTGGTTTTAATTTGGAATATGGGTTAGTGAAGCATACTGAAGCTTCACTTGGTTCTTCTGGTGTTTTCATCAAAATTTCCCCAGGCTTGGGATCTGAAAATTGCTCTTTAAATCACATAAACTTTGTTTTGTACAGTGTGCTTTTTGAACAGTAAGCAATTTGGTCAATGATAGGTCTGCTTTGTCAGGGTAGACTTATGTTGTGGCTGCCAGACAAGTGATATGAGTGGGTACAGAAAGTGAAATTTCAGTTGAACAAGTAGCAATAAAATCTAAATGTAGCAACATCCAATATCTAACTTTTGGTCCTTAACTGTCTTTCTACAGGTATGTGTCTTATAGATTTTGAAATTTTGTTTCAAGGCTTTTTCTTAAAAGACTAAATCTAGTCCCAGATCTGAAACACAGAAAGGTGGAATAAAATGTTTAGCTTTCCGTGGATTTGGATGCTTTTCTATTCTTTAATCATCCCCATACTCTCTATTTCTCTGCAATAATTTTACTTTCACTTTTATTTTCTACACTTCTTTATGGTGCCTTCTACATGTCACCCATAGCCCATTCCACCTCTTACACTGTAGCTTTTCTTTCAGCAGAGGCAAGCTGCCCACACAGAGGTGTCTGTCCCAAGGGAGCTGAGCTGCATTCTGCTCCTCCTGAGTGTCTTCCCTAAATCTCGGCTGAGAGAGCCAGGGCTGAGTGCTGAGGCATCATAAGTGCTAAGCTTAGAGCTGATTCTTTCCAGCAGCTGAAATGAGCTGATGTTAGAGGGGAAGTTAAACCTGACTGGGAATGGAATGGTGCTTTCCCATAACTATAGGTCTAAATTGCCAGGTTGGATGAGGCTCTGAGCAGCCTGGTCTAATGGAAGGTGTCCCTGACTATAATCTTAAAGGTTTCATCCAACCCAAACCATTGTAATGGTTCTGTGATTTGCATTTTGCTGCAAAAGCAACTCTTGCTTCAGTCAGCTCCTTTTAGCTCTGAAGGAAACACAAATCAGTCAGGAAACATAAATTACTGCAGGGGTCTGACATTTACTTGGCAAAGGCATTTTATGTGGAGTCAAATTTGAAAGGTATGGAAGTACATCAGCTGATGGTTGCTGATTCTGCTGCTAATGAAATTGCTATTGTTGAGGTTAGAACTAAAAACCCATTCACTAAAATATATGTGCAAATGGATTTGTCATAGATGTTATAATAAAATCACTAAAAATTTAACAGTCCTACTTAATGTTGAATTAAAAATCTCTTGTTTTCACCAATTCATTTGTTTTATTCAGTTATTGGTTAACCAAGTGGACTATGTAATGACTGGGGGATTTACAATATGTAATTGGCTCCTGGTGATAATGTATGTCTATCTAGCAAGTAGCTGAATTTTCTCCATCCAAATGCATGACATTTATTATCTTGATGGATGTGTAAAGATAATTATTCGAGGCAACAATGCAGTGCAAAAATTCCGCTCAGCTTACATTGGAAAAAAAAAAAAAGTCTTCACATTTCCATATGTTTGGTTCCAAATTTCAGTGTAAACCCATTTTGTCTCTATCCATTAGGAAGATTTTATAACTTGAAAATGTGCAATGGTGAGTCTGGGAGGTGATGACTGAGTGGATCACAGCCTTGAGGAGTCCAGAACAAGTGTGGTAGTATGTTCTTCACACTATGATTTTGGGTGGTCCAGACAGGACAGGCTCTCCATAGTACTTCTCTGTCAGCTGCATCTTGATATATATTTATATTTCCTTCTTCTCAATTACTTGCAAAGTATTGAGAAGTTGTGGGATAACAGACATAGTTGAAGTGATAAGATGTAAATGTATGTGTTGTCTGCCTACTGCCACAGGCTGTTGTCGCATCATCTCCCTCAAAGGCTTCCTAGCAATGATGCTGCTTTTGAGAGCCCTGTCCTGAAGGAATCTGCAGGAATCTGCAACCACAGCTTGTAATGACCTTCTGTGCTGGAACAGAGTGGGGAACATGACAGCTTCTTTATCCCACCTTCAAATCTCTGAACACGGGACAGAAATAATCGCTTATCACCAAACAGCAAAAGCACAGGAACACAACCCATCTAAATAGTCCTAAAGCAGTACTTTCTTTTTCATGCCACAGAGAAACTTGTCATCTTGACCATCAACAGCAAGTGAATGGTAAATTTAATACACAGTAGTGCATGCTAAAGCCTGCAGGTAAATTACTGTCATATTTGTAATAATTTACTTTCTATTTAACATACTGGAGTTGTTCCAAGGACATCTTTTCATAGAAGAAGCAGATGTTGATGAAGTTTTGCAAAATTTAGGCTGTATTTTTTTTTCCTGAAACATTTAATTAGCAGGCATTAACACAGCCAGACACTTGAAATGGCACTAAAACAATTGTTAGATATTAAACAGCACACACATTCAACTTGTGAATGGAGTAATACTGAAAAGCTTGAAAATATAAATAAATTGCAGTGTGTTTAAAAAAGAAGTTTTAATTTTCTTCCAAGGTTTCTTCCTGTAGAATTTGAAAGGTGGGAGAAAAAAGTTCCGATGAACACCAAAAACTAAAAGAAAATGAAAGAAAGAGAAGATTGTTTCTCTGAATGCCAAGAGCTTATTAATGTGTCTTTCACAGATCAGAAAAAGAATTGTGACCTATGTTCTATAAGATGTATTGAACTGCTGTTATTGTTATTGGAAGGAGAGTGGGACTCTGAATCATCTTGTTAAAAATTTGAATGTGAAAAAAGAACCTAAATAGTATTTAAAGAAGTTGGTAACAAGGACAAAAAACTCAGCTGTACAGTAATTTTTGCAAGTTGTTGAGTGTTTAGGGCAGTTCCAACAGGTGATTGCAAAAACTTGCTTTTCTGAACTTTTCTCTCTACACTGAGAGCACCTGAATGACTGAGACAGGAGCATGTCCCAAAGGGTCTTGATGCTTTGGGATACAGCTCAACGTGTCCCTTGAAAATGCTTGTTAGTAGCAGCCTCAGGTGTAGCATTCTGGATGGATCATGCATAACTCAGAAGGAAACCTAGATTGCATCACCTAAAAACATTGACTTCACAGTTTTCTACCATCAGTTAGTCATCATTTCATTAGTCTTTGTCTGGAATACTCCTATATTTACATACCCTTTATAGACATCATTACTTATCAAAAAAATGAGAACATACAGATACAGAAAAGATATCATAAACCTACTTCCACAGAATCAAAGGTTTTCCAAAACATGCTGAAAAGTTTTTTATTTGTGCTACCTCTGGATGAATAAGTTTGATTTATAACTGCTTACAAGACAAAAAGCAACCTTCCCCTAAGTGATATATTCCTGGTAATCATAGACAGTAATCATAATAATCATAGTATCTTGCCCTATTTAATCATAGTACCATCATAGACAGGATTTCTATAGAAAGTCTTTTATACAGTTACAGGTCTCTACTATGAGAAGACTAAATCCTGAAATATATTTCCCCAACACGTCCTCTGTCATTTTTGCTTCATCTCCTAACTTGACCTAACTTGCAATCAAGAACAAACTTCTTGGAAACAAATCAACAAATACTGAATGAATCTGTCCAAGGCAGAACCCCATCATCCAAAACAAGAAGGACATGTGCACAGATTTCAATAACTACCATGGTAAATGCATTTCACAAGGAAATCACAAGAATCCAGGAGTGTTTTGCTCATACAATGCTCCCACACAATAAGCCAAATACTTTAACAGAATTCAATCCCAACAAACTAGGATTAATTAATAAAGAGAGCTGAGAAACAACAAGTTACCAAGCAAACACTTTGATGAAACAGCCAGTGCATCTTTTACATTTTAGTCCTGATTTACAAGAAGGATGTATGTAATTCTTTCAAAACACTTTTCTGGGAAAAAAGTGTATATTTTGATGGATTCTGGACATAGTAGATATTATAAAAACAAGAATTACAGGCTAAGTTAGTATTGCAATTTATTCAGTTGGAAAGAATGAAAAAGCTGGAATGACAGTTGTTGATGTGCATGTAATTCTAGAAACACAGCAAGCAGTCTGCTAGAGAACAATTTGTTTGGGGTTACCATAATTCTTTCAATCAGTTAGGCAAGTAGACAGGTAGTGGGAGTTGTTACCCCTGGATAAGGATGGGGATGTTATCAAGAGGGCAGGAAATGGATGGTCTCTCTATGACAGGCTCATGAGGAGTAAATAGTTATTTGCCACTTGTAAAAGATTAGCCCTGAATCACCGTATGGAGAAGAGCACAGCAGAGCCTGTGTGAAACCACACAGCGTGGGATTTTCAAAACAAAGCACTCATGTGGCAAAATAAGAGAATAGTTCATGCACATATTATTGTGAGAAATTAGCATATGTAGTACCATTTTCACACTCAGCCCATGGGGTTTAGAAAGAATCAATTACTGCCAGCACCTGCTTTGGATAGCAGTTTTTTTCAGCTGGCCAAAAGATCATGCAAATGAGTCGGGAAACTTATGATTCCCTTTATGAGCGTGGTGAGATGGTGGTTGCCTGCTGGCTAAGGTGAGTTTTGGAAAGGTCACTGGGGATCCTTGGGCATGCATTTTGTAGGGGAAGGAGAAGTGTACATTTGATGTGCTGAGCTTGAGGAGACAGCTCTGGCCACAGTCAGGGTCCTATGTTCACTTGCAGGGGGAAAGAGCAATGCCCCACTCAGTTGTCAGATGAGGATTCTTCTTCTGTACCTCTTATTATTATTAATCAGATTCTTATTCTGCACCTCTTCTTCTGTACCTCTTCTTCTGTACCTATTATTTCTAATTTGGAATAGAGCTGTACCAGGGAGTTACACAGCTTATTGCTGGACACTGTCAGAGCACTGCTACATCAGCCTGACCTTTGCTTTTACCTGCCTTGATGCCATTTCAGTTGCTTGGCACTCAAGTAGTTAATTTCTTACTGCACAGTAGGTTGGTACTGTGCAGTAGCTGTCCCTTATATAGCACCTCCTGATGAATTCACCAGGAGTGGGGCTGTTTATGAAGTGACCTACTCTCGTGGCCTTATTTTCACTTCAGCAGTGTCTGAACTCTGAATAAATCTCAGTCATATTTGCTTCAAGTAAGAACATTTCAGCACAGAAAATTCAGCTAGTGTCACTCAACATATGTCTTTTGCTCTCAGTCATGATTTTCCCGTTGCAGGATTTGAGATTTGCAAATGTTTCCAGCAGCAAAGAAACCCAGGTAATTGGCTTAGACCTTCTGCCCCTCCAGAGAAAGACTGCAAATGGGCAACGAGGGAATAACAACATCCTGAGTGCTGGAGAAATGTCTTTTGAAATGATAAAGTGGAAAAGATTGGCCGTGTCTGCACCAGTAAACCAAACAGGACCAGGGTACACGGCCAGCTGCTCTGTTGCAGCCATCTGCACTGTATTTTCAGTGTGGCCTGTGGCAGGGCTACTCCTGCTCCAGACACCCGGGGAGGGGCACAGAAGTGTCACACTGAGAGGCGGCTGTGACTCGCCCAGGCAGCCTCGGCTGCTCTGAGCACATCCCAACAGCTGCTGCCACACCAGGCTGCTCTGGAGACCCAGGAGGACTGGGAACCATCAAACACAGCAAAGTTCTTCAATCTGTAAAAGAGAAGCAGGCAATACACACAAGGTGGTGCCTGAAGGCTGGCATGCCCATATGAAGTCACAACATACATTTTGATAGTTTTCAAATACACACCAGACCACTAGTTACCTTGAATATTTTCTGTACATTGTAGGCAAGTTTTGAACAGGTGCTGCCATTTTAAAGTTGCCATGCTGGTTAGTCCCCTTTTCTACCTTTTTTGCTCGGTTTTACCTGAGGTAAATAACTCCATATTGCATAGGAAAAGATTTGTCAAATAACTTAATCACCTCTTCATATAATGACAAAACAAAATTGGCAAAGGAAGCTTGTTATCAATCTGGGGTACTGGTAAGCAGTTATTATGTATAATGAGGCTTTTGTCTTGCAGCATTCTGAAGATCATCTTGAACCCTTCCTTGTGCTTCAGCAAAGGGACCGTCATGTCAAATTTTCCTTTAACGTTTTTTCTGCACTCCCTGAAAAGAAATTATAGGTTGTTATATGGAAGCTCATTTGAAGCCTCAATTTTCCTGAGTGTCCCGCTCTTGTGGGGAGTACCAGGTGTGCTCACAGACTGTGGCCTTCAGGTTCAAACTCAACTGGCATTCTACAAGTCTTTGATTTTTTTTCCCCTTCTGCTGAAGAGGCAGTGGTTGTCTTGACAGCAAGAACAAAGCTTCAGCCTTGTACTTTGATGTGTAGCAAGGTTAAAATAAATCCAAAACAGATTTCAAGAAACTGAGTATTTTTTTTTAAGACAAAGGTTGTAGTAAAGGTTTACATTAAAATATATTAAAAATTGTTGATTTTATTCAAGGTATTTTATTACACTCCTCACTGTAGCACATAAAGATGCCACCCATAATAATGTATGCTCTGCAAGGTGATTTTTGAGGTGTAACACATTCTGGACTCAAAATGATGTTATGCTCTCAGAATCATATCCCAAAGGAAGATAGAAGAGCACTCAAAAATTAGGTTTGCTTAAGAGGTACAAATATTGGAAAATAACATGATTATACTAAAACTAACAAGAGGAATCCTGGAGTGCTGGAAAGACAAAACAAGCTATTGAAAGAGAAAAGAAGCATTTTGCCTTTCACCATTTCATAGAAATTCCTTCATTGGAAGGCCTGGTTTGCAGAGACTCATGTTCAGCTATTCTGTATGGGTAAGAAGGTCAACATAACATTGTAGGAAGTATTAAAAAACCTGTTTATGACACTGGAATTTTAGGTTTAAAAAACCCCCAAACAATTGTTGAATGACCCACTGTTTGCTCAATTTGAAACATATTGGACTCTACAATGAAGCTGTATTTGTAGATAAAAACTTTTGGTGAAGGAAGAAGTTACATATTAATCAAGTTCATTTGGTACTATGAATTTACACATATCTGAGTAATTATTTTTGCAAATACATCTTTTTTGTTCTTTCTCTGCTGTGGCCCCCCTTCCTCCCCCCAGCTATTGTAGGTAGTTCAAGAAAATAAAAATAAAATAAATGAACTAATAGTGAAAAGAACTAACCAAAATTTCTTCCACCTCTCAGGTGAACTGCTGTGAGAATAAAATAATCATATGTCTTGTTAAACTAATTTCTCTATCATGTAACTGAAAAGGAAATCCAAGAGGTAGAAGTCCATATTGACATTCAGATCTGCATCTGTTAGAACTCAATGAGTAGTTTCTTTACTATTTATTTATTGCTATGATATGTCGAGGGACTGTACCACATAATATCTTAGAATAGGCACCTGATCATCTTTATGTCACACCAGTTTCAATTGTTATGATGTGTATGGGATCTGCATTGGTGCAGCCCTACCTTGAATATTGTGTGCAGCTTTGGCCTTTGCAATATAAGAAAGATATAAAAATACCAGAGAGCCTCCAAGGTGGGGCTGTGAGGATGGGAAGGGAAGCCTTGGGGGAAAGCCCTGTGAGGAGCAGCCAAGCTCACCTGGTCTGTTCAGCCTGGGGAAGAGAAGACTGAGGGGAGACATTGCAGTTACAACTTCCTTGTGAGAGGAAGAGGAGGGGCAGGCACTGATCTCTGTGGGACAGGAGCCCAGGGAATGGCCTGAAGCTGTGTCAGGGGAGGTTTAGGTTGGACATCAGGAAAGGTTTCCTTCCCCAGAGGGTGGTTGGGCACTGGAACAGGCTCCCCAGGAAACAGTCACAGCACCACACCTGACAGAGTTCAAGAAGTGTTTGGAAAATGCTCTCAGGCACATGGTGAGACTTTTGGGGATGGTGCTGTGCAGGGCTGTGTTGGACTCAGTGATACTTGAGAGTCCCTTCCAACTCAGCTTATTCTATGATTCTATGATTCCACAAAATGTTGGTTGCTTTACAAGAAAGAACATTAATTTCTAGTGCAACAGACTTATGTTTAAAATTAGTTCCTCTAAAAGTAGCAAAAATTATGTAATAAACTCACAAACACTGACTATTGTTGGAATATTGGCCGAAGTTAGGGACTACTTAGAGAAAACTGGAGTACTGACTAAAGTTACCCTGAATGCTGTGCAGATGCATAAGTCAAAATATATCTTTGGATTGCTCTTCTTGCAGTGAGGAGAACTGCTATTGATAAGCAGAGATGAATGTGTTTCATGGCTGTGCCAGGGACCTGCAAGTTTAAGACCATGATTCCAAACAAATTGTCTTCTTCATAGGATCAGTTATCAAGATGTAGGTCCAGGATGGTACATCTAAATGTGACAACACCAAAAACCAAAGTAAAAGATTGTATTTTACCTCCCTGCTGGAATATTATGCTAGCAGAATAATTGTGACAAAATGTGAGAAAATGTTTCCTCAAAATGTAGGTTTATTAACCTAAGAGGGACTGAAAATCACAATGAAACCAAGAAGAAGAATGATTTTTAATGACTATTGTAGAATTGTAGACTGTTGTTAGAAAGTGGTTATGAATGATGACGTCTTTAAGTTATAACCTCTATAAAAGGCTTCATATGCAAAGGACCTTACAGAGTAGGTAACATTTTATAACAAAGCAAAATGAAATAAGATGAAATGTCAGATGCTTGGATAAGAACCCAAATTCTTTAAGTTCACAGATGTTATTTCTGGTTCACTTGTTTCATAAAGAGATTTAACTAATTCCTAGTGTGGTTTCAGTGGTCACAGTATATTACCAAAAGCAGAAGGGTCTGATCCTCATATTAAACATTACCCTCTTTCCAGTCATACAAATAAAACTTGTGAGTGGTGTTGCTTATAGCACAGAGCTCTCTCTTGGTGCTTGGAAATTCAGTGACTGGATACTGCAAATTTACGTTCTTGCTGTGTAAGAAGAGATTTGGAACATCTTTTACTGTGAAATTTAGCTATACACAGGCCTGTGTGCAGCTGTGTTTGTATAGTTTGCTGTCACTGGTGGTTTTCTGCTAATTTGTGAATTGCTGAAAGAAGCTGATGCTTGTCTTTATGGGAAGGATGATGATTTGAACATTATTCATTGTTTCAGTTGCACTTTCTATACATACTGAAAAGCATGTCTTGTGCTTACAAATGAATTTCAATAGCACGTTTAGAAGAAAAATGAAAATGAAAATCCAATAAGAGTATCTTGAGCCTCTATAAAGCAGAATTTTCCCATGCATACCTCTGTACCAATGTGTCTCTGTTCCACCTTGCATGTTAGAAAACTTGCCAGTCAAGTTCAGGGTCTTTCTTCATTTATTTGCCACACAGGCAGAAGTAAAAGGACAAATAGGAAGGGTGATTCTTTAGATCCCTTGGTGACCTTTTATTAAGTCAAAAAGAGCATGCAGGCAAATACAAACATTAATCTGTATTTAGAAATTAGCATACTGGATGTGGAATATCTTAGAAAGAAGATTATATCTTAGAATCAATTTCATTTATCACCTGCTGAAACAAGTATAGTTGCTCGGTAGAAGCTAGATTATTTTCTAATAAATGATACTTCAGTTAATAACTGCAGCTTAATCAGATCAACATATAATTTATTTTCATTAGGTTCTATCAGTCTCTTGGGAGACAAAGGTTTAAGGAAAACCAGCAGTTGTAGGATCAGCTGGCAATTTTTTTCCTTGATCTGAATTTTTAGAGTTTTCATTTGTATTACTTCAAGCAGTTTTTCTTGATGTCCACTCTCTGTAACTGCATGCAATTATATTGAAGAATATTAAGAGGAAATATCAAAAATCAGAACATACCATGAGTCTCTTGCATGACCATAAAGAACTGGGTCACAAGACTAAAGCTTTTTCTTGTAGATGGTCTTGCAATTTTTCTTTCAATTCTTTGAAAGCCCACAGCAATAATTTGAAGTATTGATAACTAAAAGCCAGTTTGTTTTACACTAATATAGAATTAATATCCAAAGATCAAGACCAGATAAACTGTGTAGATGTGTAAGTTACAAGAAAAAAATTAATAAACATAAGATTATGACTGTGGATATTCTTCAAGCAGTAATGAAATGAGCTAATGTTGTACATTTTGATGTAATGCCAATAGCAGCCAGAATCTGGAATTATTGCCATATAACAAAGTAATAAAATGGTGCTGGTATTTGTAAGAAATTAATGACTTAGATTTTTGTTTCCTCTGAAGAATTCATAATGGCAAAAAAAAGCCTACCACCTACTTTCACAAAAGATGTTATTCTCTTTCTTGGTAGATGCCAACCATGGGACACTGCTCTGTGGGAGACTTGCCAGCTTTGATGCTCACACAAATGGTTATCTTGGTGGGAGGACAATGGGTGGAGCTCAGGGAGTGCAGAGTGTGAGACTCTCATTTGGCAGGGTGGCATTATTGCCAGCCAGCTGTGCTGTGAGTGCCTGGGCTGGAAGGCCAGCTGTGCCCGTGCTGCCAGCTGTGCCTGTGCTCCAGGGCAAGGGATGGCTGAAAGCACAACTGTCCTTCTGTTAGCCTCATGGATGGCCTTGGATGTTGGGATGAAGGCCGTTTTCAATCAAATTTTTTTTGAGTTTTTCTCATTTGCCTGTAGAGTCAGACTCTTGAAGTTGTTATTTTCACTTCTTTCACCTGCATTTTTTTGGGGGGGTGTTGCAGACATCTTTTCATTAAAATCCTTTCTTAGGATTTTTCCTGCTGAAAAGCTGAGAAGCTTCAGCAACAAAATGTAAACAGTGGTTATCTGCTGCTATGGAATGCAACAGGTGCATCTGTGATTGGCCCATCTTGGATATTTGCAATTAATGGCCAACCACAGACCAGATAGCTTGGACTCTCTGTCTGAGACAAAAACCTTTATTATTCATTCCTTTCTATTCTTAGCTTAGCTAGCCTTCTGAGATGAAACCTTTCCTTCTATTCTTTTTAGTATAGTTTTAATGTAATATATATATCATAAAATAATAAATCAAGCCTTCTGAACATGGAGTCAAATCCTTGTCTCTTCCCTCATCCAAAGACCCCTGTGACCGCTGTCACAGGGGGGGTTTGCCTGCTATTAAATACTCAGTGTTGTCTTACTATCCTCCTTTAACTTGAGGTTAACTCCCGTGGTGGTGAGTTGTTCAGCCTTGGCTGAGTTACAGAGTGACTTTCTGAAGCTCTTGCCAGCAGCTGGACACCCGGCTGAACGAGGCTGCTGCTGCAGTTCTGGCTAACAGTGCCTCAGAGCCTCAGCCCATCTCCCCATCTGCTTGCTGGACCTTTCCCCAGGCAGAAGCGTGCCAAGCACTGCCCTTTCTGTGGCTCAGCAGTAGATGGCTCAGCCAGTGCTGTTACTTCCACCACTTGGCAGGGAGTTACAGCACAACTGCAGCACTCCCATGGCAGGTTTGCTTTAATTGCTTCCAGTGCAGTACAATAAGCATGAAGGGGAATAAGTGAACAGTTGCTGTGTGGCATCAAACTGTAACTTTTGTTTTGTCTGTATTCTTTTGCTAGACACCAGGCAAGGCAGACAAACATCTCTGCTCCTCTCTGACTGCCACTGGAGGCTGGCTAGTCTGTGAATGAGAATTATTTTTACTAAGACTGTGAGAATGGGCCAAATTCTCTTTCCCACTCATATGCAGTGATAGTAACTTCACTGGGAACAAAATAGTTAATCTGGCTGCAGGTGGACACAAGAGGAGGGACACTGAGGCTCTTCATCTGTGTGTGTAAGCACTGATGCATGTTTGATTTCTCCAAAAAAACAAGGAAAGACAAAATGAGGGCAAATCCTTTAACTTGATTGCTGATTTAGATGCATGTTAGGGATACAGAATGCAACACAGGATTTTCTTAGGAGTGAATGCCTTCCATCCACACCTGGGGCCTTGTGGAGCACACCTGGGGGAATCAAGTATGAAGCAGTGTGTAGGATGCTGGCCTGAAAGCAGGGTATGTCTAGGAGAAAGTGAATTAATAGTCTAATTTCCAACATAGTCTAAGTATGTGCTTTCAATATATGTGTGAAGTGTCGTACCAGTCTGAGGAAGTCCACAGGGGCTTGGCATACTCGGTTTTAAACAGCTGAAGAAAAGGTTCCTGTTAGGCAGTGCCATGGAGGAGTCCTGCTTGTCACCAGCAGAGAGATAGGCAATGCCTGGTCCTTCTGCAAGCAAGGAAGGGGGAGATACTTCTGTGCACAACCAACAAGCTGGTTAACATTCACAGGGAATGGGTGAAAACTTTTGCCAGACCTCATCCTGCCTTGTATGTGGAGGTGACTTGCCGGGTGATACAGGTACATTTGTCATATATAGGCACCTATCCCTGATGTAGTTGTAATAGGCTTCCTTTGTAATTGATGGGTGGATTACTCTATTTGGATGATTGATTGGGATGTGGATGTTTCAAGTGTAGATGTTTCAGGTTAGAGGACATAAAACCATGCTAAAGTGTCTAATTGCATTCTGCAGTTTCAAGTCCCTCTATTATTTTAACTAATTTTGAGTATCCCTGTAAATTCTAGCTCTATACTATAGGAGACTTGCCTCTTCTATGTAATCAGTGTTTTTGGGGGACACTGGTTACATTCCAGCTTCTTGGAGCCTATTTCTCAGCTGACACCTCTCAGCCCATTGAAATGCTAGGGTATCACACAGGCAGCAAACCAGCAAACCCATCCACCCTGCCCGACTTACAGTAGGAAAAGTCTGCTCCCTCTCACTCAAACCTCCCCCCCACCAACAAAGGCTGCCAGCATGCAACGCCTTTGGGAGATTTTAACTCCAAGGGTTTCTTATCAAACTCAGCAAATGAAACTGTGCTGAAACTGGCACAAGGGAAAATCCCAGCTGGTATGAATTATATATACAATTATGTACGATCCCCTGTATCTGGAGGGGCTTTACCTGAGCTGCAACTGAGCAGCCACAGGTACAGACAGAGTCTCTTCCTGCTGTTTAGCTCTCTTCCCACCACTCTTTAAGGTCACATGGGGAAAAAAAGGAAGGAGAAGGGGGCTCTTTGCTGCAGAAGGACTTCCCCCTGTTCAGCATATGATGCCTTGGGTTGTGAGTGTGACAAGCCTAATTTTCCTTTGTGCTCTAAAGATCACCCATTGCTCAAAAATTGTGGGCAGTAAAAATGCCCGTGTGTGTTGTGAACTATGCTGGACACATATTCTGTAATTATTCTGTCTCCCATATCTGTGTGAAAACTGCTCACACAAAAAAGGCTCTGCAATTATGTGGCTACTTTCTCTGTGAGTGTTCTTGTGTTCTCGAACAACTTTGCTAATTTCTCAGTGGTATATTCATAAGCAAGATAATAGAACAGAGGACTTTTAACTGGGGTCTATTATGTGTTTTTTCCATCTGTTTGTGATGAACCAGAAAGAGCTACGTGTTAGGTCTTGCCTTATGGCAAGTCCTGATCTGCAGTTGCTGTTTTCCCACACTTCCTTAAGCTTCCCTGCACATCCCCGCGCACTGAGCAGATGCCGGTGCCGCAGCGGCCCGAGAGGCTCCTCCTGCGCGCAAGGGGCCCTCACACAGCCACGTCCTCGGGTCTGGCCTCCAGCAAAGCCAACCAACCAAACAAAAAAAGCTGCTTTCTCTTGACATCAGATGATCTGAAACTGGTTTATCGATTGAAAAGGCAAAAGAAGCACATGAGATCATCAGAGGTCTGCTGCAGGCCTTGCGGTCTCTGCGGCCTCCTCAGCGAAAGGTTTTGGAAAAGAAAAATAACCCCAGAAAGGGCACAATGTTTTTTCTACTTTTCAAGTCCAGCAAAAAAGAGCAGTGCTGAGGAGACCCCACAAGGAACAGATAACATTTTCTCTTTTAAAAAAGGATAAGGGGTAAAACAAGTAGTAAATTCTCTTTCCTTGCATTGATGGTGATTGCTCCCTCTCCCCGGGGTTGAAATCCTGCCATATTAAACTAATTGGGAGTATGCCATTAATGTCAATAAGGCCAGGTTTCTGCACTTTTATTCAGACCTGGACTCTCTTTTTGGCAATTGGCCTCATCTCAAAGTTTCCTCCAGGGAGCCATTCTCTTTGCATTATTTTCCTATCCCCATCCAGTGCTACAAGCTGTCTGTCAGAACTGCAGACTATTGACAAAAAACAATGAAGCTGATAAATGCATTATTAAAAGACCAAAATAATCTTGGACTTTTCTTTCTTTTTTTTTTTTTTTTTTCCCTTATAATATTTCAGGATTTTTTTGTAGCCTTTTGGTGGGTTTTGAGTGTGAGGTAGCTGAAATTACTTTCATATGCAGCATCATGAAAATCAAACTTAGTTCATTTGTGGAGTTACACTTGCCTATAAAAAAATTGCATGACAATTTTTCATAAAAAGTGCCTATTTATAACCATGATATAATCGACCCTATAATTTTAAACACTCTATTGTAACAACAGGTGTGATACGTGTTTTCTTACATCCTGTAATTTTATTTAAATTACAAAACTTTAGATTCATACTGACAGAATATTCAGAAACATGTATTAATTTAAAAATCTGTTCATTTTGCTTCTCATTTTTCCCATACAGGTTTTTTGAGCCAAATTCTGCTTACATTGTCTCAGCAATGAAACTAAAACTAACTTCTGTTTTTGTATCTGTCTTGTGTAAAAAAAAAATCTATATTACAATAAATTTCTTGGCATTTTATATCCCAGGCAACCAAAACAATAATTGTTAATAAGGGTTTTAACAAACCAATATTTTTATCCCTAACTTTTTAAATCTTAACATTTAATCTACATAATGCACTTTTTAAAGACTTAAATCTCACCCCTACGTAATCTGCAGCAAAATCTGTATTTATTTATTTCATGCTGCAGGATCATGCATAGATATTTACATACATCCTGTCTACTGAAGGGGTTTCATGGGTCAGCTTTTCATTTCAAATTGGTCTACCAATATTTGTGAGTGGATATTAATGTAACCTGTCAAGTTCATGTTTTCTTTGCCTTTTTAGAGGCCTAGTCTTGGGGTTTGAAATTCACTAAATAAAAATACATGGCCCAAATAATAATTTTTTTTATATCTATAGATTCTTGGATATTTGTTTTTCAAATTTATCCATTGCTTGGCACTTGTTGTTAAAGACAGTATAAAATCTTTCCAGTCTCTGCTTTAAAAAGTAGCTCTAAGGAGGAAAACATGACAAACATCTTGCTTTTGTGACAACATTATTACAAGTCTAGCAGGGGTCTGGTTCTACAGTCCTGAGAATTTATTTTGTACCAAAGCTCTTTGAATACATAATGAATGCTCACAAATGAGAACCTATTCAGACGGTGTGCTATTGAGTCAAGTTCATCAAAGTTAAAGCAGCATGTATTTTCTGAAAGCTGTAGATGATTACACACTGGTCTAACTTCAATGAGTTCTGATAATCATAATTTCCTGCAATAGAGTTAATTAAATTATCTTCTGCCTTGGGGTTCCTTTTCTTACACCAGTATGATTATAAAATACTCTATTATGTTGCATTTCTGCCCAGCAGATTCTACTTAACAGAAACCAACCCAACAGCCACGTTTGTTGCATAGATGTAAAATATTTCTCTTTGGTGTACACTTACTCCTTTACTGTGTTCATCTTAAATAATACCTGCCAAACCAGTGGAGAGCAGGCACTCCCTGAGTGAGAAGGGACAGGACAGAGAGCTGCCTGCCTTATCTCTAGGGGAGGTTCTGGGGATGCCCTCCTGGCCCCTGAGCCTGCTGCCAGCCAAGGGCACGGGGCAACTCAGCAATGCTGGTGAGGGCAGAGAGGCTCTGCTGCTGCTGCGCTGCTGCCACCCCCAGTGACCCTGCAGCGCCCAGGGCTGAAACTGCCCGCTCAGGATGAGTGCAGGGACCGAGGTTATTCACTGCTTTGGGTGGCAGCTTCTAAACTTGGCAGCTTCTAAACTGTCCTCCTATTGCCTTCTGATACAAGGCAGGCGGCCTGGTTTCAGGAAGCAGCACGGCGACCCATTTCCCCCAGGGTCGCTCGGGCCTAAGAAACACGCGGACACCAATATGGTGGAGGATCAAAGGCCTTTATTCTCTCTTCCCGTGGGGTTTTATAGTCTAGGGGGCTTCTACATCAGGTGGGGGTCTGTCTTTACCATCTATGGTTAGTAGGGGATGGAAAGTTACCTGGGCAAGTGGAAAGTTACTGGAATCCGGTTTAGGGGGCTACATTCCTATGTTAATTTTCTTATCTAAGGGGACAGGGGCCCTGTCTTCCCGTAACATCACGAGATCTTCCGAACGCCAGGCCCTATCTGCTACATCTCCTATCTGCGGCAGGGCTCGGGGACCCCTACTTTTGAGAATTCAATACCTCGTTTATGAATAGTGCTGCACTCTGCAGCTTCATCATTTGAGGGAAGAAGAATGTTAGAAAAATATTCTATTTACCATTATCCCCAGGTAAATAAAAACAATGGTTAATGCAACTCACGTGGATGGGAGAAGATGGTATAATAACTATGGAGAATTTAATGAGAAATTGATTTCCTGAGGTTCCTATATTATACTTAACGGATGACTTGCCAGTTGCTGGATTTCCTTCTCCAAACCTGATGAAATATCATGCTTTTCAGCTTTCAATTACAAGGAATAATGCAATAAAATATCTGAGTCCATGTTTGATGATATTTTCAATCTCACAGCCCAAGGAAAAAACTAAATTTTAGGTCAAAACTTGCTGTAGTTTTTTATTGCAGAGTAATGTTATTAATAGTTATTAATTTTAAGAAATATTGAAAACTTGGTTTTGCACCTTTGTGATTCTAACACAAAATCCCAACCAAATTTCCTCGAGTATATTTGTCTGTATTAACTGGAGTTTCATTGAAAATTATTTTAAATTACTTGCCTATAATTGTGTTATTCTTCTATTATAATGATAGGAAACACATACTGTTTTTATTTGCATTAGAATTTGATTCTAGCTCCTGTTTACACAGTTTTAAGAAAATAATAAACAAATTTCTTTAGTATTTGCTGTGATAACAGAAAGTATTAGTAATCTTCTGGTGGGGGCTCAGTTCCATGGGCTTTTGTAGGAGCAATAGCAACTTGTCCCTTGTCAGCCATGTACTACTACTTCCACAAAATTGTCTACCTATGGAATTACACTAATACTATATAGAAAACAATGGGTAAGGCCAGATGCATAAGAAATATGAGTAAATTTCAGCTTCTGACCGTGTTTAAACAGTTGATCGCTGAACTTGTGGTTTATGATATCCTTTGTCAAAATTCTGTAATTGATAAATAGTTTATCTTTCTCCATCTGTTACTCTTCAAGAATTCTCAGACTTAAGTGGCAGTGAAATATACACAGTAAAATAGTGTTTGCAGTAAAATATTTTTTGTTTTATTAACTCTATTCCTAGCTCACCTGAGATTATTTTAAGCTGAAAATGCAAACACAGAGATGTATATATATAGTCCAGTTGCTGCAATAGAGAGAGCAAAGCTGGTTTAATTTCTGGGGGGTCTCAATTTAGCAAGAATGTATGACTTATTTCTGAAATGCCTGGCTCTCAGAAACTCCACCATGTCCTGCTGCAGTGAAAACCCATATATTGTAATATTTGTTTTGGAAATTTGTATATTGGCTGACCATATGAACATGTTCTCATTGCCTGCTCAGGCCTTTGAGCAATTTGCAGCCTTTTGTTATCAAATAAAGGCTCTCTGAGCCTCCTACTTGAGCACTGAGTTTACCAGCTGCTATCCACTCCTGGAGCTCATTAGGGGCCTGCTGTTCTGCTGAGAACCGCAGCACATGCTCTGCCCCGCGGATTAGCCTGTTGCTGCTCCTTAAATTACCTGCTACAAAAGGTTGCTCTGCTCCTCCATAGAGAACTACCACTCTCATCCTCTTTGAAGAGGCTCTATATCATGATCTCTCTGACTAATTAAGGTCCGCAGACGAGCCACAGGTTGTTATAGACGGTTCGTCCCCATGGTTGATATCAGTCAGATATTTTTGAGTTTTGTTTGTGAAGGATTAAAGGTGCTGTTTTTCAGAATCATGTCCTAGAAAAGCCAACAAAAACCATACGTATTTATGTAACTATTTAAAAAAATGCTTCTTGATATCATAATATCTTAATTCTTCTCATCAAGCAGATTTAAGGCTATGTTACTTCTACTTTCAAACGTTATTTGGGAGAAATCCTATACACATTAAAAGTTATTTTAAATATGAGGAATAAGTTGAATTAGCTTCCGTGCATCTAGAAATAATTCCTTACTAATTACAGCCAGAGATGTTTTCATAGAATTCTGTTTGGAAAGAATAGGGCATTTAAAAACCAAAATGTTGACCAGGATAGGTCAATTGGGAAATACTTTTTTTGTTTATCTGAGCTTCAGTTTTGATGGATTTATGCACACATATTTTTATTTAGAGTGCCATGTTCGAGAAAGTGCAGAGCAGAGCCCCCTGCTCTGTCCTGAGTTCACAGTTCCCAGTGAGTTACTGGTACTCACATACTGGACCAGGTTTAAGGCATTCAGAAGGATTTTTCTTGGTTGCTTTTTGTTGTTGTTGTTTATTATGTGACAGATTATGTCGTGTCTGTTATGTAATGACATTAGATATTCTCTGTTTTCATTCCCAGACGTATGATGCCTATGAATGAACAGGAATTAGTTGCATCTCTAGTAAGGTAGCATGTGTTCCACAGATATCACATATTGATCTGGGACCTTGTCTGGCATCTGAAAGACTCAACACTAAGCTCAGTATTTTGCTCGAGCATCACTGTGTGCTGGTGCTAGAAAGGAGTTACTACTTGTCCATCATAATGGAATTATTTGCATGTAGAAAATATCAATATTTGTAATATGTATTTTTACAGTGCGTTCTTCAGAGAGCCTCAAGTAATGAATAGTGAAAGAAGAAATGAATATATCAGTAAGGATGTAAGTTAAGGACCCTTTTTATAGGAGATGACTGATTATACAGCTTGTTTTCCCTGCTATTCAGTATGCAGATGTGAACCAGTACTGTCTGGACTTGATCTATCTTGGCACATAGTAGAATAGTCTTCTATTAATTTAGAATGGGACAAAAACAGCATTGGAATCTTTTGGGGAAGTTCATTTATATTATCCAGTAGCAGTCAATGGCTCTATTATGTGTTCTGCCATCTGTTCAAAACACAATCAAACCCAGCCATCCTTTCCTCCAGGATCTCACAGCAGTACCATGAGATGTACCAGCAACTCTGTAGTACACATGAGTATAAATGTGTGTTGAACATTAAAATGGTTGAGAAATTCTAACATATAGATGGTTGAGAAATTTCATTTGCAAGGAAATGACTTCATTCTACATGTTTAGTAGTGTACATGGTTAGCATCAGCATTTGGTGACCCCAAATATCTATTAATGATAGTATAGTCTGGCTCCTCATGTACAACATTCAAAGATGCACATACAGTAATCTGTAGTTCAGACTATAGCACTTGCTTGAGCAATGTTGTATTTTTGAGGAAGAAAATCACCCTGAGATCTGCAGGAGGGATGATACAGCAGGACACAATAACACAGCACTTGTGATAACTTGCAGACACTGACGATCAAGGAGCCAGTGAAGGGAGATGCTCTGCTGGACCTCATCTTTTGCAATAATGGAAGCTTGCATGAATGAACAAGGAGCTGCTGAGCTTACAAGCTAAATGTAAGGAATTATTGAAAGGAAGGACAGGTGATTTGGAAGGAATATACAAACATGGTCTGAACATGCAAAGATGAGGTTTGAAAAGCCAAGTCCCTGTGGAGCTGGATCTGGCAAGGGACAGGAGCAAAATGGGCTTCTGCAGGTACACTGCAGTAAAAAGAAGACTGGGGGAAATTTGGGTTCACTGCTGAATAGATCAGAGGACCTGGTGACAAAAAGACAACGAGAAGACTTAAGTCACTCAGTAGCTGCTTTGTTTTGGCCTTTATACTGGTAAGATTAGTCTCGAACTGAGATAATACAGTACTGTGTGGGAAGAGCAAAAAACCATGCACAAATAATTGCTTTATTGAACATTATTCATCTCAAAAGAGTTTTAAAATGCAACAGTCAGTCCCATCAAGGGATGGATGTTCCAGGGAAGTAGGCACAAGTTTTATTTGCAATCACAATTTCCACAATAATATGCACAAAATGGGACATTTTAAGCAGAAATATCTGTAAACAACCATTTGTGCATACATTTGTGATGTTTCCACATGACAGTGTATTCCTGCTTTGTGTAGATGTCATGACTTGGAACCAAGAGTGCTGGTGAAGCAACTTCTTGAATGACAGCTCTATGAAAAATAGCTCCTTGGTATGTGTGCTTAGTTAAAAGTCTCAAGGAAAGAAACAACTGGGCTGTGATTGCTGTAGGCATGGTTGCAGCAGAAATCTGCCAGCCCAAGTCACTCTGTAAATGCAGTTCTGAACCCTAACTTATTGTTACAGGTCCAGCCAACAATCCAGCAATTATATGGTTGCAGCTGGTAAAGCTGACTGGCATTTATTTGACTACAGAACAAAAATGTGTGAAGCTAACTACACAGGCCCATGAGGATGTCTTTAAACAAAATTCACAAGGATAAATAATAAGTTAGACTTCAAGGAATGTATAAAGCCCATCTAAAACACTGTGGCCACTGGGATTTAATGTGATTTTTCCAAATTCTGAATGGGTGAAAATTGCATGCCTCTGCTTTGGAAGTTTTTCTGACTGAAATACATGCTCCAGGCTTTTTTGCATTTCTTGCTCCTAGGTTCTCACTATGAAGATTTTTTTGTTTTGTATAACATTGCTTTCTTATTTGTCACTCATGCAGCTATCTCCTCCAGCTCCTGACTTTATTACTAAAAGAAGTTCTTGAATTAAACCCCAACAAACTGCTCTGCCGTATGTTAGTTAGCATCTTGCCGCTGATGTAGCTCTGCCTGAGCTACATCATCAGATATCCTCAGGAGCAACATTTATTCTGATTTTTTCCAGGTGGCTGTAAGTGGCCATGGCTCAGACCCCAGAGGTGCTAAGGCTCCAGGGTGTGCCTGCTCCAGACTCCACAGCCTGCCCTGCTGCAGGGGCGACAGCCACCAGCTGCTGTGGCCATAGGAAGGTTCAGGGTATCCAGCACAGAGTCATAATGGTGTCTTAATGACAGAGCATTCTTTCTTTATGTGCCCATGTGGGCACTTCTGTTTGCAATAAATACAGCCAGGTTGTTGGTTGTGCATTTACCTGTGGGTAGAGTATAGCATGATCTCTCTTCTAATGGGAACACAGTCTAAAAACATATGTATGAATTGAGATAAGGAAATACATGAAGCTTCAGCTCAGAAATCATCAATGGGTTCATGTGAGATGCCTCCCCTTCCCCACTTCTTGGTTAAGCAGCATTAACTTCTCCACCTCCCCCTCCAGCACTCCTCTTCTTTCAATACTTCTAATATGAACAAATTGAACTGTTGAAAGTGAGTGCCATGAAATAAATCAATTTTGAGCAGGGATTAGAATGGGGCAATATCATTGATCAGGCCATTGTGCCACCAGTGGGCAGAATGAGGCACAGGGTGGGAAACCAACCATTGCCCTCAGACTGTCTTCACTGGCATCATTAAAGAAACAGGAGTGAAGCAGCAAGGCTGAGAGAAGAAAATTATCTTGGTCCCCAAAACCAATGAAAGTCAAAGAATGAAGTCTAAGAAAGAAATTTCACGTGGCAGGAGAAATAGCAGCAGCAAGTTAACACGTGGGAATGACAGTCAAAATGATAATCTCAGGAGTAGAGTAATCTCACTTACAGTTTTCCACAAATTGAACATCTAGTATAGTCAGGAGAAAACTGCAAGGACCAGGCTATGAAATCATTAGAACCTGAATGAGATATAAAACCCAAGTGCCATTTATCTGTGCATTGCCATGCTATGGTCAAGAAATCAAGTCTAAGAATTCAGTTCCAGTTGTGTAACATTTAGGACAAAGATTAAATATTTCAGACAGAATGCCATAATACCTGGCTAGGATATTGTATTGGCTGGAAGAAGACAGATGCAGAGATTGAGGGTGTACTTTCAGTTCAGATTAACTTGAGAAAGGCCATACAAAGTCAGTCCTATCCAGCTATACTGGTTGTAACAATGGCCAAAAGAAGATGCCACTTGGGAAAAAAGAATTGCAACAGAGCAAGCATATGGTGATAATTTCCTGAAGAAAAGTGGAAAACAATGAAGAAAAAAATCAATAAAAGCTGGAGGAGAATCTCATGGATTGAGGGAGGAATAGAGGGATACAGCAGATGAGATGCTCCAATAACTGCTACTCTGTGTAACGTAGTGAAGTAAGAGAAGGTGTGTTTGAAAGTTTGGGGGAAATCCAATGCTGAGGAGGTGAAATTGCTGGTAAGTGCAGGAGGAAGTAGAGGAGTCCACACTAATGGACAGTACATGATAATGGGATTTGCTTTCACAAATAACTATTCACTGACAAATGAAGCCATGGGATGGCTAACATGTTCATGAATTTATAGTCTTTTCAGCAAAAAGAAACTTGGAAAGGTATTTAGAACATGAAAAACTGCTTGGAAATTCCTTGAACACTTTATGTTTGGACATTTGTCAGGAAGGATGTCAGAAGCCAGTCTCAGGAAGATGAAGTAGGAGGCTGATTTGGTTCTTTGTTTTCCTAGTTCAGAAGCCAAAATGATCCATCTAGTTTGAAAACGTGATTGCATGCTAGAGGGAGTTGAGTTTAGGGAAAGAAAGAAAAATAGTGGCCCAATGCATGCAGCTTTGTGTGCAGGGGCTGTTCTGAGGAGGAATACAGGGGAAGCACTGGTGTTGTAAATATATGTGGTTGGCATTTTGGGAAACTGGAGAGTAATTGAGGATCAATACTAAGACAGATGAAGGAAGAAGGGCACAAGAATGCAAATGAGAACTGAATATTGATAGGGCAGCTGGAGGGGTTGGAAGCTGGAAGATCACAGAACCAGGTGCAGAGAGTGTGTTATGAGAGCAGTAAATGTCCTCTCCCACCTCTCACGGTGATGGGGGTTCTTTCTCACATAATGAGATATAAATTGAAGGAGAAGAGATGACCTATTTGTGTACAGCATCATAAAATCCCAGTGTTGAAAGAGTAAGGAGCATTGCAATGGAATCCACAGGTATGCTCTTTTTTGGAAGAGAAACTCAAAACAATACTTTTGCTGTTTGAGTGAACTCTGTGACTTCTATCCATTCCTCCCTTGTTTTTTTTTCTTGGTAATCCACATGGCAAATCCAAGGCTGGATAAGGAGACTACCAGTTATCATCACTGCTCCTGACAAACAGCAGCTTTTCACCCTGTGAGGCAGATGTATGAACACATGACTCCTAAAAGATTCACTCAGAGGTGAATTTGGCCCTTGAGGCCATGCCATACTCTGGTTTAACAGCTCTGGTGTTCTGGGACCAGGCTGGAGTAGGAAGAAAATTTGGTCCTTTTCAGTTTGTAACATGTATTTTGAGACTTCATCCAGCACAGCTGCAAAATTAGTGTTCAACAAAGCAGTGCTAATTATTTACAGATGCATCCATCACAAAAGCTCCTGACATTCAAATTCAGAGTTTCTGGAGCAAGTGAAGGTGGTAGTGACACCAGTTAACCCCACACAACAGCATTCAAACAAGTAACTTCAATTTTATGTTAATGCCTGCAGAGTTGCCTCCTTAGGCACTGAATCTCAGGACAAGGTACCCAAGCCATTCAATCATTTTGGGGTGTCAGTGGTTCTGATGCTCTTCTCAGGCAGCAAAAAGACCAAGAG